>NW_006443225.1:946650-975615 GCF_000325575.1 Pteropus alecto | reverse complement strand
GGAAAATAAGAATCAACTCAGTAATCAATCAGCACTGCTCCTAGGAGAAATGGGAGAATAAGAAGAAACATTTAACTCTAAATTTGAAGGTTCTTAAATGCGAATGGATGAAGTTCACAGAGGAACGATGCCTTCTAGTTTCGGAAAAGAAAAACTTGATAAGTTAGATTATATTCACTCATGTTTTCCTTTGCAGATTCTTCTATTCAGTTGTCAATATTTAAAAATTTTAGTTTAAGGACGAACAGAGACTCAAGGACATGGACAAAAGACTAGTGGTTATCAGAGGGTAGAGGGTGGGGAGGAGGGGAGAAGTAGACAGGGTAAAGGGAGTTGAATATAGGGGGTAGAGGGGAAGTAGATGGGGTAAAGTGGATCAAATATATGGTAGCTGAAGGAAACTGGACTTTGGGTGGTAAACACACAGTAGAATATACAGATGTCAAATGATAATGTACACCCGAAAATTATATGATTGTATTAGCCAATGTTATCCCAATAAACTTAATTTTAAAAAATTTTTAAAAAGAAAAAGAAAACAAAAGGCAACTAAATTAATGTGAGAAGATATTTGTAAATGATACCTCCGATAAGGGACTAATATCATAATACATAAAGAACTCATGTAAGTTAATAATAAAAAGATTCAATTTAAAAAAATGGATAGAGGACCTGAAAAGATAATTTTCCAAGGAGAACATACAGAGGACATCATAACTAGTAATAAGGAAAATGCAAATTAGGAACACAATGAAATACAGCCTCACACCTGTTAGAATAGGTATTATCAATAAGACAAGATATATGAAGTGTTGGAGAGGATATGAAGAAAAAGGAACCCTTGTACACTACTGGTGGTAATGTAAATTGGTGCAGCGATTATGGAAAACATTATGAAGTTTCCGTTAAATATTAAGAATAGATCTACTATATGACCCAGCAATACCTCTTCTGGATATCTATTCCCCCAAACTGGAAAACACTTATTTGTAAAGATATATATATCCCCATGTTCATTGCAGCATTGTTCACACTAGCCAAGACATGGAACCAACCTAAGTGTTCTTTTATGGATTACTGGATAAAGAAGATGTGGTACATATATACAATGAAATACTACTCAGCCATAAAGTAGATGAAATATTGGCATTTGCAACAACATGAATGGGTGTTAAGAGTATTGTGCTAAGCGAAATAACTGAGATGGAAAAGGACAAGAACCATATAATTTCACTTATATGTGGGGCATAAAGCAAAGAGAACAACAAATGAACAAATAAAACAAACAAAAAACCAAAGTCATAGGTACAGACATAGATACCAGAGGTGAAAGGGGTGGGGGAAAGATGAAGATGTGACAGTGGTCAAATACATGGTGACCTTGGGAAACTAGACTTCAGGTGGTGAGCATACAATAGAGTATACAGATGTCATATTATAAAGTTGTACACCTGAAATATATTTGATATTATTAACCGATGTTACCACCAATAAATTTAATAAAAAATAAATAATAAAATAAAATAAAATGAAATAAAACCAGTATCCTGACAAAAGACTTGGTTTTTACAAGTAGAAGCAAACACTTAGGGAAAGGAAGTAAAGAGACTCCTCTTGATAACTGGCAAGAACACACTAGCAGATCCTATTCCCATTTAAAAAAGACATTTCTTATTACTGTTTACCTTTAATTGATAACTTCAGATGTGATTAAAGCTCAAGGGTGTTATAAACTTCCATTTTATGGATTATTTGGCTTACTTAATAAAAGAGGGACAAAAATATATTAGAAAAAGTCTAAGGAAGAAATAGTTTTTAATTTAAAACAAGAAACTTAGGCTAGATGCTATGTATTTCATTGTAAAAATATCTGAGTATGTGGAATACGATGTACGTAGAAATTTATTTTTGATGGAAATTGTCAATATATTTGACTTGAGAGAAAACTCAATATGTAGCGAGTTTTAGGAAATGTGATATCTTCTCCTCTCTGTAATTAGTTTGCAGCACTAAACATTCTTGCTGATGGTCTCCAGGCTTGTGGGAACTAGTGATAACAGTAACAAATGTATTATAATTAAATCTTTTTAATAATTGGTGCTTAAGAAGATGTTAACTCATATTCATGCCAGAAACTATGCTAGATTCTGGATAGACAGGTAAACAAAACAGATAAACTTTAGATGTTTACGAAAGAAAGCCAAGCAATTAAGAAAGTAATTACAATGTATGGCAATGGGGGCACACATTAGTGGAATGCAAACTTCTAAAAGGACATCTACCGGTCTACTTGATGTATTTTTATAATTTCTTTGTTACACTTGAAACTACTAGAAAAGTGAAAGTAACAGTATTCCAATATTTGGAGATAGTTAAAATGGCAATTAAATAGTAAGTAATTTAAGTGGCTTGAGTTTGAAATGGTCAAGGAAGCCAATATGTTGGAAGCCAAATAACTTAGAAAACAACAAAGCTTTAAATTATACCAGAGGATGAGACATTGATAATTATGAGCTATGCTATAAAAGTGTGTGTAAAACAGACTAAACTACATGATCCAGTGTAGTTGCTTTTATTTATTTTTAATGGAACTGGGAAGAAAGAGTTGAAGTAGCTGGTCTGAAACCAATGTACTCCCCTTGTGCATGAGTCTCCTCTACCAGGTGTTGAGAAGAAAGAAGACAGGTGACTGTCTAATATCCTTCTCATCTGAACTCTGATAAATAATGAGTTTTGCTAGGTAGAAGAGATCTTACCTACAGAATGCTCTTAGCAGGATGTCCTTCACTAGGGGATTATTTGTAATAAGTCTGTATTTTATATGCAGGTTTATGGTTTGGGAGGTATAAGATGGACGTGTTTCATAATTTAAATGTTCTTGCTTTTTGAGGTGATCTGCAACTTCATGAGAAACCTCAACTATTATTTAGAGGAAGAGAATCCATGTCTAATATGGCAAAGAAGAATCAGAGAACCACTCCTAAAGTCTCAGAGGTCTCTACTTCATATCCTTGAAACTGTCAATAAAATTGGATATTTCTATGTCCTAATGTACTGCAACCAGAAATTCAGGCTAAAAATATGCTGTTCTAATCTGAGAGTTATTTTCTTAGAGGAAAATATCAGTTAAGCTTTGATTTAAAAATAGCAGTGCTGCTATAGCTAGTACAAATAATTACAACACCTTATATTTATTGCTATATAATTTTACATGTCCTAAATTAATCCACTCAACGAGGCTGTGATTTAGTTGTATGAAATGGAGATGCCAAGTAAACTTACCAGAGACTCATATTAACTGGCAGAGGTGGGACAAAATGTGATTATTCCATGCAAAATGTTGGGACCTCTCAGAGTTGTGTTCATGGGAGGTCGGTGAGTTCTAATAGATGAGACTGGGAGGATAAAATCTAGACTCGGGAATTAGACTGACTGGATTTAAATCTTAGCTCTAGTTGAGATTTTTATGGTCTTATGCAATGTATTATCTCTTCTGTGTTATAGTCGCCTCTGTAAAATATTGACCAAAAATAAAATATCTACTACATAGAGTTGTTGGGCTCATATAACTATAATTAGCATTGATTAAGTGTTAGTTAATATAATACTTATTATTCTCAATAAGTGTCACTGCAAAAATAATGGATTCAGTTATTTCTATGATTTCTTCTCATTCTAAAATCACATTATTCCCTGTGGGATGCTTCCCAAAGCCACCTGACATATGATGGACACATGAGGTCTAATGGGTAGTAAGGACACAACTCATTTTGTGGTTGTACAACCAGCAGCTGCAAAATAAAATCTGGACACTACCATGTCCCGGGAAGAGGGCCTAGTGTTCTAGCATGTGAGACACAGGGGTTTGGTCTTCCAGCATGGCGAGAAGACTAGTCCTAGGGCTTTCTTTCCTTCCTCAAACCTAAAAGTTATTAATTTCTGACAGACTGCCTTATCATCATCTGTTGCTCTCTCCTGTAAGTGATGGTTTGTACTGGGACCAAGAAGGACTGACCTGGTCACTTTCTCACTGGAAGTGGAGTACCCAGATACTGGCTCACAAGGTGTGGGGACTTCACCTGTGATGTAGTTCAGAGACACTGAGTGTCTCAGATGATGGATGCGGATGGATTCGATGCCTAAATGATGATGTCAGGGCTCTGTTTCCTCATTTCTTTGTTCTAGCGCCTTCTATAGTGACTTCATTTTCTGGCAATCTCTAAGTATGGTACTGGCAGCTCCAGGTTCGTATGGTTCATACTGCTCATGATATCTGAGGAACATAGAGACACCCTCATTTCAAGCACCCATATATCTAAAAGAAGAGATTTTAATTTCCCTATACCTGCATCAGTTATTATCACGGGATAGGAGTGGAGGATGAAGTTACACGATTGGCCAGGCCTCAGTTACATGTTCTCCCTAGCCCCATGTATCTATTAGCTAGGAGAAGTAAGGAAGAATTAGTTTTCCTTGAACCTCACAGAATAGATTTCCATTAGAAAGAGGGACTCTATTACCAGAGAAGAGAAAAGGGACTCTGGAAAGAAAACAACAGCTATCTACCACAATATCCATCTAGTCAAATGTTTACCCTTTACTCAATGATTCTACAGAAAGGAAGGGAGAAAATCTGGTGGGAATAGAAAAATAGGGACAGTAGCTTTGAAAATAATATGCATGTAAAAAGTATTTGCAGGTGGGGGAGAGCTGAGGTCTAGGATGAGTGGAGAATCAGAGCAGCAGTATCATTAGCATAGGCTTCCACAGGGTTGAGGGACAAGCATTCTGACAACTCAGTCACTTCTCACCTCCTGTTCTGGGAACAGGCTCCAGATTTACGTATTGCCAAGAAGAAAACCCACACTAAAAATATTTATATTGCTAATTATTAATTCTAAATATCAATTAGTATCCAAATTTATAAATTTTCTAATAATAAAAGAGAATAGAATATTCTTAAAATAAGTAAGTGCAATTAAACACATAAGCAACAAAGTAATAGTTATAAAGAGTTCTAACACTGACAATATTTTATAAATAATACAAGGTGACATCTGTTGGAATAAAATTAATATTTGCAGATATTAGGAATAACACTAAAAATTTCGCTGTTAATACAAAACACAATGTACAATTGCTTCCTTCTGCTGACTAAATTATTTTCTTATACCTTCCATATCTTCCACATCTTAATCATTTTGCATTTTCCATAAAGACAAGACTCCATCATACAATGGCTATTTGTACCTAAATTTATCCTGTAACTACCAGGTCTAAATTAGACACCATTTTGAAGAGGATAGATCTAGGCATTTTACTGGCATGGAGAAGAAATGATGCAGAGACAGAGATGTGAAAAGATAAAATAATGTGTCTTCACTCTGTATACAGAGATAGGCTTCTACCACTCTTCCTTATAATCCCACACAAAACTATGACATCTGCCAGCTGGCGCATGCTTCCACTTAGGTGAAAATTAGGAATGTTTATATTCTGAGGTAATTTGAGGAATAGTGCACCAATAAACAGTGAATAGATTATTTTCTTAGTGCCAACCTTTTTTTAAAAAACTGGAAGGTATTTTTTCATAGCCTGTTTTCACATTGGAATTCTACTTAGATGAACACACTATAATAAGATAACCCTCTCAAGGTACTTTGTCACTTATGCTTTCTTTATTCTATGATATTTTTACCCCTAACTTTATTTTCAGATTTAAAAGTAGATCTCAATGTTCTAGGTTATATTTTGAAATTGTACCTCTGGACATAAGTATTTGTTTCTCAGGACTACTTTTTAAGAAATAGAGGGTATTTTCATTTAGCTCAGTACTCAGACAAAATTTATTTGACTTATGAAAAATTTCTTGATTATGTCATTCAAATATCAGTTCAAATAAAATTAAGATCTTAAACAACACCTTCTCCACCAAAGAACTATTTGTCAGGCAATAAAAAAAAAAATTGCAGGTCAAAGTTGTCTTTATTGATGAATTGCTTTCAGGAATTGTTAGGCTTTCATGTTTAGTGATTCAGCTGCATGTTAAACTGAGTTTTCTTGGCTACATCTACTTGACCAGGCTTTGCTAGTGTCTTTCTTTCCATTTTCATGAAACAGATACTAATGGTTAGCAATAAATGGGTAAAATATTCACCATCTTACATCACACTTTCTATGTCATAGTAATACAGAAAAAAACAAAGATCCAGCCATAAAAAATTGATATACAGTACAACCAAGTTTCATGGGCTCTAGGATGAGACCCATGCATCATTTGAATAGTTTAACCGGCAAATAATTCTAGATCTCTGATTCCTTTCATGCTTCTGCTATTGGAGAATCACATGATTTACAAACTATTAAAAGCATATTTTTAAGATCTGACTCATTGTAGCAGACTATATTTTCCAAAATGACATGACAATATCTCTTATTTTAAGTGATCATCATACAATGTGATCTTGGCATTCTTCTCATATAGTTCTGAGTCTCTCTCCCTTGAACCTGGATTAACCAGTGTTACTGTTTCAATATTGTACTAATATTGAATATTGTGAAAATGATGCCATGTGACTTCTGAGACTAAATCATAAAACACCATTTACTTCTGCCTTTCTTTCCTGGGATACTTGCTCTTGGAACCAGCTGCCATCTTGTGAGGAAGCTCAAACGAGCCTTTGCTGAGAGGCTTCATGGAGAAGCTGAGGGTAGGTGTAAGTGCCCAGCTGAAGCCCCAGCCAACAGAAGGCATCGATTGCCACGCAAGTGCGTAAAGGTACCTCCATGTGATTCCAGTCCCTAGCTATAAAGTGACTCCCAGCTGAGAACCCAGACATTGTGAAACAGCCAGCTATCTTTGCTGTTTCCAAATTCCTCACCCACAAATCAATGAGCATAATAAAATGGCTGTTTTACACCTCCATGTTCTGTGACACTTTGTTACGTAGCAACAATAACTGGAACACAGACAGAGCAGTCAGTTTTATCCCCACCTTCCTCTACTCAAAACTTCCCAGTTCACCTTTCCACACAGCAGATGGAAAAAACTACTTCTTAGTGATAAGAAGCATCTTGAGCAGATTTAGTTCTTCTTCCCAATCTTATTGATGCACTAATTCACATCTTTTCCAAGGAATAGAAATAAATACTAAGGCTTCTAAGAAACTCACATTAAATCCCCTTCCCTCCTGCGGAACCATAAACTGAACCTTAAACTGGAGATAACGAACACAACTAAAATACAGCTGAGTAGTGAGAAATAACACTGCAATTAATTTATTAACAATGGAAATAAGCAATGAATATAGACATTTTAAAAAGAGACAGAAAATAAGTTTCTTTTAGATGTGGATAGTTTCCCTACCATAATAGCTTATAGTTAAAAATAAGTTTATCATAGCATATAATCTTCAATGCCTAAACATTATTTTATCAAATTATACAACTGTAATCACTGACAATGTGGGGGAAAGTTGAAAGATCATGGTTTTAGGAGTCAGACATTTGGATTTGGAATCACTTCCAATTAGTGGCTTTGTGACTTTAAACGTGTTAATTGACAGTTCTCAGTCCTAGTTTCTTTATGCACTAAAAAGAGAAAGATAATATCTACTTCAGATCAAATTTTCAATTAAGATACTTGTGTTTACTAAGATGTCCTGTCAGCCTCGCAACGGGCTGGTTCAGATGCCAATGAAATCAGAATCCTCTGTGTTTTAGGAGGAAAACTTGGTACCAATTCTACTGGTTGTATCAACTCTATGTGTCACTTAAAATTGGCCCTAAGCCTAAACTAAAGGTCAAGAGTGCTCTGTCTATATAATACAAAGTGAAATAAAAGGTTTCTTTATAATGCACATATGATCTCCTTGTCAGTGTTCAGAAAGCTATGACGTTGCTTGTGTCAAGAGGCACGCAATGTTATTTACCAGAGAGATAACTCCTTTACACTGTGGTTTTATACTGGTGGATAAAATATGTGGGCAACATAGTAACACTTGTCTCAGACCCACACCAGGCTTTTTTCTTGTAGTCATTTGGAAACAGAAGTCAAGTGAAATGTCTCCTGGGCCTTGGTATCCTCCACATCAAACTTGTCCTTCAGAAAATGTTTTCCAAATTGGTATACCATATATAAGCAATGAAAAATATAACATTTACTGAGTTTTATTTTGTATACTTATATACCTTTTGGACTGGGAAGTGATACTGTATAAGCTTAGAATTTTCATGGATTAAATCTAACTGCCAAGTCTATAGCCATGCCACACTGATTGTGCCTGATCTCATCTGATCTCGGAAGCTAAGCAGTGTCAGGCCTGGTTAGTACTTGGATGGGAGACTGCCACCTAGGAATATTGGGTGCTGTAGGCGTTGAGAAAGAGAGAAAGAAAAATAAAAAATAAAGGCATGGAAATAGACTGTTCATCTACAAGGAAGGAAGGAAGGAAGGAAGGAAGGAAGGAAGGAAGGAAGAAAGAAAAGAAAGTAAACTAACTGCCAGAGTTCCTTCTGCAACATTTGGGGTGGCGATAGACAATAAAAACAACTGCCATTGGTTAAGTGATTTTGAGTGCCAGCTATCACCTAAGCACTTTTCATGTATTAACTTTTTTAATTGTCTAAATAATCCAACATTACAGGCAATACCATTGTTTCCACTTTATAGGTGATGAAATTAAGAATTCGGAAGGTTAGATAACCCATACAAGCTCATACAACAAGTGGCATGACAAACACATGTTCTGGAGCCAGATGCTAAATGTTTTTTGCAAAGAGATGCCACTGTTCTTTGAGATTTTAACCCATGAGGGTGATCTCATATTCAGAGTCTCACAGGCACAATCTCAGAAGCTTTTGCTGGTCACTGAGAGAAGAGGCCCTGGGGCCTCTTCTACCCTCTGCCTACCCTTTACCACGGGAAGACCTTTATTCCTTAAGACACGATAATAGAGTGAGCAATGGCCTACAGTCGACTAGATAATATCTGCAGCTACAGACTCAGAAAAAAAATACGTTTCTTTTTTTACTTTTGGAGGATGGCTTGAGAGCAAGAAGAAAAACCCATTGTATATTTCACATTGATTTTATTTCAAATATTTAGTAATAAATCTTTGAAAACATTATCTCTTTACCATATATTTCCTGTATTAGATCCTAGGCTTGTCATACAAAGTACCACACACTGAGTAGCTTAAAACAATAGACTTTTTTGTGTTACAGTTTTAGAGGCTAGCAGTCTGAAATCAAGGTGTTGGCAGACCATGCTTTCTCTAAAGGTTCCAGAGCTCCTTCCCTGCCTCTTCCTAGCTGTTGGTGGTTGCTGGCAATCTTTGGTGTTCCTTGAATTGAAGACACACCACTCCAATCTCTGCCTCTCATCATGTGGCCTTCTTTTCGTGAGTCTTTCTGTCTCCATTTTCTCCTATTTTAAGGACACCATGCATACTAGGCTTAGGGCCCACTCTAATTCAGTATTGCCATATCTTAACTTGATTATATCTGCAAAAGCCCTATTTCCAAATAAGTCATATTCTGGGGTTCTGGGTAGACATGATTTTTGGTGGGGACACTATTTAGGAGTTGGGTAGTTAAGTAAATATTGCCCCTCAGAAATTCTGTGGTAGAGCAGAGCCAAGAGTCTGGAATCCAATCCTTCTTCACCACAGTGACCAATAGAGCAGTGCCAAAGGGCCGCACATCAGCATGGTGATCTCTGGGGCCCAACTGACATATGCTTGCAAATCAAACCCCAACCTCTGACATGAAAGGAAAAAACTGCGAGCAGTGTCAACGTCTTCACAAAATGCCATTGTTTTACTCAGGCTCAGATTGTAAAAGTTTTTTAAAGTTAAAGTTTGAAGTGTAAGGTTGGTTAATGTCTATTCTGATGCCAGTTATCTTGAGAAAGTTGAAGATTTTATTTTGAAATCTAATCTATTTCACATCATCTAGATGCTCACAGATTTTTAACTATTAGTATTTAGAATGATTGGCAATAGTTTTCTTGTCAACTGTTTGTTGCCTTGCATCCTATGACTACACATAAAAAATTAAAGAATCTATATGGATTTATTTTCACATTCAGTGACTGGATAATGAATCACAAACATGAAAACAGATGAGGCATGGGCAGATTTTATTGGCTTCTGTGTTTGATTCACAAGCTTATTTGATATTGCTGTGTACTTTGTTATTCTCTTTAAATGTGAATTTGGGGACTTTGGTAATTTCCTAAATGTCATTCAAAGCTGCATGGCATCTGGTAATTAGGAGCCTGATGGTTAGCACAGGTTCCAGAGACACCAGAGTAATAGGTCTGTATATAATTTTTTATTTATTTTTTGCTTCCTGTATCTGCATATTGCAGAATCATATGCTGTATTTTAGGCATTAACTCTATTTCTTTGGGATACAATGAACCCATCAAAACTCAGTTCGGCAAAATATCAGTGGTCTTTTCTGGCCACTCCCTTTTTTACGTTTTGGGTCCTGCAGACACCTGATTCATTACCAGGAGTTCAGTAAATCAATACACATGGTTATTATTGATCTGGAGAGAATAAATTCCCTTTTCTGCTATTATCACTACTGATGAGACATAGTCAGTGGGGGTCAAAGAAGAGAACCCAATCCTCTCTAATTTGAAATGACTTCTTGAGGGCCACAGGAAATAACAACCAAAAAGGTGCCAATAAAGCTAAATACAATGGGTAAAGACTCTTCCCTTTTGAAAATTATTTAGACTGACAGTGGAAATAGCATATCTTCAAAGGTCTATGATGCTGGTATTTATGTCCTCTTCTTCCTTCCTGCCTTCCTCAGACACTGTATACCTGGCAGCTTCCAGCTGGCTGAAATATCCTGACTGACATGGGAAAGAATTGGCTGACCAGCTTGCTAAGTCATTATTAAGAAAAGTCTGCTTCTGAGAATACAAATTTGTATTTTAAAAGGTGATCCACTGCCACTGAGTTATCATTTGCTTGAAGGAGAAACAAACAAACAATTATTTATCTTATATCTGTACTGTCAAGGAGGAAAGAAGCACAATAATGTAATACTTAGGAGTCTAGGCCAGGGGTCAGGAGCCAAATCCATGGTGTCTGCTGAGCTGTCTGACTTCTGGACTGTGTGTTTATGTGTTAAATAAAGATACTAATAGTTCCTATCATGTAGAATTATGTACAAGCTAGATTGAGACTGGCTAGTATAATAGATAAAACTACAAATATCTATGTTAACTAGGAGAAGTACATTTCTAACAGAAAGTCCAAAACGAATATTTCATATAGGCAAGCATACTGCTTCAGTGAGTCAAGGCCTCTCCATGTTGTAGTTCTACTTCCATCAACATGAGGCACCAAGGTTTTGACATTTCATTCGGTCTCAGTCAGGAAAGGTTTTTATGGGTCAGGCCTGATAATGGTGCACATCCCTTCCACGTCCCTTCCATTGCCCAAAACTCAGTCATGCGACCACATTTAAGCATATAACTGGTTAGAAAATAGTTGTGTGACCAGAAAGAGGAGGAAATGAATTTGGTGGACAACTAGCCACTCTGTCAAAAGACTTATGCAAAATAAATGAGTTAACATGTATAAAGCACTTAGAATAATACTAGCCACCTTAAAGATGATAGAAATGTTTTCAAATGTTTTCCTAAATTTATATTTAATCTTGTAAATTTTAAAATATACAAAAAAGTTGAACCAATTTTTTATAGTGAACAAAAATATACCCATTATCTAGATTCCATATTAATGTTTTATTTTATTTACTTTATTACATTCTTATCTATCTATCCTGTTCTATATCCATCAATCTACCTCATTTTTACATCCATCAATATCAGTTTCTGTACATTACCTCCCTAAATACTTCAACATAGATATCATCAGAGTTTAAATATCTATTTTTTCCTTTTAAGGTAAATGTTACATAAAACCCAATGCATAAATCTTAAGTGTAGCATGTTATGAATTTTGATAAGTGCATGCATCTGTGTAACCAAATTTCTATTAATAAACAGAATACTGCTATTACCTTGCAAAGCATCCATCCTCTTGGCCTTTCCCAATCACCAACCCCTCCAAGTAAATCATTGTTCTGATTATTTTCCGCCATAAATTACTTTTGCCTGTTCTAGAACTTAGGAAGAATAGGATGATCCTGCATGCAGTTTGGAGTTTTTCTTGTGTGTGTAATGCTTCTTTTATTTAACATGTTTTCGATATTTAGTCTTGTTGATCTATCAGTAGTCTGTTCCTTTTAATCCCATTGTATGAGTATACCGTATGTTTTTTCCCATTTTTCTTTTATTGAGCTATTATTAACAAAGTCTCATAAACATTCTTGTACATATCCTTTTGTGGACAAATATACTTATTTGTTTTGAGTAACTAGGAGTAAAATTATTAGGCGATAAGGAAGGTCTATGTTTAGTTTTATGAGAAACTGCATAGAAACAAGATTTTGAAATGCAAAAGAAGAGGTCATAAGCAAAATAATTTTCATGAGGCTAGTAATTTTTTCATTGGCTGAGCATTAAAATCCTCTGTGGAGCATAAAACCAGTGGATACCAAGCCCTGTCCCAAGCCAACACCGAGGGGTCCAGTGGGAGGTCCTTGTTTTTCTAAAGCACCACAGAAAATTCTGCAAGTAGTTGGTGTTAATAGCCATGACCCTGAGTCTCAAATGAGATTAATGATGAAAGGAGGTTTTACCTATCTGCAAATAATAGTGTGGAATCCAGGGAATATGTGAGACAATACTTATTGAACTGAGATGTTAAACACTGTGGCTTGAATATTAAATGTGCTTACTTTGCCTTAATGAATACATCAAATATTAGGTAAAGAAATCTAAACACTCAAGTAATTTCAATTAAGACTCTTGTGTTTCACAAGTGCTTCACATTAATATTTTCAGAGTTAAAGAAACAACAATTAAAAACTGAGGTAATATTCATCTTTATATTCTCCATAGAACCCAGCAAAGTGCCTTGCACTTAGCAGATGCTCAAAAAGGACTTATCTAGGAAGTAAAAAAAAAAAGATAAAATGGACTGGTTCTTATTAGGATAATCTTATTATGGAGAATGCACATTTAAATTTTGAGAACCACAGTTCTAGAACATTAGCATGGTTTTAACTTTAAATATATTAAAATCACAGCCCCCCTCCGCCCCGCCAAAAATCCATGCTTTATTATATTAACCCTTGCAAGTCTAAAGACCATGGGAGAAATTCTAAAGGTCTAACCAACTAAAAGTCCGTGGGTTCAATGTTTAATTCAGCTCTGGAGTATCAACTACATGTCTATGTCAACAACATGTCCTGGATATTTCCTTGACAGTTTCCATTTTAATTTTCAGATTAGGTATCATGCTTATAGATTCAAAGAAAGTGGTCACCCTTTTCCCGACCAGACATGGATCCAGGAAGAAAGAATCATGTACAGCAGCAAATCATTGGATTCTCTCCACTCACCTGTCTCTTGGTCTTCTCTTCATGTTGTCTTCTGTGCAAATTTCTCAGCCCCTAGGACTCTTTTGACTCCATCTCCCACCCCAAGTCACCTTAGGAATCCAGAAAATAACACTTGCTTGTATTTATTTTCATACTGGTTCTTAGTAAAACCATCTCTAGAATTATAATTATACTTACGGGCTATCGTTTAATTTGCTAGAAATAGTAGGGATCATTTTTGGAGGATTATGACTGAAATTCAAACTATTTGTATAGGAGAAACTCATAGAGTTGTGAGGAAGACATGCCTTTCGGTGTTCTCTCTCTCTCTCTCTTGCACTCAACTAGTATTTAATAAATGAAAGGACAGATGAATGGATTATGTAAAGTAGAAAATGCATGGTGCTGCGGTAGCAGCAGACTTATATTCTGAATCATTTACTAATTGAACAACCTCAGGTGAGCTGTTTTCCCCATCTAGAAAGTGAGAGTAATAACTACCTCTGAGGATGATTATAAAGAGGTAACGAGATGATTTGCATTGAAATGATTTGTAAATATTCAAACTCTCTACAAAAAAAAGTTATTATTAACCTACTAAATAAAGATCTGTGGTTTAGCTACCAAGAAACTTTCCTGAATATCAAAATTAAGACTTCCTATTGTCTTTGTTTTATAGTAAATTAAGTAATCTGACGAGGGCCAATTTTGCCTTTTGGAAGAAAACTATGCTTAAACTAAAGTTGGTGTGACCTAAGGGAAGAAATAAATTCCGAAACTCTAATCTCACAGTACTGAGCTATGTCTGGCAATGCCTACCTAGATCTGTATATCAGATAACTTGGTAAATGTTAAATCAAAATCCAGACAGATCGTCTGGGCTAGAATTCAATGGGTTTTTGTTAAGTCCAAGGTTTTCGTTCTTGAACACAAAACATTTTCTTAATCATATCATCATCCATGAAAAAGCAATCGTCTTTTCCTGAGAAAAATTTTTCTTTGAAGAAATCTTCTGTTTGTTGTTAAAGGTCCAAGCCCACTAAATGATCTGAATGACTATCTACTGAGAGATTTTTCTAAACTATTTTCCTTTAAATGTGCTTTCGTGTATTGTAGAGCCCTTAGACTGAGATTACTTTTATATGGAAAAATTTTATAGTGAAGTAAATTGCTGTAACAAAGAAACTGTTAGTTTTGTCATTGCCAACACATCACAATAATTCCAGTCTTTGACTGCTCAATTAAACTTCATTTCATCTTAAACTCCATGAATATGAAGTCTCAAGCACACTTTACATATACAAACAGTTGCAGACTGAACTCTTTAGTGGCAAGGAACAAACTTAATGTTCTATAATTTACAAGGTGAATATAGTATATAAAAATGAGAACGTAGTTTTAAAACCAGTCCATGGGAAATCATAAGCAGTTAAGCCAAACCCTAAGATATTTAAATGTGTATTTATACTTTCCAAAAAGGACTTACTTGGTTTCCACGGCACTCCATGATCCTTGTTCTCTTACCTCTGTAGCCTTTGGTGGATTCAATTCAATTTGTAAGAACCAGAGTTTCATAGAGACTCTCAGAAAGAAAGGGCATCTCTCATAAGATTTAGCTGATTTTTTCTACCTTGCTCATTCTTTTAGCCTGCTCTATTTTTCTGCTGGAACACAGTGCAGTGCTCTGCACCTATGGTTACTGAATCACTTTTCTTTGACTTTGCTAGTCCTTAAAACTGTTATACAAGTTCCTTTTACCTTAAATATTCTGAGAAATACAGTCTTCACTCACTTTCTCCTTTTAAAAGCACTGTGTCTCTAATTGCACACAACCTGGTTTCTGCCCCAACACTCTGGTTCTGCATAGCATTTCACAGGTGGAAAGGAACTGAGAGATCACCTGCTAACTCTTGTTTCAGCAAAGAGAAAGGCTGAGGCTTGAGTGCGGCTGTTTCTTCCATATGCACTCAATGTGTGTGATCTGTTCCTGGGTGTCTGCACGCCTCATCAGGGTTCCTTCTGGAAGGTCCACCAACTTCTAGCTGTAACGCTGTTGTTTATTTCTTCTTTGGTTTTCACTGCACTCTATGCTGCTGGAGCTCCCACCTCAAGTCCCAGTTTTGCTCTCCCTCCGTGTGTCTCTACTTCGCTGCGTCCACTTTATGGGCCTTCCTCTCAAGGCTCCTCTCCATGTTTCTGTCTCTCCTCATGAACTTATTATCCCTCCCAGCTCTTTAGGGATAGATCCCAACACTCTTGGGCTTGGACCTAGTCTCTATGTTTTAACTTTAAATCCTACTATCTGACTCAGTTTTCTCTTCTCCCCGAACCCTCTCTCCCTAGCAAACTTCCTATTTCTGTCACAATTACCGTAATTATCCCAGTCACTAAGTCTTAAACTCTTGTTGCAGCTTTGACAGGGCTGTTGCTTCTCCACAGCCCGTCACCAAAACCTATTAACCTGTCCTTTCCATGTGACTTAAAAGCCCCTCTTCCACCTCCATAGTTCAAGTTCTCATTTCCTATTTGTCTTCTCAACTTAGGTTTCTCCTGCTCTTCACACCTCCACTCCCAACCCCACTCCCCACAAAAAGTTCTATAGCCACTGCCAAGTTAGTCTTCCTCACCAGCTCATGGTAACAAAACCATCAGTTAACACTTTTCAGTCGTTCTTTGTTGTGAGGTATATACATATCTTACTTCAATTAATCCTAACAAAAACCCTATGGGGAAGATACTATTATTTTGATTCCCATCTAACAGGTAGAAAATTAAATCTCGTAGAGGTTACAATACTTGGCCAAGTTTACACCAGTATAAGTGGCAAAGTTGGGATTCAGAACAGGTCAACAGCCTTTGAAATGCATGGGCTTGTCTTCTACACGGGAGTGGCCTGGACTCTGGGGTCTTGGTGTTGACTCCTAGGTGCATACCTGCTAAACTTCAATTTTTCCCCTCAATGTCACTCTGTCTTTCCATTTACTAGGTACGGGTTCCTGACTCATGTGTTTTCTAGTTCCTGGTGACTATAAAATCCACAGAGTTCTGGACTCCATCCCCTTGTCTGGGACCCTGTTAACCTGCCTAATTTTTGTTGCTTCCATACCCTCTCCCCACAACACACTCTGAAGAATGGCCCATGTACTGCCTGGCTTCTGTAGACCTTAACTCTGGTACCTGCCTGAGGTGCCTGCTCTTATATCTCAGAAAGACTCAGATATAAACCTGGGTGGAAATTTTGGTATATCCTAATTTGTACTTATTCCCCTCAGAACTCTTTAACCATCTAGCCTAACTTTGCCAGTTCTGATATTTCCCTGACCAGTAGTTATGACCAGTCAATTATGACATTATCTTCCTCTCCAGTTTTATTCTAATTAAAATTCACATTAAGGCAAGGTCTGGTCCAGTCCAGCACTGCTTTTATTTCCCTTCCCCTTTCTATTGTCCAGCTTTTCCTGAGGTCTTCCCACATCTCCACAGCTCTCCCAATGTGAAGGATGTATGTTCTATCAGTGATTTTCAGGTTTGGCTATGTATCACAATCACCTGAGAAACAATTCAAACAGATGACAAGCCTACACAGAAATCCTACTGAATTCAGAACCACCAACCAAGACTTCCTTGAATCTTCGATATTTATACATAACAAACAGTAATTATTCATGATGGGCTTAGTTTTTTTTTTTTTTAATTATTTAATAAACTTACAAATTACATAGGAGATGTAGGTCACCTGGCCAAATGCTTGACAGATAACAGGTATCAGTAAATGCTAGTTAGCTTCTCTACTCTTTATTTTAGTCATCACAAGTTTTATAGCCTTCATTAGTTTAAATAAACATTTTTAATAGATTTATATCTCCTGTATTTCTTCCTGTTCTGTATAGTACGGCTGCTTAGTCAAAGTTTCTCTGGCTTACTCTTGACCTTCAATTATCCATTTCAGATTCTTTCTTTGGCATTTTGATATTAAACTCATTTGTTAATCTGTGTATTTCTTAACTTTCTATAAAATTATATAGTCTACCACCTACTCTTTTTTCTACTTTTAATCTTGATCTTTGCTGCTTTATTTTTTGCTATAATTTTCAAGTAATAAAATAGACCTTAAAATCTCAGAGCCATTAATTTGATGTGTCTTTACAATTTTTTAATTTATTTAAATTACCTTTGTCGAGCATTACTGAAAGAACTTGGAACTTAAATTTTAAGTTTTCTGTCTGATTGAAATAGCCTTTATAGGTGAAAAAGGTAGAAGAGATCTAAATCTAAAAGAGATCTTGGATATTATCAGTTCACCTGGTTCACTACATGTGAAGAGGCAGAAACACAGGTAAAGTGAATCACCAATGGTCATGCTGGTCACTGGGGCAGGCTCGTTGTTGTGTGTACATGGGATAGGGGTCATGTAGCATAGAAGAGACTTAATGGTGACATTTTAAAATTGTACAATTGTTTTTCACCTGTGCCATGCCCCCCTCCCCCGCCACTTAGTCTTTTAAAATGACAGAAAAATCCTAAGCAATCAGAGGTTTGGGATTTAATAAGTTTACTCCTTCAGTTTCTATTTGCTGTACTCAGTATTTCTTTGAAATACCAGACAGACTTGGCAGTGCCCAACAGTGAATTTCTGATTTCCTGTTTTGAAAAATTCAGGGTCTCTGAGTATTCTGTTATAGTGACACTTGTCCAAAACTGGTACTTCCCCAGAGTTGGGGAGCATTAAATGTACCAGCAAGAAAAGATCTTCCTTGAAAAAGAAAGAAAATCACTCCTCAAAACCCAGCAGATCTTTCTGCAAGGAGGTTTTTCCTCCTATCCCATCTCTGCAGGATGTTTTGGTCCTTTTTATTCCCAGTGGAGCAAGAGAGACTAAAACCTAACCTGAGTTTCAGAATACAAGACAGTGGTGGCTGTGAAGAGTGTGACATCGAACAACTGGGACATTCCTTCACCCCCCATAGCCTATGAATGTGCTTCATAGAAAAAAAAATTGCAAATCTACAAAAATATAACAGCTAGAATTACAAAATCCATCCATCCAAGGGTTGTGGAAGGCAGGAGGAGAGGTTGGAGGGTCAATGGCACAGAGAGATAAACCAAAATATCAGTCCAGGCACTGGTCTGGCAAATGCTAAAGAAGAACTGTAGAAAAACCTGTGGTCCTGTCCTGTCTGGCTCACCTGTGGGAGGAACCATCACAGACTGATGTCAGAAAGATTATTCTCTTTGTGCACTAGAAACAAAAATCCCAATTCCCTGGTGAGAAGGGAATGTCCAGAGGGTCCTTGGCAGAATGGGTCCTGCCTCTCAGAGGGTGGGGAGGGGTGAAGAGGAGAGAAGAGTTGCCACAGAGTCCTTCATATCATCATCCCCCCTGGAGTGCAGGTTACTCAGCAACCTGCAACAGCCTTCAGTTAACAGGACACAGATGGAACTCCTCTGTGAAGGCTGAGCTCAGGGCACACTGTAGGCAGTCTGATATAAGAGTCTCTTACCTAAGAAGACCACCACAAAGAGGTGCGACTGGCTCTTTGCCATTTCTTAAGCTGATAATAAAGAAAGGAAAGAGGATAGAGAAGAGACAGCCACCAACAATTTGCGAGGACTGCACTGCTATGAGGAATGCCAAGGGCAAACCAAATCTAAGCTAGTAAAGACAGTCTTTTTTTCTAGGTTTGACAACCACTGGTGTGTTTTGATTCCGTTATTGAACTAGAGATATTCAAAGCAGTATAGTGAGCAGAGACATACGCAAAAGACCAACTAGATGACCAATGAGATAGATGGGAAAGAGACTTATGAATATCCTCTGCATGAAGAAAAGAGCATACAGCAAACAGCTGAAGAGCACATAAGTAATTGTTTTACTGACAGCGAGGAATGGATGAGGCTTCCTTCCTGATATTTCAAATGTCATATCAGCTGTATCTTCAAACCAACAGCGTGGTCAACTTTGTTAAGCAAGACAGGGGGAGCACCAATGAGCCCTGAGAATCAAAGTAAGGAAGAATTCCTACCACGGCCAAACATCTCCATGTGGTGTTGTATCACCTATCACTTGTGCTGCTACTGACTGAAACACAGGAAGAAACATTCAATGAAACAAGAAGAGACTGACCCAAAATACTCTGCCATTCCAAGTGCAGTACTGGAAAATTCCAGTGACAATATGTGGTCATTCTCCTGCTTCTGCTCCATACTATACTCTCTCTGATGCACCAGGACTCCACTTTCTATTCTCCAATGCTGCTCCTCCCTTCTTCCCTGGATTTGAGCATTTGTTTTGAGTGGTGCAGACAAATACCCCAGATAGACTCCTTAATTACCTCGGCAAGATCCTGGAGAATTTTGCCACTGTTGGCCAACTCTTCACCATTCAAACTATCGATTACATAGAGGAGAGAGAAGAGCCTCAAATCTCTCATCATGAAGGACAAGGCAGCTTAGCACCCCAGCTCCAGCTCCAGCCTGGCTCCTCACAGGCTGCTCACCTTCCTCACACTAGTTGCCTCACCCACCAGGGTGCTCCCAGGACACGTTTTCTTTTCATGATGGAGTGCCCTGGGCTTGGTCATGGGACTTCTACCCTTTGCCATCTATTCTGGTTCCCCTTGTGACCACATAGAGTTTTATAGAGTACATTAGTACCATCTAGACTCTTAGCTCCAAATATATCTGTAGCCAATGTCTCTCTTGAATTGGGAAGACTGTACATCTAATGGATTACTCAATATTTTTATTCGACTAGCTAAAAATTATCTCATAATTAACATAGCCAAAATGAGTTTTTTTCTAAAAACCTCCTTCTTCCACAAACTCCTACCTCAGTTGAGGGTACCTTCATCCTTCCAGTTTCTCAGTATTAAAATGTCGGAGACCTACTTGCCTCTTATTTTTCTCTCGCATTCTTTCCATTTTGTTGATGGCATTCAAATATTGCTAAAATTCAACTTATATTTCTGCTAAAGTGACTGTTACCAGATTTACCTCCGCATTATAAAAAGTTAAAAACTAACCAAAATATGTAAAGTAATTATCTCAAAACATTGAAAATCACGCAGCATAGTACAATGATCCCTGAGAGGCGAGAAAAATGGTTACATGAGCTCTGCAGTTGGCAGTGATTACTGCCTGGAGGCAAAAGTCTGGAACACAGAGTAAGGAGGGGAATCACAAGCAGAGCATAGTCATGACCTTGATTTGAAGAGACAAATAGGAACTCAGAGAGGTACATGTACCTGAAATAATCAGGGCAAATCATCAGATAATAGAAAACTACACAGAAAACTTGGTCCAGAAATTTGCAAAGGTGTCCTCTTGAGCTTTTGGTAGAATATTAATCCACAAGTGTGAGGGTGAAATTTTACAAGTCCATCCACAGAGCAACTGCTGGGAGCTATAAGGCGAATGGTTCCTACAGTTCACATAGTCATTTGAATTCTGTCCAACCAAAGTACAAATATATTGTCAACTTTGGGAAAAAAGTATTAGAATGGTTAAAGTAGCTCTAGAGATAGGGTACTCCAGGATTCTAAACAAATTTTAAAATAATTCCTCCAAAATATCAGCATAATCCAGAGGAAACTCAATAGCTACCCCAAATGAAAACTAATATTTTTAAAGTAAAAAGAAAATTAACAGCATAACACATATAGTGTCTGGCATTCAATCAAAATATACTAGCCATGCAAAGAATTAGCAAATTCTGACTCATAGCAGTAGAAAAATTAGTCAGAAACTCTCAGGCAAGAACTTCAAAACTGCAATTAGACATCTTACAAATGTCTTCAAGGATTTATAGTAAAATATCAAAATATATAAGTAAAATACATAAGAAATATATATATAAGAAAAATATATAAGTAAAATGAAATGAACATACATAATAAAATTATATAATTACATGAAATAATATAAAACAAATATATAAAAATGAAATTTCTAGAAAGTTTTGACTATGAATAGCAACGAACTGGATGCTTTTCATTGTACCCAGTCCTTAGAACATGCACTTTTAAAACTAAGAGAACTGAATGGCCACTATCTGAGCAAACACACCTGATATTTAAAGCTATAGTTTTTGTTATTTCTAAATAGAATTACAAAATCCAAAGCTTTTAATTTCTTGGATATGAGTACAAATATATGTACTGCTTTTATCACTAATTATTAATTAATTCAAAAAATGAAAGAAAAAATTCTCTGACTTCATGTGACTTCCATTCTAGTGAGGGAAATAGACAATAAACACACAAAAATTGATATATAATATAATATAAGAGAGGGATATATGCTATAGAGCTAAAGAAATCAATGATGAGAAAAAAGATGAATGGGAGTACTTTTTAGGACATCAAGAAGATGTTGGTGATGAGGTGTAATTTGAATAGAGATATGAAGACACAGAAGGAGCATCTATATGGATACTTGCAGAAAATCTTCTAAGAAGAGGGACACCAAGTACAAGATTCTTGAGGTGCAAATCCAAATAGAGCAGATGTTTTGTGTGAGAATTCTAATGGCCTTTTGTTTTCTTTCCCCAAACTGAGGTTCTTGGGGCGCCTTAAAAAAAAAAAAAAAAAAAAAACTAGTAACAAACATGATGGTGATATACTCAGTGTTATCTATGTAAAAATATCTAAAGGAAGTCATATAAATTCTTATAAATTGTACTCAAAATCAGAAGAATTTTATTCTGACACAATTTCTCTCTCCTGAAGATTGTGTTAATTGCAACAAAAATTAACAAAAGTTTATCAAATATTCATTTGTGATAAATTTGTGCTTTACTCCAGGGATTTAACAGAATAAAAGAGATCAATAGATGTAGTATAAGGAAGACATTTTGAGGCCTAGAAGTTATTGTTTATGGGTTAAGTATAGAACTGATGAATTTCAATTTCATAAGTGAAATTAATCTTGTAACGTTGGGTGATGCTGTCTCTCAAGCTTCATATGACCTTTGTGGCCCTGAAAGTTGCTCTCAGACCATGCAGTTCTTGGTACCACACTTAAGGGTCAGATAGAGAAACAAGAGTTCATAAAGGGGAGAGTGAGCAGAATAATTTGCTAAACAACTTTCCCCAAAAACCAAAATTTAAGCCTGAATCATCTGATTCCAAATCCAATGTTCTCTGCACAATAACAACTTTTTATTTTTATTTTGAAGGAGTTTTTAAAATCCAGGTTTTTTCAGATATTTAGAAATCTCATAGAAAATTTGCATTAACTTGTAATAATTTGGAGGAAGTTATATATTATATTGGATTAATGCCTCATTAAAATATGCCTTAGCAAAACAAAGTGAATGTTGCAATCTAAATGTTTATATAATAAAAATGATTGTTCTAAAGTCTGAATAATTATAGAAAACTTAAAAATACCTTTGCTGAAACATACAGATTTTAAAAACACATCAAGATAATTATTCAAGGTGAAAGCCAGCTATTTGAATCAATTATTTTAATATCTTCTCTTTACTAATTCTATTAGGTTAATAATAACAGTTTCAAACTTCTAGATAAACAAAGAAAAGAGCTCTTTGTTAGTTTACATTTATATTAATTTAGAAACAAAGTAATTATTATTTTAATAATTGTGTCACCAGTTTTTGGTGGAACGGATTTCTCTTCAAACTATTTTGAGTATGAGAAATTTTCTTTTACCATGAAGGAAAAACTTAATTTTGGGATATAAATGTTTAGTTTATGCATTTCCTTATAAATCTTCCAGTAATATAATTTCTCCTCCTGATTCTTATTTCCTCTAGTTATAACAGATGTAGTATTACTCTTAACATCTGTCTACAACTTTATTTTTGCTAAGATTGCTGATTATCTTGAAATGTTCCAACAGCACTGGAACTCATATTTCTGAAAAACTTAGATACTAATGAGCCTTTAAATAGTGAAGATAAACATAGTTGCTAATTACATTTGTATTTTCTAGTGTACATAAAGACAGTTTTCTTAATGACAGAGACAAAAAGGGAAAGTATCTTAAAACAATTGAAAGTAGTTCCTAAGTAAAGTGAAATTATTTTGTTTCTTCTAGGTTCTGAGACCAAGACTCTGAATATGCTACTTGACATAGCATCTGCACATTAAGTTGAAGTATGGTGTAGACTTATGAAGCCCTATACCAAGGAATATTTTGCTGACTGCATTGTAAAACAGTGAGTTCAATGACACAGAGGAGCA
Organism: Pteropus alecto; assembly: GCF_000325575.1. Taxonomy (NCBI): domain Eukaryota; kingdom Metazoa; phylum Chordata; class Mammalia; order Chiroptera; family Pteropodidae; genus Pteropus; species Pteropus alecto. The sequence goes on along the minus strand of NW_006443225.1, from coordinate 951,937 downwards.
ATCGAGACCTGGAACATGTAGCTCCGGGCCCATGGTTCTCTAGACCCTTAATTTAGAAGGTTACCTCAATGCCTTGCTTGAGGTCTGTTGCAGGGTAACAGCACATAAGTACTAACAGGGATTTCTGCCTGAAATCATATGGATGTCATAAAATTAATTTTTCTATTGTAATATCAAAGTGGATTCCATTAAAAATGTCTTTTTATATTATCAGTAGAGAAATGAGAGAAATTAATGGAGCAGACACACCTAGGTTTCTGAAACTATAACCATTTACTTGTAAAGTTAATTATTAGCCTTCACATCTCAGTCTACACAGCCATTTTGGAAAATATCTTTCTGGAATGCCAGTTTTAATATTAATTACATCAAGTGAATATGTTAAATTTTTGTTTTAACCTATTTAAATAAAGAACCTACTACTCACTTTGGATGTGGAAGAACGGAAATTGTGCTGTGTATTGAATAGTCACAAATTAATCTGTTAGCATCAAATATACTCTCAAGTGAGCCGAAATATGTGAAGATTCTAGATAACTGATAGTTTAGCTTTCTTTAGGCTCTTCTACTTCAATAATGCTTTTCATAATTTCATTTAGATTTAAAGTATATGAGATGAGATTCTTCTCATACTGTTGCCTCCATAACAATAACATTGCCTGAGAATAGGAATATAATAGAGAAAGAGTAGTGGAGTATGATAATTAAACATCAAAACTATATAAACTCAATAATTTTTGGAGCTTCAAAAATTGTTCAGCTTTAAAATCATCTTCATTTCTACTTAACTTGTTCATCTATTCACAATAATAAAATTATGATAGACTTCCAATTGTTTTAGAGAATTCCGACTGAAGTCTTTGGAGTAGATATTGCTGTTAATTTTGATAACAATGTTCAAAGAAAGACTGTAGAAAAATTTATTTGTTAACAAGCTATCATATTGCAAAAGATCAATGCTCAAAAGAGTCTTACCATTTCTATAGTTTGAAAAAAAAATTATCTTGGAAGTTTCAAAATAGATGCTTTAAGGTAGTCAAGAGGGCAAAATCGATGCTATGCTTTTATAAGCAATGATTCTTGTAACTGCAATTTTATAAATAAAAAAGTTATCTTCATAAGTGGGATATAAAATTGAAAGCAACAAAGAAACAAGACAAACAAACAAAAACTCAGAGACATAGACAACAGTTTAGTTGTTATCAGAGGGAAGGGGGAGGAAATAGGTAGATGGGTAAAGGGGGTCAAAAACATGGTGACGAAAGGAGATTTGACTTTGGGTGGTAAACACAAAATGCAATATGCACATGATGTATTATTGAATCAAGATTTTGAAACCCATATAATTTTATTAACCAATGTCACACAATAAATTTAATTAAAAGAAAAAGAAAAGGAAATCCCACAACTTTATATGTGAAAGAAATAGAAAAAAAAGTAAGTTATCCACAATTACTAGGCCTTTTGTACTAGAAGCATATTTCTTCACTGTTATATCAATTTAACTAACTATATTATATTCACAAAAGACTAAACTATTTCTAGATTATTTAGGGAAACAAATTACTACCAGTGTCTTTTGATTCTTCTCTTTGTCTTCCACCTAATATGGGGTGACTTCATTCTAGATCCATATACACAAAATGTTCAAGTAATTGAATTATAGGAGCATCTTACTCAGATTTTAGGTCTTACACCTTAAGTTGGTAGAGGAAGCAGTAGATGTAGGCCACATGAGGGAATGTGAAGATGGCCTGAAGTTTTCCACATATACTCTTTGGTTGTACCTACGACAATTTTATTTACTTTTCTTGGGTTTCAGGGTCAAATAGTTGATAATAAAACAAAGCTTCTTAAAAGTATCAAAAGACTAACAACTTGATGAGAGATTATTGGGCCAAACTCTAGGAAAGTGTGAGAATCCAAAGTGTTAAACAAATAGTTGCAAAATGGAATTAAGATTGTGGTGGCTTTATAGAAAAAAGGTAGAAAAATCAAACTTGGGCTAGGTCAAGGTTGAGAAATGGATAATTCCTAAACTAAAGTTGGAATGTAAAGAGCTACATCACCAAAATATGAGTGAATGTGAAGTAACCTAACCTCTTGAACTTGCAACTTATGTTCGTGTTGCCTACATGGTTTAAGGAACTTCAAGCCTTGATCTTGAGTAAGAATAGATAGCACCCAGAAGGAAACAAAAGCAGTTTCCTAGAGAAAGGTGGTATCACTCTAGACTTCAAATTATTCACATGTTTCTCCCCTCAAATATTACATTCAGCACCTAAAGATACACAGGCACACTTTTAGAAGAACCAGGAGAAACAACAGACAAAAATAGACCTGCAAAGACTTAAAATATTTAAATAATCAGACAGGCAACAGATTAAAAATACTTGCTATGTTTAAAGAAATAAATAGGAATACTATTGAACTAAAAAAGGGAATAAGAAACTACATTTTAAAAATCAATTCCTCAATTAATAAACTTCTAGACTGAAAAATACGAAAACCAAATAAATGGATACAACAGTAAATTAGACACAGATAAAAAGAAAATTACTGAATTCAAAGATAAGTAGAAAGAAATTATTTAAATGCAGCTCAGAGAGGTACAAAGATGAAAAGATCAGGAAGAATCCAATAAGAAGGTGTAACATGTTTTATTAGCTTTCCAGAAGAAGAGAAAAAATAGACAAAGGTAATATTTGAAAAGATAATAGTGCATATTTCAGAATAAATGAAAGATGTCAGTCCATAGGATAAGAACATTTAAAATTCCCAAATTATATAGTAGTGAAAATAAAAAACACCAAAGTCAAAAGGAAAAGGCATAAAAGAGGGATTCAAAGATTGGCTTATTAGCTTGTTTTGGAGCAAACCTGCTGCTGAAAACAACTTAAGAAAGTGGACAACAATATTAAAAAGAAGTCAGGTTAAACTCATGAGAGAGCTAATGTGTTCACAGGGGAGTTTTGGAACCAAAGTTACAGAGAGAAGAGAAACACAAAGACGTAAGCTTAATATTTGTCACTACTTTTTTCCTAGAAGCATTTTCAGTTTAAAAGTGGTGATTGATAGGCAATGTAGCTGTGTAGACTATTTGGCAGTCTCACAGCTAGAAAGACAAACACTGGAGTTCAGAACCCATTAAGGAAGAAAGGACACAGTAAACACTGCCAGATTGAGATCCCAGGGGCAACATACTAAAATTAAAGGAGAATCAGAAATAAATCTTTCTCACAAGGATTGAAAACAAGCATTGATTCAATCCAATTTCTAACTGAATTAAATTGATCTTCATGTAACCCATAGCTTGTCTGTCTGCTAAAAGACTAAGTCTTCTTTGAAAGAAGAAAAAATTATACAGCCTTGAGTAAATGCTACAATCTTTAAGATACAGAATAAAACAATTAAAAAAAAAACAGATTATATTAGCAATGAGAATATAGAAAGTAACTAGAGACTATTGTTCCCATGCTAACAACCAGAGGTTTTTCTTTTTCACCCACTAAGTATCATCTAAATTCCAAAAGATAAAGAGTCCGTTCAGAGAGTATAAAGACCCATTACTCTTTCAACCATATTAGACTAACAAGAGGTGGGAGAGTCTACCGTACAAGAAGATAAAGAGAAATCAGTTAAATTAAAAAGAAAAATTTTTGAATGGCTGCATGTGGGCCAGTGTGATGGACTAGAATTCCAAGGATGCACACAGAGTGAGTCTGGATTCATCTTTCAACTTCTTCCAAAATGAGATATTAGGCCCAACACCAGGGCAGAGCAGAAAAGCATAGAGACATCCCTCCTAGGTACTTTGGGCTTCATAACACCTTCATCTCAAGGTATAGAAATCTGGAGATGAAACTGGAAAGCAATAAGAATTCCCCAGTCACCACTCTTCTTCTGGTTCAGAAAGTTAGAGATTGGACAGTTGAGCTGAACAAACTCTTTGGAGCCATGACTGTGTTCAAATCCCAAGCATCCCTGAAGGGAAATACTTGAGTAGCTATCACAGTCACAGCTTTGCCATCGTCATCTATTTTGAGGCAACAATCAGTCTTCTTAAACTTTCCGCACATTCCTCCTTCTTCTGCTAACAGATAATCTAAAGCTAGGAGATTTTGGTAGATAGCTGACTGCATCTGGGATTGTTGCCTGGCTAGAAGCTCTAAGACAGTTGCAGTCTCATTGGTTATGATCTCAAGAACTTCTTGTAATCTAATAGTCTGGTTAAGCATGTATATAGGGGTCCAGTAACTCCAGCTCCCATCTTGGGCCCAAGTTGTGGGGCCATAGTATTAGATAATATGGTGGGGCGGCAACTTATTTTTACCTCATGTTTATTGTCCCCCTATTTCAAGTGATCTTTTAGTTCTAGCCTTTAAATCTTGATAAGGAGAACACCTAGCTCATTTCCTCCTCGGTCAGATAAAAGGAAGAAACCAGGTTGAATGCTCCCAGTGGTGCAATTTCCCTTCCAGTTCATTGGGAGTTAAGTATAAGTTCACTTTCCACAAATTCAGAAGAGCCCATCAGCTGCTTTCCGGCTTTCGGGGTTGGTGGAACTGAGGTTTTCCCAGAATGTGCCAATAGCTGAGATTGCATGGAAGGGGTTAGGGACTGTGCCATTCTCTATAGTAAAGTTGTGACAGTCAAGTTTTGGTTGAGAGAGTGGCACAAGAAGGAGTTAGCTGCAGTGTAATTGGCCCAATACCAGGAAGGAGACTTGGGCCACCAGTTTAGGTCTGTGTAATTTAAAAATAGCATTCTTTTACATGGAGTTTCTCTAACCCACTGAGTTATGTCCTGGACGCATCTGGCCAAGTCATTCTTCTCCTACCATTTCTGAGGAGAGAACCCAGCTCTGTGGTCGACCCTCTTCACAGAGAGCCACTGTGTGGTTCCACTGGAGGAGGTAAAAGGCGTCTAGGCTAGTTCCCTTCCAAGGCCGATGTTCATTCACAAGTGCTCCTTCACAAACCTAGCATTTAGTGACACCAAGTTCATGGGCTATCCTCTCATCTAGGTCAACAAAGAGGTTCTTCCCTAAGGTTGGGAGGTTTAGGTTTCAGTCCAATATGGCCTTTAGCTAATCATACATTTGTGGGCTTTGGGGCCTAGGAGACAGTGTAGGCTTAGATGTGGTTGAGCAGCCACTGGACAATTTCTCCAACTGCTGGACCCTCTGCATGGTTATGGACCTTTCCTTCGCTTGAGGTCCATTGCCAACAAGCCCAAGTTGTTCCCAATGTTTCAGGCTCATTGAAGGATTGGCTGCTCTCAAATT
>NW_006443225.1:913693-946592 GCF_000325575.1 Pteropus alecto | reverse complement strand
CACACTCTTCGAGTAGGCTGGTTACGGAAGTGAAGCCGGTGGCAATGTTGAACCCTATCCTGTACCTTTGCATGCAATGGGTACAAGGAGAAGAAGAAGAGGGAAGACTGGCACCACACACGTGACAGAGTAGGAGGAGAAGAAAGAGTCTTTAGGGGTGCCATCACGATGAGACGTCATCCTCAGGCTTCTGCCACATGTAGATTGGACAGCTTCCAGTGTGACCAAAGAAGGGCTGACATCTTACCCTTGGTTTGTCAGTGCAGTCAGTGTTTTCTTTTGGAGGGTTGCCTTGAGGGTCTCAGAAGAGTCTGGAACACATTCCCACTCTGCAGCTGTGGGTTTAAGTCTGCTGTGATGTATCCAGGGTGTTATTTCAGCAACCTTAACTGCAATGGGGTTAGACAAAATGACAGTAAAAGGGCCTCTCTACCGGGGTTTTAGGGGCTAAATTTTCCACTCTTTTACTCAGAGTCTCCTGGCTTAAACTTCAGGGGTTGAACTTCAGGGGTTAAACTCAGGGGGTCTTTAGGGAGCCTTTCCCTAACCCATTGGTTGAGAGTCTGGAAGGTGATTCCTAGGGCCTGACGCTGTTTCTCAGAGTCAATTCACCTCTTTCTTTGAGGTCTCCTTGTAGTCCTTGGATGAGTGGTGGTGGCTATCCATACAGAATCTCTTAGGGGGAGAACCCAGTCTTCTTGGTTGGGGCTGACCTGATTCTTAAGAGTGCCATGGGGAGAACTTTGCCCCAATGTAGATGTGTTTCCTGACATAATTTTCCCAACTGAATCTTAAGGGTCATGTTCATGTGTTCCACCTGTCCCGAACTCTGTGATCAATAGGTGATATGCAGTTTCCATTTAACATTTAAATTCTTGGCTAGTAGCTGCACTATTTTTGCTACTAAAGTTGGCCCATTATTTGAACCAGTGATAATTGGTAGGCCAAATCATGGAACAATTTCTCAGAGGAGCAGTCTGGCTATTTCTTGGGCCTTCTCAGTCTGCGTGGGGTAAGCCTCTATCCAACTGATATAGGTGCATACGAAGACCAAGTGATACTTGAGGCCCCGTGATCGAGGCATTTCAGTGAAGTCTACTTCAAGTTCCTCAAAGGGGGTGCCACTGACACTTTGGACCCCTGGTGGAGCACATGGCCTTTGCCTGGGGTTGTTGCAGGCATAGATTTCTCACTGTTCTCATACCACCCAGGAGGTGCTAGAGAGCTGGGGGACATAGAAGTAACAGCCCAAAGTGGTTTCTAGGGCAGTGCAACCAAGGTGAGTCCTTTGATGAAACTGCTTGACAAAAGCTGAGGTTTGGGTCCTAGGGACTGCAATTCACCCATCTTTGAACTTCTACCATCCACTAGGGAGGAAGCTCCCTTCTTCTGTCTTAAACCAGGCTTCTTCTAGAGGTGAGTACTTTGAGTCCCATTCAGCTAAGGGACTAGGAAACAGAAAAGCAGTTAGAGCTATAGGGCTGACCATCCCAGCTGCTGCCAGTTTGGCAACATGGTTTGCTCTGCAGTTGACCCGGGCCATTATGGTGTCCCCTTTTTGATCTCCTCTGCAGTGCATGACTGCTACTTTCTTGGGAGCCCACACAGCATCTAAGAGTTCTAGAATTTCCTTTCCATATTTTATGTCTTTTACCCCAGAATTGATTAGACTTTTCTTCTTGTATAGGGTTCCATGTACACGGAGGGTGGTGAAGGCATACTTAGAGTCAGTGTATATATTAGCGCACACTCCTGCTGCCAGCTGAAGGGTGCAGGTCAAGGCGATGAGCTCTGCCTTCTGTGCTGAGGTTCCCCCACACAGAGGTTTTGCCTCAATAGTGGAATGTAGGGTCACCACAGCATATCCTGCAAGGTGTTCTCCTTCCCTCACAAAGGAGTGCAATATTCTACATCAAGGTCCTTGAAGGGCTGGTCTGTCAAGTCAAGTTGGCTGGAAAACACTTCATCCATGACCAATGCAATTGTGGGCTGGCTGGCCAGGCCCAACGGGTAGCAAGGTGGCTGAGTTCAAGGTTTGTACTACCTCTAGGCGGATACGTGGATTCTTACACAGTATTCCTTGATATCTGACCATCCAGGCATTGGTTAGCCAATATTGTCCCCTGTGCTCCAGTAATGTTATTACTGAATGCAGTACTTGCCCCATAGTCAGTTTGTCAACCTCTGACACAAGGATGGCCATGACTACGAGTGCTCACAAGCAAGGTGGCCATCCCTAGGTGACAGAGTCAGCTGTTTGGAGAGATAAGCCATGGGATGGTGCCAAGATCCTAGTAGTTGGGTTAAGACCCCTACTGCAACACCTGTGCTTTCATGTACATACAGAAAGAAAGATTTGATTAAGTCTGGGAGTCAGTCTGGGGGTTTTAGTAAGTGCTCATTTGATTTCTTCAAAGGCCTTCTGTTGTGTAGAGTCCCAGAGCAAGGTCTCCCATTCTCCCTGCTTTGTGGCTTCATAGAGGGGTTTGGCCAGGATGGAGAAATTAAGTATCCAGATTCTGCAGAAGCCAGCTGTTCTAAGCAATTCATGGACTTGTCGCCAGGTGGTAGAGACAGGAATTGAGCAGACTGTTTGTTTCCTTTCTGGACCAAGTTGACATTGTCCCTGCAATAGGTGGAAGCTGAGGTATTTGACTCTTGGCAGATGTGAGCTTTCCTTTTAGAAACCTTGTAACTTGCTTCCCAGAGGAGATTGAGGAGTAGATATGTTCTTTCCATGCATTCCTCATAGGTCTTTCCTGTTAAGAGAAGGTCCTCTATATACTGAAGTAACGTACAGCTGTGTTGGTCTGCCAGGAAGGCCTTTAAATCTTTCCCAAAAATGGTCGGGGAGTTCTTGAACCCCTGAGGCAGTCTTGTCCATGTTAAGTGGCCTTCATCTGCACTTTTAGGGTTTTCTCATTGGAAGGCAAAGATTGGCTGACTTCTGGATCTGCTAGCAACACAGGCTTCTTTTCTTTCAACTGACCTTGGGAGGGTGCCAAGGCCTGGGCTAGGAGGACCCTACAGTTCTCCTCTAGTCAGACTCTCAATCAAGGGGGTTGGGTGTGAACTACTGTCTCCCAACAATCATTATAAGGGAATTGGTCTGGGTGGCCAGGTTGACCAGTAATGACTTGAGAGACCTTTGTAATGACTTCTCGATCAAGAGCCCCCTCTGCTGGGTGCCCAACACCAAAAGAGGGAGAGTCGATCTCCAAAAGGTGAGGAGTTTCTGTGGGGTGAGTTTAACTCTATAATCTCCTGAATAAACATTTTTGAAATCCTTAAGCATAGAACCTAAAGGTGTCTGTTTACTCTGTTGTCCACCCATCCTTCCACCTGTGGTTGGTGTCGAACACACACTCAGAGATTCACTTCGCCCTTCTCTGGCTGCTCCCCTTGAGGGAATCTTTCAGGTGCCTCTTAGCAATTGATGGGTCAGTATAAACACCCGACTCAGGTCACTAATGTAGACTCCTCATGAAGATCCTGTGACACCACCCTAAGCCATATGAGATTCACCACGGAACCATGGCTAGAGGCTCAACTCTCTTCTTAGCAAGGCCACATCTCAGTCAAACGCAAACGCACACCAAACACACTCCACCCTCGGCCCTATGTACCTGAGAGGTCACGGTTTCCTCTAACAAATGTAGAGTAATCGGTGACTTCAGGAGTTAATCAGACTCCCCTTCTGTCCTCCAATAGACAAGCTATTCCTGGGACCCAGGTCCTTATCACACAGTCAGGTGGTGCTCCTGGGCTGGTTCCTGGACCTCTCTGGGTTCTGTTGTGCTCTCAGAGCTGCCACCCCGGTCCACTGGAAGAGTCATTCTCACCTACAGTCAATAGGTCCGCTGGCATGCCAGGTGAAGTCTGTTTCTCCCAGCATCTTGGGGGCCAGATCCTGAAGACAAAGGAAGCGAAAAACCATAGTCTCCATATCCCAGATGAGCCCCCAGAAATGTTGTGAGATTCTTGAACAGTGAGACAGGACACCAAGGCTATAAGCAGGAAGCAGTGTTTATTGATGCCGGCACCGGCTCAGCGGATTCTTATGCAAAGGCAGAGCCCCAATTGTAACATAACAGGCAGTTTTATATAGTCTTGTCATTTCTACACTGCTACAGATATAAGGAAGAACATTGATTGGTTGGCAAGCTACGAGAAAACTGAAGTCAGCCAGAGAGTCCTGGGAAGAGGAGACAGTCAGGAACGAATTTGTTCAAGCAGGAAATGGCCAGGCACAGTTAGGCTGCCACAGTGGTATATCATTAGTTTTTTTTTTGCATTTTCCCAATGATCATGTGCTTATTGTCTGGAAAAATGTCTATTCAAGTCCTTCACCCATTTTTAAATTGGCTTGTTTGGTTTTTTAGCTGTTGTTAAGTGTCAGGTGTTCTCTGTATTTTGGATAGTAACTCCTAATTAGATGTATGATTTGTAAATATTTTCACCTATTTCATGGTTTTCCTTTTTACTCTGTTGATAGTGTCTTTTGTTGAACAATTGTTTTTTTATTTTCAAAAAGTTCAATTTGTCTATTTTTTTCTTTTTTAATTAAATTTATTGGGTGACATAGGTTAATAAAATTATGTAGACTTCAAGTATACAATTCAGTAATATGTCTTTTGTATATGGCATTGTGTGTTCACCACCTAAAGTTAAATTTCCTCTGTCACCAAATATTTGCCCCTTTTTTCTCCTCTATACCCCCCTGCCCTTCTCTCTGGTAACTACTAATCCACTGTCCGTGTACATCAACCTTACAGAGTATTTATCTGTCTCATTTGTTTGTTGCTTTCAATTTTTTTTAAAAAATTATTTATTGTTATTATGGCGACTTTAAATGTCTATATTTGAGAAAAAAAATTTCAAATAAATAATCTAAGCTTCCACTATAAGAAGCTAGAACTAGAAAGATAATCTAAAAACAAATATGAGTAGAAGACAGAAAACAATAAAGATAAAAGCTAAAGTCAATGTCGTAGACAATAGAGAAAATCATCAAGCCAAAATTTTGTACCTTGAAACAGTAAAATTGATAAAATTTCAGTAGGATTGATGAAGAAAAAACCACAATATCGAGAAGGAAAAATCAAACATCATTACAGATCCTAAAAACATTATAAAGCTAATAAATGATAGTATGAACAATTTTATGCAAATAAATGCAAGAATTTTGATGAAATGCACAATTCCTTGAAATACATAACAAACCTGATAAATATGAATTTTTTATCAGAAAATATGAATTGCCCTAAATTTTAATAAAGAAATTAAGTTCATTACCAAAAACTTTTTCATTAAAAACAAATCAGAAACAAACAAAACATTTCCAGGACTAGGTGGTTTTACTGGTGAAGTCAATTAAACATTTAAGGAAGAAATAAAATGAATAATACATATACGCTTATAGTAGATATAAGAAGAACAAATACATCTAAACATACTTTTTATGAGGCCAGTAAAATTATAAAATAAGGAAGACATTACAAGAAAATCACAGATCAATATGTATGAACATAGACACAAAAATTCTTAACAAAATATCAGTAAATCAAATCTAGCAGTATATAGCAAGTGACTATATCATGAGCAAATGGAGTTTAACGCAAGAATGCGAGGTTGTTTTAACATTCAAATCAATCAATTACTACATTGACAGAATTATAGGAAAAAACATGATCATCTTATAAATGCAGAAAAGCATTTGATAAAATTGAACATTCATTGATGATCAAACAGTATATTAGGAATAAAAAACTTTTCTCAAACTAATGTTGAATTTCCACAAAACAAAAAACAAAACAAAAAACAACCCTTTAGTAACATATGAAACAGTGGGAATATTGAATGTTTTCCTCTAAGATTGAGAATAAGGTAAGGATTACCCGTTTCTCCCCTTCTAATCTTTATTTAGTATGGTACTGAAACTTCTAGCCGATTCACTAAGTAAAAAAATAACAGTTATAAAGAAGTAAAATTCAGATTGTATTAGAAAACCCTATGAAATCTACAATGTAAAAAAATATAAGTGAATTTAACAAAATTATGGGATACAAGGTCAAAACACAAATTATAAATAACGTTTCTTAATACTAACAATAAACAATTGAAAAATAAAAATTTTAAGGTCCATTTACAAGAGTATTAAAAATTATCAAATGCTTAGAAAAAAGTATTTTATTATATTTATTTGTTTATTTATTTGTTTGTTCGTTATGGTGACATTGGTTAACAAATCCAGTAAATTTCAGGTGTATAATTTAACAGTAAGGCATTGTGTGTTTTAAAAGGTATGTGAGACATTAAAAACCATAAAATATTTTTGAGAAAAATTAGAGAAAACCTAAATATACCATGTTCATGGATTTAAAGTTTTAATATTGTATGGCATTTATCCCGCAAAAATTGAGCTACAGCTTCGATGTAATTCCAAACACATTCCAAGCAGATATTTCTTAAGAAATAGACAAGTTTTATAAAAGTAATAAGGAAATACAAAGGATCTAGAATAGTAGTACAAAGTTGAAGGGCATATGCTACCTGATATTAATGTTTGCTATAGTAATAAAAACAGTGTGCAACTGGTGTAAAGATAGAAAAATAGATGAATGGAACAGATTAGGGAGTTTAGAATTTAACCCATAGGTATTTAGTCAATTGAATTTTAGTCAAGACATTCTCTCAATTTAAAACAAAAGTTGCTGAAAACCTTGACATTTGTAGAGAGAAAAAAAAAAAACGAACCTCCATAATTGACATAGATAAAACATCCAGGACAACAGAATAAAAATTGATTTCTAGTATAAATGGAATATTTACCAAGATAACCTTTATTCTGGACCTTAATAAACTCTCAATGAATTTAAAAGGACTGAAACTACACAAAACATATTTTTTTACTGCAATAAGATTTAACTAGAATACAATAACAAAAAAAAAAGGGAGAAGACATATCTACAAACATTTGGAAATTAAGAAACAATAATTCATAGGGCAAAGAAGAAATCACCATGGAAATTAGAAAATACTATCTGAATGAAGAAGAAAACACAATGTAACAAAGTTGTGAGATGCTGCTATAAAGCAGTGATTAAAAGATGTGTAGTTTTAAACGTTTATATTTCAAAAAACAAAACAAAAAAATTCTCAAATCAATGTTCTAAACCAGGAATTGGTAAACTTTTAAATAAATGACCAGATTGTAAACATTTTGGGCTTTGTGGATCATATGTAGTCTCTGTTGAATGTTCCTTTCTTTCTTTTTTTTTTTTTTACAACCCATAAAATGTAAAAATTATTCTTAGCTGAAGCTGTATAAAATTAGGCCATGGGCTATAATTTGAAAACCTCTGATATGTTATTGCCTTAAGAAACAAACAAACTTAAGCAAATTAAACTTAAAATAAGCATAAACAGGGAAATAGATTATCAATAAAATAGAAAAGTGAAAAAGCAAAAGAGAAAATCAATAAAATAAAAAATTGTTATTTGAAGTAATCAATAAAACTGTAAACCTCTAGCCAATAAGAAAAAGAGAGGTCTAAATTATCATACCTAGGAGGAAGAGATTTTGCTTCAGATTCTAAAGACATTAAAAAGATAATAAAAGAATCTTATGAACAACTTTATATCAATATATTCTACGGCTTAGATGAAAAGAATTCATTTTTGAAAGGCACAACGCACTAAAGCTTATTCACTTGTGAAAAAATATGCAACCTGAATAGCCCATATTATTATTAAAATTTAACTCATAATTAAAAACATTCTCACACACAAAAAAAACTCCTTCCCAGATGCCTTAATTGATAAATTCTACCAATTATTTAAGGAGAACATAATACCAAACATACACAGATTCTTCTAGAAAGTAGAATAGAAATGAATATGTTCAAAATTTTTTATGAAGTTAGCAGAACATTGATACCAAAACTAGAAAAAGACATTATAAGAAAACTGTAGACCAATAGCTTTCATGGATGTAGATGTAAAAATATTTAACAAAATTCTAACAATTGGAATCTAGCAATATTCAAAAGCAAGAAATTGTTTTTGAGTGAGGTTTATCCCAGGAATATAAAGTTTGTTTAATATTCAAAAATCAAACAAGATAAATCATTATTTCAGCAAACTAAAGAGGAAAAACAGTGTAATTGTTTCAATAAATGCATGAAAAACATTTGACAAACTTCAATACCCATTTGTAATCACATGCACACCCAAACTGAAAGAAAATACTTGCAAAACGTATAACTGCTGAAAGATATAAATCCAGATTATATAAAGTCTTTTAACTCAATAAGACAATTCAAATATGTTTTAAAAATAATATTGTATAAAAATTTCACTAAAAGAGATATATAAATATTCAACAAATCTATGAAAAGATATCCATTTTCATTAGTTGTCATGGAAATGAAAATTATAACCACAGTGAAATATCACTGTATACCCACTACAATGACCCAAATTAAAAGGAGTAAAAATATCAAGTATTGGAGATGATGTGAGAAACTGAAACTCTCATATAGTGCTGGTGGAAAAGTAAAATGGTTGCATCACTTTTGGAAAACAGATTGACAGTTTCTTATGAATTTAAACACATACTTTCCATATAAACCAATAATTCCACATCTGGAGAAATGAAAACATACATTTGCACAAAAAGTTGTACACAAATGTTCATAGATGCTTTATTCACAATAGCCTCAAATTGGAAATGTCCATCCACTGGTAAATGAATAAACATATTGTGATAAACCCGTGAATTCAAATTTTACTCAGCAATAAAAAGAATGAAGTACTGGTACATGCAGCAATGTGGATGAATGTCCAAAGAATTGTGGTATGTAAAAGAACTCAGACAGAAAGACTGCACACTGCATGATTCCATGTATTCTCTCATGATTCTCTGATATAGGAAGTTTTACTAGTAGAGAAAACTCTTCATGGTATGAACTAATAGGCAATAAGCTCTCATGAAGTACCCCTTCCATTATTTATTGCATATTGATGGGGGGAAATCACTGCAATTTGATAGAAACTTTTGATATGGTTTCTGTCTAAACTGTATAACAATAAAGAGAATCCTGAGAAGCAATAAAATTTATTTGTTCTCAGACTCTCTCTACAAAGTCTACAATAAAAAACCTGTTCTCAGACTCTGTACAGACATTCCCATTTTCAAATGAAGTTAAATTTTCCTGGAACTAAAAATATGAAACAGGCCAATCATCTGTTCCAGATTGCTTATAGATTCTAAGAGAGTTTACCCAGCCTGAAGTGAATATCAAAAAAGACTTTTTGACAGAAAAAATTGAGAACCATCTGATTTCATTCATATGTGAAATATAAAACTGGAAGCAACAAACAAACAAGACAAACAAAAACTCATAAACACAGACAGTTTAGTGGTTACCAGAGAGAAAGAGGGGAGAAGGGAGGTAGATAAAGGCAAAGAGGATCACATATATGGTAATAGAAAAAGATTTGACTTAGGGTAGTAAACAGACAATGTAATATACAGATGATGTATAATTGAATTGTACACTTGAAAACTATATAATTTTATTCATCAGTGTCAATCCAATAAATTTAATTTAAGAAATATAAATATAAATTTTTGTTTTTTTTTTCCTCTAGATAATTTACTATCATCTTACGGGAAATTGTCAAAATACATATACAAATCTGTGATGACAAGATTATAAATGACATCCCCTAAAATTGTGCAATATACAACCTTCCCAGCTACACTGGGGCATAAGGTAGAAGTAGAAGAGGTGACTCACTGGTGTGGTCCAAGGACACAGCAGTTAGTGTTAGAAGACCTGGAGCTGAGTCCTGAGTCTGACATTGACTGTTTGTGTGATCTTGAATGAATAATTTTATCTGTTTTTTTTTTTAAACTTTTTTGAACACGAAACACCAAAAAAAATTATTTTACTGAAGAAAGATTTAAAAAATTCTTTATGTTGAAAGGTTCCTTTGTCTTTATGGATATACAAACTATAAAGTAAACAACTTTTCTAGACACCAGAAGGATGTCTATACTTGCCATTGCATTTTTCTATACTTGGCCTGGCACATACTATTATATGTGCATGACTGCAGATATTATTATCATTTATTTAATGTTTATAAGATACCAGACCCTTCACTAAGCATTTGACATGTGAAACCCTATGTATGCTTCATAGCAAGTTTATGGTGATAAATATTATTATTTCTATTTCACAAATAAGAAAAATAAAACTCAGAGAGACTAATAATCTCAAGGCCATCTAGCTAAATGATGGATTCAAAATTTGATCCCAAATATATCTTCTTGCTAAATCTGCCTCTTTACCCCTATATTCTGCTTTCTCTTCAGTTACAATGAAGACAATATTTAAGGTCCAACCTACTCAATGTCTTGACTCTTCCAATTACTATTCTCCCTTCCACGTCCCCATTTTATTAAATCATCCTTGCCAGTATCCAAATTGTATATTTTTAGCAGGTCCATATATGTTAAATTTTTATTCCCCCACCAAGTATGGAATCAGTTGACATAGACTTGATTGAGAAAGGCTAATGGAAATAAAAGTTTTATCATTAGTGGAAATTCATTGTTGACAGATCTTTAAATTGTTGGCCAAAGGGGTCTCTAGCACACTTATCTCCTACTTCAGTTTAGACCGCTTGGAGTCCTTCCTAAAGGAAAATTTAGGTTTAGAGCAGAAACACTTATCCAGGATGCTGCCTCATCCTGGTCTGGCACAGAGAGGAAGAAGGAAAACAAAACAATTCTCCAGCGCTTTCAGACTTTTGATAGATTGAATCCACCAACTTGAGAAACAGGACCAATAGATTTTGCCCATGGATCAGTCAACTTCCTCCTACACTGTGAGAAGCGAAGAGTAAGCTATGGGCAAAGGGCCAAAAGTGTCACTGTGGTGGAGGTTTTTCTACACAGAAATGTGAAACCAGGGGAAGGATGTTCTCTTTATTCTCACCACCAACACAGCATGCTGTAGTATTTCTCATTAGAAAGCAAGAAAATCACTAGTGATTTCTAAAAGCACCCTCATGTTCCCTGATACTATAAAGCAACTAACCCATGTCTCTGCTTTCCTTCAAACAGTAAGTCTTAGTCTGTTCAGGCCGCTTAAATAAAATACCACAGATTGGGTGATTTATAAACAACAGAAATTTATTTCTCACAGTTCTGGAAATCCAGGATCAGTGTGCCAGCAGATTCTATGTGTAATGAAGACAAGCGTCCCAGTTCATGGCAAAGGGAATGAGAATTCTCTGGATGGGATCTCTTTGATAAGATCCTTAATCCCAATCAGGAGGTCACTACCCTCACAACCAACCTCCCAATATCACCTTGGGGTAGTATTTCAACATATGAATTTGGGGAGCACGCAAACAGTTAGAACATAGCATAGCATTCCTTGAAAATTTTGGAAAGTTCTCCTAGGAAGAGTTGTTGGTACACAAGTCTGTACTTCCACTCCTTAACACTCTCCAGTCAAAGCTTCCAAACAGTTAGAACATAGCATAGCATTCCTTGAAAAATTTGGAAAGTTCTTAGAAGAGTTGTTGGTACACATGTCTGTACTTCCACTCCTTAGCACTCTCCAGTCAAAGCTTTGTTCCCACTATTCCACTGAAACTGTGCTCATCAAGGTCATCAATTGTATTATTTAAACAAATCCAGCATCACTTCTCTCTTGTTTCTTGTTTGACCCTCCAGTCGTAGTTGACTGCTTCATTCTTCTTGAGATTTTATTCTCCCTCTCCGTCTTCCTCTCCCTCTCCCTCTCTCCGCCTCTCGTCCTTGCTCTCCTTCTCTTACTTCTCTCTCTCCTCTTCTCTCCCCTCCTACACACAAACCTTTTGTCTCATCCTTTGCTACATAAATGGGCTATTTTAAGCCCTGTATATTGGCCCCTATGTTGTTTACTTCTTCATAATAGGCAAGAAACTTTGACTCAAAATCCACTGGGACAAACTCAAATTCTTATACATCTACTTGCTTTAAATATAGCCCAAATAAGTGTATTTTTATACATTTAGAGTCTGCCTGCTATATATATCCTTCAAAACTGCACTGAAGACCTGCTAGCTACAAATAAGGCACTTTTCAGGCTATAAAAGACCCCTATCCTGTGCTGCCTTTTAGAGCTCACTGACACAGTCTCTTCATCTTCCTGCTAAGCAGCATTGCTTAGACACATAGTTCCCTTGTCCTCTGGGTAGTTCCCTTGTCCTCTCCCACTCTGAATGACAGCCCAAAGCCAGTGTTTCCGGGAGATCTTCTACGAGGAGAGAGTGCCTCGTTCATGGAAGCTTGTCCAAACACCTTCAATAAGGGGCTTGTTGTATGTTACTACCTGTCATTGTCCTGTCTTTTCCTTGATCAGCCCTGAAATTCCCAAACTCATTAAATCTTCTTTCCTAGTTCCTCCTCTTCTGCCCAACCTCTACATGATGGAGAACCCCAAGATATACTTACTCTTCAACCCTCCTCCCTAGCTTCGGGTAATTTTATCTAAATCCAAGAATTTAAATATCACCTATTCGCTAATCATTCCCAAATTCATACCTTAAGCACTTATCTCTCCTATGAGATCCAGATGGCTGCTTACTTCACATTATGATACAAAGGTCTAACAGACATTGTAAAGGAAACATGTTCAGAATGGAACTCTTGAATCCACTGTGTGTCTAGCACAAATTCTGCCGTTCCCATCTCATTTAATGGCAATCAACAATGAGTTCTCATTATCAGCCAGGCCTGTATTCAAACTATATATCCTAAAATGACCACTGCTCATCTCCTCTCCCTCTTCACTTCTGTACTAGCCTAAGTCAGTTTTCTCTCTTAAGCTATATTGCTGCTTCTCCCTTCTTTGCTTTCCACCAACATTAATTTTTATGCTGTAGTGAGAATTTTTATAAGTGTTAACAGTTCACAGAAATCTTCTACTTAAAATGCTCCAGTGATTTTCTTTTATCCACAGGCTAAAATTCAGATCATCACCATGGCCTGACAGGTCCCACAAGCCATTTGAACATTACCTTTTAACACTGTCTCCTGAATTCAAAACTCCTGCCAGACTCTTCGTTCTATTTTTGGAGTATAGCAGGCTTGTTCCTGCTCTGACCTTTTTACCTAGAATACTCTTAGCTCAGATATTCACGTGACCAGTTCCTTTTCACCATTTATACTCAAATGTTACCATTTCAGAGAGACATTTCCTGACTCATTCTAAAAAATCCAGAATAGTTCTCTTTAGCCATTGTCCTACTTCTATTTCTTTATAGCACTTACATATTTGACTGCTTGTTCGTTTCTGTCTTCCTCTGTCTGGATGGGAGCTCTATTAAATATGGATCCTGCCTCTCTTCGTTGTCCCCATATTCTCAGTGCCTAAGGCAGAAAGTTCAGAAAATATCGACTGAAGGAATGATCGACTTTAAACCCCATCATCTTGATGACTACACTAAACTGATTTCTTTAGAAAGATTCTTGTATTGGTTTCCTAGGGCTGCTGTAATAAAGTACCATGAACTGTGTGACTTAAAACAACAGAAATATTGTCTCATTGTATAGGAAGGTAGAAGTCTGAAATAAAGGTATCAGAGGGCCATGCTCCCTCTGAAACCTGTAGGGGAAGAATCTTTCCTTGTCTCTTTCAGCTTCTGTTAGCCTGATATGTTCCTTGGCTTGTGACAACATAACTCCAATCTTCACATGTTTTTCTCTGTGTGTCCTCACAGGCCTCCCCTACGTGCATGTTTCTGTGTCAGAATTTGCCCTTTTTATGTTAAATTTATTGGGATGGCATTGGTTAATAAAATTATATAGGTTTCAAGTGTACAATTCAATAATATGTCATATGTATATTGCACCGTGTGTTCACCACCCAAAGTTCAATTTCCTTTTGTTGTCATGTATTTGACCCCCTTTACCCTTTTTTACCTTCCCCCTCCCCTCTTGCCTCTGATAACTGCTAACTGTTGTCCATGTCCATGAGTCTCTGTTTGTTTGTCTTGTTCATTTGTTGTTTTTCATTTTATACCCCACATATGAGTGAAATCTAATGGTTTTCAATTTTTCCTTTCTGACTTATCTGGCTTAGCATGATAATCCCAATGTCCATCCATGTGTTGCAAATGACAGTGTTTCATCTCTTCTTGTAGCTGAGTAATATTCCATTGTATCTATATGCCATATTTTCTTTATCTAATCATCTATTAAAGGGCTCTTCTGTTGTGTCTATGTCTTGAACACCATGAATAATGCTGCTATAAACATCAGGGTGCATATATCTTTATGGGTGAAAGTTTTCAATTTTGGGGGGGTAGATACATAGAAGAGGGATTGCTGGGTGATGTGGTAATCCTAGTCTTAAGTTTTCAAGGATCCTCCATACTGTTTTCTGTAGTGGCTGTACCAATTTACATTCCTACCAGCAGTGCATGAGGGTTCCTTTTTCCTATAACCATTCCAACACTTGTTATTACTTAACCTTGTTGATGATAGCCATTCTAACAGGTGTGAGGTGGTATCTCATTACGGTTTTGATTTGCATTTCCCTAATAGCTAGCAATGTTGAGCATCTTTTCATATATCTGTTGGGATAAGTATATCAATCATATTGGATTAAGGCCCACTCTAATGACCTAATTTTAACAACTGCCTCTGTAAAGGCTACATTTCCAAATAAGGTCACATTTTGAGGTACTGGGAGTTAGGACTTCAAGTTGTCTTTGTGAGGAATACAATTCAAGAAATATCCTATAGCAGTGAATAACAGACATTATGTCTGAATCTCTGTTAGATATACAGAGAATGTTTTTCTTTTTATCTTTTTAAAATTAAATTTATTGGGATGACATTGGTTAATAAAATTACATAGATTTCAAGTGTACAATTCAATAATATGCCACCAATTGCAGAGAATGTTTACTTGTTCAACTGCTCACTGGCAGCAGGAGTTTGGAAAATCGAGTGTAAATAAAAATGGGACTCAAGAACCACCAAGGAATGGATGACTAACCAGTTCCTTTTCTAACCCTTTGTTCCTTTGTTCTTTAGCCAGATTTCTGAAACTTCATGCGAAGGCCTAAAATATTTTGAAAATGATATATTCTGCCTCTTTAATTAAGCTTTGTCCTGATGAGGTCTTCTATAACTCAAGGCTGTTTACCCATTTCCAGTGCTTAGAGATGCATCCTGAAGACAATCCATCAGAAAGGCAGTCTTTTCCATGACATTTATGACCAGGGACCATCTGACTTTTAATTACACAGTAATTGTTATTGCATAGGCTTCAAGCTGCTCTGTAACTTAGAAATTTTATTTTAAATTAAAAAAAAAAACATCGTTTATCATGTTTTTTCTAAATTCAAGTCGATATGTGAGAAAAACTGTCAAATGAAACCTTTTAGTTCCTAAAATGTGGACATAGTGATTTTACGTTTTTGAAAATCATTTTAGTTCTGGTAAATGTTCTGCTGTAATTAGTTCAGAAATCATTTTACAGACAACAGAATTCTAGAGGGGTGGGATTCAGGTCATTAAATTCATTTTTCTACCTTTGAGTACTCTGGTCAAAATCTACCATCATGACTTATAATTTTTAAGGTCAAAATACAAAATAAAATTACATGAGGTAATAAATAAAGTTCGATTCAAGAGCTTTGGTCTTCTGCATGAAAAAATGCTACCCTTGACATAACTCTGTGGCTGTGCCACCATTTGTCTTAAAATAATAAAGACTTTGGTTATGGGTATTAAAAGTACTCTTCTTAGAAGAAACATCTTTATGCTACTTCTTTCAAATAGACTGCCTCTGATTCTTAAAGAAGAAAAACAATACAAAAATTTCAGAAATATATTATTTATTTTGTGTTGCAATAGTATTTCTTAGACATTTGATAATATTGCCTTTATATAATACTTTGCAGCTTATAAAGCACTTTGATCTACATTTTCTCCTTTGGCCTCAGCTAGATGGTCGAGAACATTATTGCACTTATTTTTCAAGGGAGGGCACTGTGACTCATGGAGTCTAAATATAGTTTTGAAAAGCTAGCTGGAATCAGGGCTAGAACTACATTTCTGGAGTTGTTCTATTATACCAATTTGATTCAAGTTAACATCAATAAAGTCAGTTTTACTATCTGTAAAATGAGGATGTGTAAACTCACAGGGTGGCTGAGGTGAATAAATGAGATGTGTCTCCAGGATCTAAAACACTACCTATATCAAGTAAGTATTCAACAAAATTTGTTAAATAAATGAGTGGCTGAATGAAAAATAAATATTGCTGGGCCCTGTGCCTGGCATAGAGAAGGTACTCAATAAATATTGGCTATCAATATATAAGGACACATGATAAACCACTATCTAAAAAAAGATTTTAGAGCTATTCTTTCTTTCTACTACTATTTATAGATTTTCTTGAAGATGAAAAATTTTATTTCATTGGATAACCAATATGACTTAATTAAATTAGCTGTTTTTTATTTAGATTATTTTGGCTTCTTTTCCTAGGAAAAGAAAGGAAAGGAAAGGTATGTTGGTCCTTTAGTCATTTCATATTTAGTGGATACATTCCACAGACCAGGTACCTTGCCAGATGATGGAGAGACAGAAACTGCATTAAAAGTGGCAGTTACATGGGATTAGATTACTAAAGAAGATTCACAGGGCCCAAAATGGCCATGCTTATGAATACTCATTTAGTGTAGGAAAAGGATCCAACAAAACAACAGCTTTAGATTGTGGATATGCATCACAGCCAGAGGCTGCCTCACAGCCAGAGGCTGCCTCACAGCAAGAAATTTAGAGAGCAAAGAGGTATGTGTGCCAAATACCCTCTCTGTAGGGTCCTTCCAGGACATGTTTTCTCTCTCTCAGGTCAGGAACCATCAAGTGTACACAGAACACTTCAGAACCAGGGAACCCAATGGAGTCTCATCAGAGCTTCTTGCCCTCTGGTGGGAATGTAGGCATATTTTGCTATGCAACCAAACTATTGTCAGAGCCTTCCAGAGTACCACTGAGACTCACTTTTATCAATAAACAATGCTGACAATCTAGTATATGCCACATCACTTGAAGCTTGCCTCAGACCCATTATTAATCAGCAGGTTTCACTACTGGACGAGGGTGGGTTAGAACAATAAAGAAAAAATTCTTACTTCAGCAAAATAGCTCAGGCCAATGGCAGGGCTACTAAAATGAACTCTCCTGCATAGCTCGCCTCTCTAACTCATGCTGAAGGCCTTAATTCAACAAAACAACCACTCGTAGTTTAATGACAATTATTAGCCTTGCAATAGTGTATAATCAGATAGACTATCAAAATGCATGGATCCCAAACATTTTAAATGAGCACTGAGGGGTTGGTATTGCTTTAAACAGGCAACCGGGCCATCTAATAATAGCAGTGCAGACTTCTTCAGTGATTTGTACTCACTGTACAATTCTTTTTTCTCCCTGATCTATAGCATTCTAGACTTTATGGTATACATAAGTGGAATGATTAAAAGCCATAATAAATTTACCATCAAGCAAGTCTCAATCTTCAGGAGAATTTCTCTCCAGAGGGATAACATCCTGAGGAAACAGTGGTTGGTTTACCAATGCATTTGGTCATCAACATCGGAATTACCACGAGTTTTATCGGCTTCTCCAATATTACTTTTACCAACAATTCTCCTATTGCCCCCATACAGCAGTATCACATGACACTCTGGGTACATGGTTACAATATTAATCAGACTTCATTATAGTACAATTATTTTATTACTGTCAACAAAATCTACCTCCTCTCATATACTATATATTATTTCTCAGAGAAGTGTGGGTTAAGTACCCTGTCTCTGTTGTTTTAGGATTCCAATCCTCTTAAGGATACAGCCAAATTCCTTTTCTGAAGAGACATGATTTAACAGATAGCAGTTCTCAGTCAGAGGCATCCCAAACAGGACTCATCTATATTCCACAGGAAACACTCTTGTCTGTTTAAAATGTGTTCAATTTCCAAGTGTTGCACCGTAGGAAAAAAATGGTTAGCACTAACTTGTGACACTAAACTCGACAGAGAGAACCTTAATAATGTGCATTCTCCTATGAAAATGTCCTAAGACCAGATGACTCACACATTTCCCATGAGGCACATGGCCCCAAACTACCTGCCAGGGTGTAGTACCAAAATTTTGGTGAGCACCATTTGTCTCAGCCACAGGGGATCAGTAGAGGTGAAGGTAGTCAGCAATCACAAATAAACCCCAAACCTCAGGGACTTACTCACATTACTATCAGATGCAGTTCAAATAGATCCTGGCTCTTCTCCAGTCAGTGACTTAAGGACCCAGGCAGATCCAATGTTTCAATTCCCCTCAATCCAGAAAAAGAGCACCCAGCTATTTGGTGAGAAATGGAAGTCTCTTTCACTCTACCTAAAGATGTAGCTAAGATTCAAGGTTAAGAGAGACAAACCATAAAAGTTCAACTTCTTGGAAGTTATCAGAAAGTTGAAACTTACTCCTTTTATTCCTATTTTAAATTAATACATAGAAACATCACTCTTTAGTTGATACCACACAATTAAAGAAAGAAGCATTAAGAACACCCTGTGCCTCATGGATTGGTATTGCAAGCCTACTATAGCATGATAGAGCAAAAAATATTTAAAAAAACATACTCTTCCATTCACTTTTGAATGAAAAATTATTTGCAACCCTGTAATAGAAAGGCATTATGTAGAAATAATAAAAGTATTTCAATGAAATGCCCTTTGTTTCTTATTTTATGAAGCTGTATTTAGAAGAGAGAAAAGCTCTTCATTATATTTCTTTACCACACGTTGTAATTCATTCTAGCTGCCAACTATAACCAACACTTTCCTAAATTTAAAAGAACTTTTATTTGGTGTAAATGATGATTTTAAATCTCTTTATAAAGAAAGTCTGTGTCAGCTCAAGAATACAATATCATTAAATCAATCATTTGATTTAATTGAGGTTTCTTTACATCATAATAACTTAATTAAATGAATCTGTCAAACAAATTGCAGTCAGCCTAATTCAGTTAACATGACAACTCAAAAAAATGAGAAATAAAATAATTGACATGTGTCTTTTCTTGTTGGCTATCTTTATTGGACACAAATAATCATTTAAATTGGCATTCATTGTGATGGCTAGAAAAACCTGAATTTATTTCAGAACAGACTGTGTAGATGGGACCACTTAGCAAACAGATGCCAAACGAATTCAATATGATTAACAGTGTCTTTCCTATTAGGTTGTACACTCTTTGATATCTACAAATCTTAAGAAACAAATAAGTCATAAACATATAATGTACAGCATAGGGAATATAGTCAGTAATATTGTGATAGTGTTATATGGTGTCAGGTATTTGCTGGACTTATGGCGATCATTTCTTTAGGTACATAAATGTTGAATAACTATGGTGTGCATCTGAAACTAATATAACATTGTACGTTAGCTCTATTTTAGCAAAATCTTTTTTAAAGAAAGGAACTATTTCTTACTTGCTTCAATATTCCTGAAGAATCCACAGAAAGGATTGTGTATGGGTACTAAATTTTTTTGTAATTGAAAAGAATATAAAACACAAATATTAAGGGAAGCAAAACATTTTGAATGCTAACTGTTTATTTGGAAACACAAATTACCTACATCTTATTTCTATTTTACCCCATTGGAGGCCCAAAAGGGTTGATGTTAAGAGATTCTCAATGATGTTTTTAGTATGTTTACATCTGATAGCACAAGTTCACATACCGGGAAAAAAAAAAAAGTGAAAACTGTCGTTTAATATGTTCCAACAATGTTTTAGAAAATTGTATATGTATTATCTTATTTAACCATTAGACATTTGAAGTTTAAGTGTTGGTATTATTCTCTTCATTTGATAAGGACTAAGTTTCAGAGATCACAGAAATATTTGGTAAATCAAGAATTCAATATGTCTTTTGTAACACTATAGCCTCTAAAACATATTCTTCTAATTTCTAACATCTCTCCAATCCTCAAACCTTTGCTCACATTGCTTTTCTGCCAGAAATGCTTTTCTCCAGTCACGTCCACAACCCTCTTTCACCTTCGGCCTTGTTTTTGACGTCATTTGCTCTGAGTAACTTTCCCAATCCCACAAGAAGGGCAAGACCTGGTGATGAACACGGAATGGACATGTGGCTTGAGAGAGAAATAAATCTTTGCTGTTGTAAGCCACTAAAATGGTAATGTCATTCAATATCAAAGTATTACTTATCCTCTTCTGAGGAGAAAGTAGCTCAAATTCACATAATGGCAGATTTGGATTTAAATACAGATTGACATGAATGCAAAATTAATGCTCTTAACTCTATAAATAAAACTATGAACCTAACCAATTAAGGACTATAAATAAAACCTTGGTGATTGCAACATGCCTTAGAAATTATATTGATAATAGTGCCAAAGAGACCAAGATCGTGAGTGAAAATTATAAAAATCAGGTAATCATAGTGATACTGTGTTTAACTGCCAAAGGCCAAAATTGATTCAAAAGAAATTTTATATTTTGAATTTGAAGAAAGTTTAGACATTGATTTTGTGTGTGTGTGTGTGTGTGTGTGTGTGTGTGTGTGAGAGAGAGAGAGAGAGAGAGAGAGAGAGAGAGAGAGAAAGAGAGAGAGAGAGAGATTCTTCAGGAGAAAGTTATTTAATTGTAAGACTAAATGTATATTATTATCAAATAATAATTAATAATGTAACATTAAATGCAGTAGTGTGCCTGTGTCTAGCTTATGTTAAGAATGACTCAGCTTGCTGTATTACACATGTGTGCTCAATGCCACTATTGCGTATGCATGTAATGTTTCGATTCTTTTTTTCCTAAACACTAATCCTCAAGCTCACAGTCAATGGCATTTTTCAGTCAAGGAATCTCCGTAATTAGTTTTCACTCTAAAAGAGTTTTGCATTGACATAGGCTTTTGCTCAGGTTCTTACAAGTTTTTTGGTCTTGAGTAATTTACTCAACCTCTCTGATTTCAGTTTCTTCATCTTTAAAAAATCTATAATAATATTTACCATTCAAAATTGCTGTGATTAAATAAATACTTTAATATAAAACTTCAGTTCTGTGTCTGGTACATAGTGGAGCTTAGTAAATGGTATCCTTATTATTTTAAATATCCTTTTCTTAAAGTTATATACTTGCAACAAGTTAAATGTTTTCTCCCATTGGACAGAGGTTGATTCTTCTGTTTTGCTGGGTCTAAAATATATGTTCCTGAATTGGTGAGATTATGAAGATAAATGTTACTTCTCAAAGCGCTTTGACATTAACCAAAACATTATAATAACATATCGTGGTAAATTTCTTCCCTTAAATTTTGTATGGCTTGCAAGTTCACCTTTGATTTTTCATGTCTGAGCAATTTTAGAGTTTGGTTCTCTCATCTGCCGAACTTCTACAAGCTTAAGAAAAGTCAAAATTTGGAGTCAATAGGACAGCTTCAGAAAGAGAAATCAGAGAAGCACTCATTCAATCATTCACTCCTTTATTCAGAAAATATCATCTCTGTGCCAGACTGGACTAGACTCTGAGTTAAAAGGAATAAAGCATGCTCCTTGTCCTTAAGGAATTCCTAGTAAGTGGAAATAGTCAATGGTTCCCTTTGTGCCTGAGTATCAGAAAGTGGATACTTATATTTAGTAATTTAATGCTAATTGATCCTGGACAAATAGACATCCTTTAATTTGCTTCTTTTCATCATGAATGTCCTCTTTTATATGTGTATTAAATACTGAAAGTATTCATTATTTTAGTAAATAGATATTCAAATCATTTCATCACATAGAACAGATTATTTAAAAAACAGAAAAGTAGAAAAATAAACAACTACATTTTTCAGTTTGTCTTTTTGGACATATGGATAATTAATATGTTATTTTATTATTAAAATCCAACTTGTAATAAATAAACAAACATAAAAGATGAATAAATTTATTAAAGAGTCTGCGTAGATATTAGGGAAAATAAATGTTTCTCAAAGCACCTCAAAAGCAGCTGATCATTTCTCTAAACTTTCTTCATTTCTTTATTTTTTAACTCATGGAAGATTACTAATAGGGAAAAAGAAAGCTTTCAGTTAGACTACTGACTGACTGTGTCTTCAGGCTTTATGTTCCAGTTGATATATTTCTATCATTTTTTATCTTCACTTCAAATAAGTTATGACAAGATTTTATATCAGCAAGGGAATTATTTTCAAACTTTAACCCCAAATTTCTATTTTTAGATAATTGTTTTTTGAAATAATCATTAAAATCACACTAGACTTTTATTAGGAGATAAAATCCTCCAAGTTTTGGTTTTGTCTTCCTTAATAATTACATGTCCTGCTTCTACTTCCAATCACTGGTGTCAGCACCAAGCTGATGGAGAAGGGAAGGTTTCGATAATGAGACATCTAGTTGAAAAAATCCATGAGGAGCTGACATGCTAATAAGACTGCAAGCCAAGCCAAGCCTTTATTGCGGGAACCGAGTGCGCTTATATATACCAGAGAACAATAGTGGCATTCCGCACACATGCGAAGTACAGCAAGCTGAGTCATTCTTACATACACTAGGCACAGGCACACTACTGCATTTAATGTAACATGCTGGATTTGGGGTCATATCCTTAACTGTGAGCCTGGATTGCAGCAGGACCTGGGACCAGCCCGGCCGGGGGACCACAACTGGAGTTTGGAGAAGTTCCTGAGAACAAAGTCCAAATGAGTATTAATAAAACTCTTCAGCTCTTATATTGATTATATCTTGCTGCTTGACAAATTAACACAGAATTTATCAGGTTAAGAACATACATTTCTAATTAAACGTATGTTATATTGTATGTTGATCACCCAAATTGAAATCTCCTTTTGTCACCACAAATTTGACCTTCTTTATCCTTATCTGCCTCCTCCC
Source organism: Pteropus alecto (assembly GCF_000325575.1). Lineage (NCBI taxonomy): Eukaryota > Metazoa > Chordata > Mammalia > Chiroptera > Pteropodidae > Pteropus > Pteropus alecto. The sequence goes on along the minus strand of NW_006443225.1, from coordinate 923,579 downwards.
ATCCCCCTTTCCCCTGGTAGCCAATAAACTGTTGTCTTTGTCTATGAGTTTTTGTTTGTTTGTTTGTCTTGTTCATCTGTTGCTTTCAGTTTTATAACCCACATATAAGAGAGATCATATAGTTCTTGACTTTTTCCGTCTGACCTATTTTGTTTAGCAGGGTTAGACCTGGTTAGTAATTGGATAGGAGAACATACATTTCTTATCTTATATTCTTTCTGTGGGTTAGGAGAGTCTGGCTGTAGTCAAGCTGTCAGTTCAGGGTTTGCGGCCTTATCAGAAGGCTCAACTGGGAAAGTAGCCACTTCCAATCTTTCACATGGTTGTTGGCAGGATTCAGTTCTTTAAGGTATTCATTCTCACTGGCTATCGGCTGGAAGCTGCTTTTAGTTTCTTGTCATGGGCGCTTCTGCCACATAGAATCTTGCTTTATCAAAGGATGTAAGTGGATAAGGCATTAGAGAGAACCTGCTAGTGAGGTAGAAGTCACACACTTCCATAAACTAATTCTAGAATTAACATCCCATCAACTTTGTCATATTTTATGTGTAAACACAAATCACTAGGTTCATCTCTCTCTCTCAACAGGAAGGAATTACATACAAGTGTGAATAGCAGGTAGTGAGGGTCATTGGGGCCAAGTTTAAAGCTGCCTGTCATAGGCCTTATCGAGAGATGATAGCTGTTTCTTCTCCTTGGTCCAGATTGAGGGAATATATGTGTAAGAGTGAGCATGTGTCCGTTCAGAGGCTTCACCAAGGATTCAAGAACAAGGCAGAGGATCTACAAAACAACACCTTACTAGGCATTACTGACTAACTAACTTAGTCCAATACCTCCAATAGCTAGCATGATATCTTGCCCATGATAAACCCTCAGTGTTTATGAAATGAGGACTAGGCTTTTATGAGTAATTAAAGTATAGGTAGAGGAACCAAGTATAGTATTATTCATTATGTTTATAATGGTAATTCTATTCATAAAAAAAATCTGGGTGGTATAAATACAGGTAATTTTCACTTTCTTCTTTATGTCGTTCTATACTATTTGAGTTTTCTATAGTGATCGAATATTATTTTTATCATGAGTAAATTGAAACAACTCTCATATTAAAATTATAGATGAATTGCTATAGTCATATGTCTTTATTTATTCAAAGACTATCTCAGGAAAGATACACAATCTTTGACAGTGGTTGTTCCCAGACAGGAATAATTTGTAACTAAAAGGTTATAGCTAAGATATAAACTATAAAATATGTGTATAAATATTAATAAGGTGTATGATTACAAAGAATTTCCGATTTTTGTCATTTTTTTCTTGGATTTAAATATTAGATCATAAAAATAGGCAGATAGGCAGAAGCCCCTGAAGGGTGTGAGGCAGATGTCCCAGTGAGCACTAGAGGAAGTGCATACTCTGGAAAAAATAGAAAGAACTCTGGTTAAGAGGCAACCAAAGATATTGTCTCAGAGATATATCTTTCCTTGTTTTGAAAGGGCATAGTTTTCCTCTTAGATATATAAGAGCTGAATAGCCTACTTGTAAATCTAGGCAATGTTTATCAAAGGCCACTAATATCACACAAAAAATGACATGGTATATGTGCCTCCCAAAGGAACTAGACACAAATGCTCATGCAATGTTCTTGTTAAAAAAAATCAAATTTGAATCTGATCAATATTTAGATCTAAATGCTGATTCATAGTAAATAAAGGGAATGAATGAGCATGACAAGTAATACTAGGAAGTTAATCATCAAAATCTAGTCAGGAAAAGTGAATTAATTTTGTCAACAAATACATTTCAGGAAGGTTAGAGAGAAATTTCTAAATTGAAATATTTAAGTGACATGTCAGCTAATTACAATGAAGGTACCTTATTGAGATTCAACATAAACAAACTAAAAATAATTATGATACAATTGGGAATATTCGAATATTGGATGATATTAAAGAATTAACATTAATTTAAAATTTCACGTGTGTTATTATTATGATTATGTTCTAAAAATAGTCCTTATCTTTTAAAGATCTGTACTAAAATATTTGCAAATAAAAAGATATGTTGGTGATAGTGGGGTACATATGAAGCAATACTGGCTATGTGGCTAAAGACTATAGAGCTTCATGGTCATTATACTACTCTTTCTACTTTTATGTTTGAAATTTTCTATTATAAAAATGTTTTGTTTTGTAAGGAACATGTTCTGCTAAAGCATGGAGCCTTAGTATCATTGTATTATGGCATTTCTTCAGCTTTATTTGAATTCTCCCAATAGAGTTTATTTTTCTTCTAAATTCATTAAGAGTTTCACTGTGTAAGGGTCCTGCCAGGGAGAACTGGATCAGAATTTGATTGTTCTCTATCAGGGTTCTAATTTCCAAACAGATAGCATAAAGTGTTATCTATAAAGAGCAGATGAATTAGGCACGAATGATGTCTTCAGTACACTTACAGTTTTCCCATCACTAAAATATATACCCACTTCTTTGAGGCCATGACCCAGGTTCTCCTGAAGAAACTGCCCTAAGACTGAACATTACATTGCTTTTCCATAAAGGAAGCACTTTGTGGTGACTCTTTCTTATTAGACCTGCTAATCACCTGAAGACTATATTTAGACTGCACCAGATCATAGATAGAAATTGGATTTAAGTTGCCTCATTCAATTATTTATTCATTATGGGCTTGGAAAGCCATAACTCCTAAACTATGCTCAAACAGATTGAGTTCATCAATCATATAAGCAAACTGCACAGGGAACAACAGAAGGAATGTTAGTAGAAAATGTGGTTCACTACTGGATCTGTCTGGGAAACCAGAACATAACCCTCTCTGCACTTCACACACATCTCTCCCCTAGATGCTTTTCCTCATTTAGATTCAGATGTCTCCTTTCCTCTCTGGGCCAGGCAAAAACTGTATATTAATTATTTCTGTTCTACCAGTGCTTGTACTAGTAGACACTTAAAGAACAGTTAGATGAATCGACTAAATAAATGACTAGTTTTTGTAGAACTGCCTGAAGTACATAATGTGTTTAAACTCAATTCCTTTAATCGGACTCATTTACCAAATATCTCTTTCTTCTTATGTTCTTTGAAGCAGCACTCATGCAGTATAAATTATGCCACAGATTAATCTTCTAAATTAGGAGTAATGAATCTGTAATATGTGTCCCTGAAATCATAACACAAATTTTAATCTGTATGTCTACATGTCAAATTTTCTGAAGAGAGAATGTTTAATGTTCATAAGTTTCCTGAAAATGATCTTTAATGAAGCCAAGTACTGGTTTAAGTTCCACATTGCTGTTTATGCTGTATAGATCCAATCTGCCTCTTTACTACTTTCCCACTGGTAACTGGCATTCAGCCATTGCATTTGACACTAAATTTTTTTTGTCCGATAATTAGCAGTGAAGACCATCAAGATGTTTTCTTGTTATAAGTGAGCAACAAGAGTCCCTGAGTCTTGAAGTGAGTATTTGGAAAACCCTGAACATCCTGCTGCTGGGCTTGAAGTTTTGTTTTTTTATTTCAGTTTCTTTCAATTCCACATCTCTCCTGATGTCACAGTAAGTGATCACATGCCTGACAGTCAGATGGAAAAACTAATAATGCATTTAGCTCTCTACATTTCCAGGTGAAAAGCACCCGATATGGATGCCAGAAAATTGTTCTTCACAATCTCTCTGAAGTGTAGACATAGAGAAATGAAAAATTTTATATATTGAGAAGTCTGCAACAGTTTTCATCTTGTGGCATATTTCTCACTTGGCTTACCCATAAAGGAAATGCCTGTAACAACAGAAGGAAATGTGGAAGGGGTGAGAAATTATCGCTTTTTAAGTAACCTGGAAGACAACAAAATGGTTATATTTGCTTAAAATTTATATGAAAACGAAAACCCATGACTAGAAAACATACAAAAATGTTTAATATTTTCTACTAGTTTAAATTAAGGAAATGTTGCTAGTATAGATTATTAGCGAATATAAACTTTAGAAAGGAAAAATTGAGGCTGATGGACTAACACTCTAGTGGCTTTGGAAATAAAGTCATGGTACATGTTGTCAACTGTCTTTTCTCCTAGTTCTCACCTCATTTCTCAAAATCACTCAAGTGTTTTCTGAGTGTTAACCCTTTAACATTTGTGTAAACCATAGTATGGTTTACAAAGAACTTTTTCTCATATCTCTTACTTTTTATTTAAAAACTTTGTGAAATAGGTAAAATATTGTGGCCATTTAAAATCTGAGAAGACCTAGGTTTAAATGGTTAATTAAAAATCTAGCATCAGGACTCAAACCTCAGTCCTAAGATATTCTGTTGGTACATATATGCCTATTATGCGCCAAACAACCTCTAAACACAAACATAATCTGAATGGGTATCATGGGTCTCCTAATGACCAATTACCAGATCTAGGTTGCCTCCTGAAGGCTGCTTCCCAATTTTGGGCTCCCAAGGATTTTATTTATTTTATTTTCTTGTTCTGAGTTATCACTTTTCCTCTATGGTTTTTGCATTCTTTGTCCATAAAAATTCACTGCAGTGTAGAGGACTATTTCTCCAAACCTGCTCTTTGTTATTTCCAAAATAATATCATGGGGCATTTTTTTTTTCTAAAAGAATTACTTGTAATAATATAAAAGTAGCAAGAATAGTAAATATGCAGCATATGTGTTTTCTCTGGTCACTAACCAGTTGATACACACCAGCTCAGTAGTCTCCCTACCCCTAGTCCTCCCACCTTCTTCTCAGCAGTTTTTTATTCTCCTCCAGTCTTAAAATACCATTCCACCAGGAAGGGTTCTCTTTTAATATAAACAGTAGAACCGTTATAATGGGTTACTATTTTAGTGGTCTCTGATTAATTGTACCTCAGGGAAACTCCATGAGCAATCTGAACCTCAAAATGTTATGTGATTCATAGAATAAAGGTATTTTAAAGCATATAATTTATATAAATTAGATATTTAAAAAGATACGTCAGAGAAAAGTAATTATGATGAAATAAGAAATTAATAGTTTTTAGTTAGAGTTAGGTGTTTTGTGCAAAACATTTTCTCCTCAAAGGCATCGTAATGTAAATATTATTGTTATTAACATCATTATTACCTTTAATTTTTTATTTTTTTAAGTTACAGTTGACATTCAATACTATATTAGTTTCAGGTGTCTAGCATAGTGATTCGATATTTCTATAACTTATGAAATGATCTCCCTGATAAGTCTAGTACCTACCTGCCTGGCACCATACATAGTTATTACAATGTTATTGACTATGTTCCCTATGCTGTACTTTACACTCTATGACTATTTTGTAACTGCCAATTTGCATTTTTTAATTCCTTCACTTTTTCCACCTTACTCAGCCATAAAAAAGAATAAAACCTTACCATTTGTGGTAACATGGATAGACCTAGAGAGTATTATTATCTTTTTTTTTTTTTTTTTAATAAAGACACTACAATACACATATGGAAAGAAATTGAACTTTAGGTGGTGATACACAATGTAATATACATATGATGTATTATTGACTTGTACACTTGAAAGCTATTTGATTTTATTAATCAATGTCACCTCAATAATTTTAACGGAAATGTTAGACTCAAACAAACAAACAAATAAACAAACAAACAAACAAATAAGAAAGAAAGACACTTAGGCATAGAGAACAGAAGCCTGCAGAGATATGGACGAATATGCTTGAACTTATACTCTAGTTAAGGAAAAACCATTCTAAGCTTTCTAATTAAATATTACTTATCTAATCAAAGAATGAGAGATAGAAAGACCAGTGTAGATGTATGGAGTGTGATATAGGACTGAAACTGTTTACGTCCAGTGAGATGTTAGCAGGAGAGAAGAACAACCTCATTGGCTTACCTGTGTATTCTGAATTCAAGTATCCTGGGCTTCCTTAGGACAAGGGGATAAAAAAGGGGCTCTTTTGCCCTCTGCATCACTCCCCCACTACAGACATCACTCAGAGGCAAGTGACCAGGGACATTAAAAATGGAAGCAGATTACCATAGTAAAGCTTAGACAACCTAATAAACATCTAGTCTCAAGTCTCACAATATTTAGGTTCCGTGTGTTCAGTTTCTCTCATAGAGTAATGTAGAGTCAAGATTTGTTTTTATGCCAGTCATAGCAATCTTAACTTCTTTTTTAAAACCTATTTTTCTCAACTTTGTAATTCATTGTGAAGTATTCTAATTACAGTCTAAAAATGTTAGGTAGGCATAAAAGGTGGGAGTGATTTAATGGCACATTTGACATTAAAATGGCCTTATTTTGGTTAATGGAGAACTTTGCTTATATCTTTAAATAATCAGAGGTAATAGGGAAGGGAAGCAGTAATAAATCTCACTTAAAGGCACAGTTAGCCCATTATTTAAGTCAAGGCTATTACTGTTTCTGCAAAATGACTAGCATAAGATTAGAGTCATACTCGATTTATTTTTTAGCCCATTGTAGTCAATGCAATACTCTCTAAACTTTGGGAAAATGTACTGAAAGAAAAAGAGATCACTAATTCAAAGAAATAGAAAAGAAGTACTAATTCATGCAAATTATTTTGCAAAGCTCTTTTGAGTATTAAGATAAGAGGAAATTATTACAATAGTTGTTATTACTAAACAAATGAAATTATTTTAGATTGTCAAATTAGCATATTCTTTTTAGGTCAAATACATGTTATTAAAAACTTCATATGTTTATACAAATATATAAGCTATTAAAGGTGCCCTGAGTTCCAATGATACACTTCACTTTGCCCTGCAACTTTTTCCCACTCCATAGAACCAGGTAACTTTATCCCAATTGTGGGTATCTTTCTACTTCAGGCAAATGAGCAATCCTATTCTTAGTCATAGGCTTTAAAAACATTTATTTCTGTAGCTTATGTGACATAGAATTAGCTTGCTTTGTTTTGATTCCATGACCTGGTTTCCATCCATAAGCCTCTGCCTAACTTCTGTGACTAAAACCAGACCACCCCAAAACCACACACCCACATGAATACTGGCATATTGTCTATGCCTCCAAACCTCTCTACTGATCTACAAGGAAATCCCTGATGGGATGCCCAGACTCTGCTCCTGGTTGGCCTATGGTTTACACCAAAAATCCTGAGTACTCAATCAAACTTCCTCCTGCCACCAGAAGTTGCCTCTAAATGCACTTCACACCTTTTGTCTCATTCCAGATTGTAGTCTGTCTGAGTCTGCCCCAGTCCTAATAGGATTCTAAGATCTGGGGACTGGAGATAGTAGTTTAATTTATCATATAATTATTATAATTGTGTGTATTTAGAGATAAAAATACATGTAGTTGTGTACCAGTTGTAAATTCAATATCTTTGTAGACACATATATATCTAATAGTTGCATACTAGTAAATTTAATTATTTAAAAAATAATTTTAAAATAGATAATATATCAACATAGTATAAAATCCAAAAGTTACAAAAGATAAAGTTTTTCTGTTCCCCAGATCCAGCTCTCCTTCCAGGAAGTAACTACATGAGAATAATTAAAAGTTAACTTTTCAGGAAACTAGACTTTTTAAGCAACTGAATATTCATAGAGTACATGTAGTAAAGTAAAAGATAAGCAGAGGTGTATTTTGATATTAGAAATGGCAATTTTTTTGCCAATAATGAAAGGCAGTAGAATGAATGGTGATTACTTGTATTCATTCTACTTCTAAAATTTATCCTCTTTTACTGTTCTTCCTTCTTTCAGGTAGGAAGGAGATAGGAGCTCCGGGATCAGAATCAGGGGTCAGATTATGTAGGCTCCAGGGGGCTGTCCTCTGAGAATATGGTCTTTTTCTCACAGCTGCAATGTTTATTCTATATTTTAAGTGATTTTGGAGTTATTTTTATTTTACATTATAGTTTTCCTCCCTAGATTGTAGTAAACCTAGGAACTGGAAATTTTTTTTAATTTTAATAAGTTTCAAGTATACAGTACATTGGTTAGACATTTATATAGTTTATAAAACAATCCCCCTAATTGTTCCTTTTCTTTCTAGTTTTCTACCTAGCTAATATATTAATGCTAACTACATTCTCTATGCCATGTTCCCCACCCCCATGACTATCTATCGACTACTAATTTGTACTTCTTTAACCCTTCACCCCATTCTCCTAGCCCCCCAAACACCACTCCCCTCTGTCTGTCACCAAATTGTCCACTATATTTGTGAGTCTGTTTTTGATAGTTTGTTCTTTTTGTTCCTTAGATTCCTCTTATAAGTGAAATCATATGGTATTTATCTTTGTCTGTCTGACTTATTTCACTCAGCATAATAACCTCTAGGTCCATCCATGTCATTGCAAATGGTAGGATTTCAGTTTTTTAATGACTGAGCAATATTCCATTGTATATATGAACCATAACTTCTTTATCCAATCATCTGTTGATGGGCATTTAGGTTGCTTACATATTTTGGTTATGATAAATTGAGCTTCCATGAATATTGGGATGCGTAGATCTTTATGAATTATTGTTTTTGTTTTCTTTGGATAAATATCCAGAAGTGTAATTGCTGGGTCCAAAAGAAGATCCATTTTCAATTTTTTGAGAAACCGCCAGACTGTTTTCCATAGTGGCTGTACCAATTTGCAATCCCACCAACAATGTATAAGGGTTCCCTTTTCTCCACATTCTTGCCAACATTTGTTGTTCTTTGAGTTACTGATGTAGCCATTCTGACAGGTGTGAGGTGATATCTCTGTGGTTTTAATTTGCATTTTTCTGAAGATTAATGACCTTGAGCTTCTTTTCATATGTCTATTAGCCATCTTCTTTGGAGAAGTATTTGTTCAGGTCTTCTGCCTATTTTTTAATTAAATCGTTTGCTTTTCGTTGTTGTTGTTGTTGAGTTATATGAGTTTTTTATATATTTTTGGACATTAACCTCTTATCAGATGTATCATTAATGAATAACTTCTCCCTATCAGTTGGTCGTCTTTTTGTTTTGTTCATGGTCTTCTTTGCTGTACAAAAACTTTTAGTTTGATGAAGTCCCATCTGTTTATTTTTTTCTTTTGTTTCCTTTGCCCAGGAAGATATATCCAAAAAGAAATTCTTGTTAGTAATATCAGAGAGTTTACTGCTTGTGTTTTCTTCTAGAAATTTTATGGCTTCAGTTCTTATATTTAAGTCTTTAATCCATTTTGAGTCTATTCATGTATACAGTGTAAGAAGGTGGTCCAATTTCTTCCTTTTTCTTTCTTTCTTTTTCTTTTTTTTTGCATGTATCTGTCTAATTTTTCAACGCCATTTATTTAAGAGATTGTCTTTACCCCACTGCATATTCTTACCTCCTTTGTCATATATTAAGTTGAGTGTATAGGCATGGATTTATTTCTGTACTCTCTATTCTGTTCTATTGATCAATGTATCTGTTTTTATGCCAGTACCATGCTGTTTTGATTACTGTAGACTTGCAGTATAGTTTGATATCAGGTAGTGTGATACCTTCAACTTTGTTCTTCTTTCTCAAGATTGCCATGGCTATCTGGAGTCTTTTATGGTTCTATATAAATTTTAAGATTATTTGTTCTAGCTCTCTGAAAAATGCCATTGGTATTTTGATATGGATTGCATTGAATCTATAGATTACTTTGAGTAGCATGGCCATTTTAATGATGTTGATTTTTCCAAACTGAGAAATTTTTGCTGATACGTTTTATATATCTTTATCTTTCACCTTTAACTCTTATGGAAAACATCAAAACTAGCAGGAATAAATTGGCTTCTTTAAAAATCCATTATGCTACAGGAAACTGATTTTTTAAACCAATTTTCAAACACATAGGCACTGACTGAGATGAGAACTATATGTTCATTCAGTAAATC
>NW_006443225.1:909132-913567 GCF_000325575.1 Pteropus alecto | reverse complement strand
TGCAGCATTATGCCCAAGCAATGGAGATTTCTAAAAGTTTATGAAAATAGTATCTAACTTAAACTTTCATCCAAAAAACAAAATAAATTTACTACAATACAATTCTTATAATTTTTCTTCTTTAGTGTATTCATAATTATTCTTGGCATGTTGACTACAATGTTTCTACAACAAAGAGTTGTAACTCAGTTTTATGGAGTTTGAAGACAATGTGTCCTAATTGAACTTTTCAGTGTTTTATAAAAAAAACTGTTGTTCAGTCTTAAAAATATGATCAGAATACATAAAAATAATTTATGAGTTTGATTAAATAACATTTACTGTAATAAGTTACTAAAAAAAATAATAATGTTACTTTGATGAGCTTAAAATTTGAAATTAGAAATTGTAGCAAGAAGTTGCACTCTTATATCAATCTTAGCAACAAATTAATTTAGTTCTTTTCCATTTTAGTTCTTTTTTAATTAAAATGTAATACATAGTCACCACATAATTTGAATAATACATAGTAATAATTGCATAATTTGAACTATACAGAATAATAATATTTGTATAATTTGAATAATACAGGAGTATATAAAATAAAAAGTGAAAGCCAATCTTATTCCCTATAGTCTTTAAATAGGCAAAATTGAGAGTGACTCTATATTATTTGCTTCAATATTAGTTATGAACCAGCAATATTCTTTCTATGGCTTTCATAATACTTAATAATAGATGTAGTTAGAAGCTATTGGAAACTAATCTAACCAATTTGGTTACTCACAATTATCAAATTTTTGAGGGGTAAATATTTGTAGCTTCTAATTGTTAGAAATAAGTCAGTGGTATAGATTTACTTTACACAACATCAAAACCCAGAAATAGGTAACAAATAAGGTGTATCTTGTAACAAATTCTGCCATGCATACTAACATTAATGAGCTCTTAGACTCAATCCATTTAGATGGTAAACTGATGTAAAAAAAAAAAAGGCCCTGTTAAGGCAAATAAGATTATGCTCTATTGGCCAATCTTCCAGCCGGAGTCCAAAGATGCAATCCTCTTAGAATCTCTGACCCCAGCCACCAGTTGGGAATTTTAAGGAATCACAAATCCTTATAAATTATGTAAAGTTTTACACTCTGTTCATGCACATAACTCATTTTGCCAATGAAAAGTCATTCTAATATTTATTATACCAATTGGTAGACTTCTGATGTTGAATGTGATGGAAGTATCTGAAAGGCTTGTGGTCAGCATAGCAGAGTATGAACTTTTGATTTGGATATTTAAGTGTATGTTACTGCTGAGGGTCTATCATTATTATGGTTTTGCAAGTGTTAATTACTAATCACCAGGTTATATATTAAAACTAACACTAATAAACATTATTCACATTTTCTAGGTTGAAGAGTTTTAAAATAAATTAGATAATATAAAATATTCATATATCATTAGTAGAGTTATTTACTCTACAGAAATACTAATTCATATTGAATGAATTGACATTCTACTTTAGATGTAATGTAGCTGGTAAAGGTGATCAGGTTCTGGGAAATTCTTTATGGTGTCCTGGTATAATTAATGGGTGATATAGAACCATTTAAGTCAGATGAATCTTTTGGAACTAGTTATAATCTCAAAATTCTGGGATTAGTGGAAGAGTAACAGAGGTGTAGATATTAGATATCTACATTTTTTGGACCACATTAGTGCACGAAAGTTAGGTTAGAAAACTGATGCTTAAGTACCAGTTCTTTTCACTTAATAGTCATGATCTTAAGGATATTACTTAACATCTCTGAATGTCAGTCTCTTAACATCTTTGAATGTCAGTCTCTTAAATTGTAAATCTGTAAAAAGATATTATCACATATTGTGTTCTTGTGACAAATAAAAGAAATAATACTTAGGAAAGCACTTTTATGTGATAAATATTGTGAGATTGGTAAAGTTTATATAGCAAAATATTTTTTTTGACTCAGAAGATATAATAAAAAAAATACTCTCAGAGAGTATGGAACCATGGAAAATTACAAATGTAGAGTGCAAAGGAGCAATGACAAAAGATGAAACTGAAAAGGTGAAAAGTTTTAAAAAATAAAAACTTTTAGTTTTTAAAAGTCATAATAAGAAGTCTGGGCTGTATTCTTTGGGTAATTCATTGAAGGTTTCTATTCTGGTCATGTTGGGGAGGACAGGACACAAAATAGTTCTGTGTTTTCTAAATTTCATTCTAGCTGATAAATGAAGAATTGAGTCATAGACCCATGAGTTTTTCTCTATACATTGGATCTTCTTTGATACTACACCAAAATTGAACAAGTGATAGTTTATTTAATGTTAGTTACAATGTGAAATCTGAAATTATTTCAGTGAAATTTTTACTCTCTAACATTAAAATTTATTGCACTTTGTATGGCAAAAGACCAAGACTAAACACATTGATATACACAGACCCATTGTTTGCTAAAATGTCTGCTTAACTTGAAGAACACAAATATAGTGAGAGCACAAAATATATTTGACAGAATAGTCCCAACCCTTTAGCCTTTTGAGTCTTCCAGTCTGTGTAGTTGCCCTTTATGTGCCTTTGATATGTATGAAGCACAAGTGAGAATCATCAACATAATTACACTTATTAAAATATTCAAGAAAACACATTTTACTTCAATAGGTTATGGCAGAACATATTTCACTTATTTATATCTCTAGCTGTCTTTATCTGTTCTGTTGACAGTCTAGGTATTTACTTCACCGTACATAAAACCCTCCCCAAAAAACACCCATGTTATATGTGCCATTGGCCAAAAAGATGGATTTGTTTTAGCCACTCAAAGCTGCACCTTAATTCAGTAACATCACGTTCCTCTTCAAGGGATAGCACATCATTAGCATGCTCTGACTGTGTTAATATTTTCATAGCTTCTAACAGAAATGGCAAATGGATTTTTACAAAAAAAAAATGTTTCCCATAGAATATGAGCATTAATCATTTTCTTTGTAAAGTTAAAAAATAATATAAATATTCTCCAGGTTAGAATTTTAGAATTTTGTCTTTTAACTACAAATATGTAAATATTAGATAATGTTGACCAGACCATGCTTTTTAATAGAGAGTCAATAAACAGATTATTCTTCTCTAAATTTAATATTTATGTAGCCATTATTGCTAGGGAGCAGATTTTTTAAAAACTTTAATATTTCTCACCATCTTCTTATACCATATACAAGAATAAACTCAAAATGGATTAAAGACTTAAATGAAGACCCCAAACCATAAAACTCCTAGAAAAAAACATAAGCTGCAAACTCTCTGACACTGCTTTTAGTAATATATTTTCTCATTTATCTCCTCAGGCAAGGGAAACAAAAGAAAAAAATAAACAAGTGGAATTATATCAAACTAAAAAAATTTGCACAGCAAAGGAAACCATCGACAAAATGCAAAGACAATCTACTGAATGGAAGAATATATTTGCCAATGATACATCTGATAAGGGGTTAATACACAAAATTTATTAAAAAAAACTCACACAACTCAACAACAACAAAAAAACAAACAATCCAATTTAAAAATGAGCAAAGGACCTGAATAGGCTTTTCTCCAAAGAAGACATACAGATGACAATATATGTATGAAAAGATGTGCAATATCATTAATCATCAGAGAAATGCAAATTAAAACCACAATGAGATATTACCTCACACCTGTCAGAGTGGTATCATCAATAAATCAACAAAAGAGTACTGGTGAAGATGTGAAGAAAAGGGTACCCTTGTGCACTGTTGATGGAATTGCAAATTGGTACAGTCACTATGGAAAACAATTTGGAGGTTCCTCAAAAAATTAAAAAAAAAAACTACCTTATGACCCTGCAATTGAACTTCTGGGTATTTATCCAAAGACAACTGAAACACTAATTCAAAAACATATATATACCCATATGTTTACTGCATATGTTTACTGCATATTTATGGAAGCAACCTAAGTGTCTATCAATAGACGATTGAATAAAAAGTTGTGGTACATATATGTAATGGAATATTACTCAGCCACAAAAAGTGAAATCTTGCTATTTGCAGAAACATGGATAGACCTAGAGAGTATCATGCTAAGTGACATAAGTCAGACAGAGAAAGGCAAATACCATATACTCTCATTTATATGTGGAATCTAAGGAACAAAAGAAATGAAGAAACAAAATGAAAACAGACTCATAGATACAGAGAAGAAACTAGTGAGTGCAAGATGAAACAGGAGGTTGGGGGACTGGGTAAAAAATGTGAAGGGATTAAGAAGTACAAATTGGTAGTTTCAAAATAGCCACAGGAATATAAAGTACAGCATAGGGAATATAGTCAATAATATTGTAATAACTATGTGTAGTGCCACGTGGGTATTAGACCAATTGGGGAGGACCACTCTGTAAATTATATATATGTGTTTAAT
>NW_006443225.1:905019-908999 GCF_000325575.1 Pteropus alecto | reverse complement strand
TAATATAAAATAATATTAAATAATAATATTATAAAATAATTGATATTCATCAACTCTAATTGTAAAATTGAAATTTAAAAAAATCTTTAATATTTCTTTACTAGAAGAAAAGAATGTCCTTACTATGCCTTTAACCAGATATTTCCTATAACCTTTTTGTGATGACTTATTTTTAGTGAGTTTCTTGTAAACAGTATGAAGTTGTATTTTTCTTTTTGTTCTATTTTGCCTTGTATTAATAACTTTACTTACAAATGGGAGATAGTATTATACATGTTATAACTATTATATTTTGGTCTTATCTTTGACTTTTAACTTACCAAAAGAATTCATTTTTCAAAGAGGCACATGAAGATAGATGTCATTGGTCCATTTCAAGCTCTTAATCTGTTGTTTTTCAACTGGTGAATGGATAAATTCCAATGTGTGGTACATCCACACATTGGAATACTATTCAGCAATAAAAAGGAAGAATTATTGATACATACGACATGGATAAACTTCAGAGGCATTTTGCTGACTGAAAGAAGCCAGTGTCAAAAAGTTATGTACTATGTCTTGTACACAAAAACTTTTTATGAAATTTGTATCTCTCACATTATTTCCCATCTCATTTGAAAGCAACATCCATCTAACTTACTTATCACCTTTACTGCTGCCATCTTGTTCATACCTACACTGTTGTAATATGTTTTCAACTAGGATTCCTGCTTCTACCCTTGCTTTCCCTCCACTCCCTTAGACTCTGTTTTCCACACAATACTCAGAATTACCTTTTTAAAATATAAGCCAGATCATGTTACTCTTCTATCTAAAACTATCCAAAGGATTTTATTTTATTTATTGTCTATCTTTAATTGGTAAAAGTTAAGTTCCATTAGAAGAGAGATTTGTATTTCTTTTATTCCCTGAAGCATCCCAAGACCTAGAGCACTGCTTGGCCTTAGTCAGTGTTCAAAAATATTGGTTTAATAAATGAAAGACAATGAGAGTCAGTTGTAAGTATGAAAATGCTCTTAAGAAGCATCTAAATATTATCCAAAGTGTTAAAACAGGTTAAATTATTATATTTAATTGATTTTAACATTTATATTAAAATAAAAATTCAGCTTTAGAATTGAACTAACATAAACTTCTGAATATGTGGGACATAAGGAACTCAAAAATCACAAAGTGCACTTAAACTAGGAATAAGAAATCAATTTGGATATTCTCTGCAATGGTATGTTCCAGGATCTAGTTTCTAGGAAAATATTCTAAAATGGTAATAACTAAAGGAAAATAGTGTTTTGCTATAAATAAAACATGACCTTGGAGCAGAAAAGCTATTCAAACACTGATTTTATACTGATTGGCTATATGGCTTTGAGATAATCTTACAAAACTTTCATCCATGTTAGATTTCTAGTCAAATAATCAATTTGAAAGAATTTCTTTTCTTAGGAAGAGGCATAGAGTTTCAAGGACAATTCTGAAAGTTCTCAATTCTAATCACAATTTTCTTTGTAAGTATGCTAGGGGATGAGATATGAACTACAATAAAACCAAACTAATTACAGTTTGAGCATAACAGCCTTTATGGAAACTATAATTGCTCATGAAAACATGTTAAGTAAAGGTGTGATTATGTCAAAATAATAAAACAAAAAGGTCTAAATATTTTTATCTGATCATTTATTTTGAAATCTCATAGTTAAAAAAAGAAATTTATACTACTAACAAATTATTGAAAATCCATTTTCTAAAGGAGCTGATATTTTCATCATTCTGATGAAAATTTGAGTTCCTATACATAGCTTCTTAACTGAGGTAATAACAGGCATATTAAGAAAAAAGCTTAGCTGGAAAGTTAGATAGTTAGAAAACTTGATTGTGAAAAATTATTTTTGTAAATTTAGTTTTCTTTGTATAAAAATTTTGCCTGCTAATATTATTCAGGAACTTCTAACTAAAAAACAACTAATCTGTGCTAAAAGTTTTTGAAAAGTCAGTATGCAATGTGAAAGACATTTTGTCCTAGGAAATGAACCGATAATGGTTATATATATAAAAAACCCACACAAACTTATGTAATCACTTGTATGACCAAGGTTAACTTTTTGTTTTTAAATAATGCACTTAGAAATTAAGCGATTAAGGAAAAAAAGATAAACAAAGATTGAGAAGTTGTATCAGTCAGTATTATGGTTGCAAGATCCAGCAATGGATTCTGGCTAACTTCTGAATTTATTGGAAGAACATTGTATGGTTTACAGAATCAAGCATAAGGCTAGCAAGGAGGCTTGGAAGTGAGATAAGAGTATGAGAGGTGTGGCAATAAGGTTCAGAGCCAAGAGCACATGC
Source organism: Pteropus alecto (assembly GCF_000325575.1). Lineage (NCBI taxonomy): Eukaryota > Metazoa > Chordata > Mammalia > Chiroptera > Pteropodidae > Pteropus > Pteropus alecto. The sequence continues at coordinate 906,656 of NW_006443225.1, read as the reverse complement.
CTGGTAAAGGTCCTGAAGCTTTTGACTTCTCTTTCGATATTTCCATAGTGCAGTACTGCAGTCCCTGGACTCAGTACATTTGCTGTAAATAATTTCTTAACTGTCTCTAAGTCTCTGTTTAGCTCATTTAGAGAGAATTATGAGTTAATGGCACTGATTAATTTGTAATGCATTTTTTAATAAAATATTTTCAGTAAAGTCTAGAAATTTACCTCTTTGCACAGAGTAAATCCACTTAGTACATGAGATGTCATTAAACAGTTCTGGAAAGCAAATTAAGAGTTGAAATATTGCTCTTAAAATTTGGTCCCTTAATATTCCTAAAAGCCTACTTCATTGCCAGTTGGAACTATTTTAGGTGGTGACATCTCAGCCGACACCTCTGCAACCTTTGACTCTTCAGTCCACTGAATCCAACCAGCCTCATTACTCATCTAAAATAGGTTTCCTTTACCACTTCAGTTGAAATCGTGGAGACATTCTTAGATGTCCTCAAACTGCATTCTGTTATAATCTTTAGCAAAATGAAAGCTAAAATTTTTGCTTTTCCTCAACTTTCTTTTATAACTTTATTCCAAATGTCAAAATTCTTGATTACAGTGTACATGTTCTGATCATTCCAGAAATTATTGGGCATTGGTTCCTTTTCTGATCTGTGTTCACCTAAGTCAAAGCAATAATCATCAGAGAAGCAGAGAGTTGAATCATGGTTGCTAGGGCTGGGGGTGGGGAAAATGAGGAGATATGGGCAAAAGGCACAAAACTTGCAGTTCTGACATGAATAAATCCTGGAGATTTAATGTACAGCATGATGATTATAGTCAATAATGTAGTTGACAATACTAGCTGCATTATATACTTGAAAGTTACTAAGAGAGTAAATCTTAAATGTTCTTACCATGCACACGCACAAAAATGTAATTATGTGATTGGGTAGATGTGTTAAACAACCTTTTTGTGGTAATTATTTTACAATACACATGTGTATCAAATCATCTCATTGTATACCTTAAAATTATACAATGTTGTATGTTAATTATATCTCAATAAAGCTGGGGGGAAAGTTTTAATCCTTAATTGACTGTGCCACTCCTTGGTACTGTGATTCTAATAATATTTGCTAATTAGAATGAACAGTATTTGAACAACTGAGTCTCTTGCATGATGTGCTATGTGTTAGAGATCCTTAACATTATCCAAGAATATATCTCTGGAAAATTGTAGTAGAGAAGTAAGTAGCAACAAGTTTTCTGACTATCGTGCCTTAAAAGTAAACTTCTATATAATATGATATATCAATATATAATAAAAACAAAATAGCTGTGTTCTCAGGCAACATAATGCATGCTTAACAGAATATACATTATCCTTCTTGAAAATACAAGAGCCTAGTAAGTCTCTTGAGGTTTCAATATCTAGAACTGTTCCATTTCGTCTGTCATTCTACAACCTTTAGGGTCCAGAGAACTTCAGTCTAAAGGAAAGAACATGTACCCTTCTCATCTTCACCTCAGGTTTCTAATTTCTTATATTTTTCTGGATAGACAATTATTTTTTACATAAGAGAATCCTCACATGGCCCAACTTTACATCATTTAGGAAATTTTATAAAAATGAGAGCCATTAGCTCCTAAAGC
>NW_006443225.1:868216-904922 GCF_000325575.1 Pteropus alecto | reverse complement strand
CTTCAGATGTGAGGAGCCTCCTTTAATCCCCATTTTCAAATGCTTGCATTGTATCAAAAGCTAGAAACCACACTAGTAATTTGAACAGAGGAAAATGTAATAGAAGTGTTAACTAGTAAAAAATAGTTAACTACTAAAAAGAAGGCTTCTAAAAATCTAGAGAAGAAAGAGAGGAGGAGGAGGAGGAGGAGGAGGAGAAAGAGAAGAAGGAGAGAAGGAGAGGAGGAAGAGGAACAGAAGGAGAAGGAGAAGGAGATGGAGACGGAGACAGAGACAGAGACAGAGATGGAGACAAAGAAAAGAGAAGAGGGGAGATTTATTATGGGCATGGGCTCATGCAGCTATGGAAGATGACAAGTCCCATAGTCTGCTGTCTGCAAGCTGGAGAACCAGGAAAGTCCATATCCAAAGGTGCAAGAATCAGGAAGTGGGGGATGGGGATGAGGGTAATGGCATAAGTCCAGGTCTGAGTCTGAAGGCCTGTAAACAAGGAGTGTCTGAGGGCAGGAGGAAATAGACATCTCAGCTCAAGCAGAGAGAGCAAATTTACCCTTCCTCTGTCTTTTTGTTCTGCTGAAGCCCTCAGCTGATTAGATGGTGGCAACCCATATTGGTGAAGGTGATTTTCTTTACTCAGTCTCCTATTCAAATGGTAATCTCTTTGGGAGACACCCTCACAGACACACCCAGAAATAATGTTTTACCAGCTATCTGGTATCCCTTAGCTCAGTCAACTTGGACACAAAATATTAATCATCACTGATACTCATGTTAAATTTACCATTTAGAATTTTACAGCATAACTTTAGAACAACACAGCTTCCAACCATGTCTTCTCTTGAACTCTTTAGGCCAAAATTATCATATTTATAGAATGTGATCTTGAAGACATGATGTGATCACATCAGTTGGAGACAAGAAAGGGCCCATCAGCATTGCCGAAAGTCATCCAAGGAGATAGGCTTGGCTATGCCACCAGAAGACAGCTTGACACACATGGCATGGAGCTTTTTAAGAGGGTGAAGTGGCTACCTTGGGTACCTGGGAGAGAAGGCACAAAGTGTCAGAATACCCAATTCTTCCAGGTATTGTCAAACAGAGGTGGCCCTATGCTGGAAACACAGATAGACCAAGTAATGCATGGCCCGCACACATGGCTCAACCCAGGGTAGAAATTGAACCATTATTAATAAGTAGTCCAGAGTTCTAGAAATCCTGTGTCTGATATGAGAGTCACCTAAAATCAGCATATTAATACTCTTCTGGTGGCCCAATCTTGAATTACTATGCAAAAAAATAAAAATAAAACCAATAAATAACAGCAACAGAAAACACACTAGCCAGGTAGGTTACCATACAGAAATTAGGGCTTAATAACAAGACTCTAGATATTCTCATAGGTATGGATTCTCAAGCTTCTTGGGCATCTGTCAACCCCCAAATAGTAAATTGGAAAGCCTGTTAAAAAAGAGAAATGAATTCTGGGCCTACACTGGTCTTAGCCTCAACTTGTTTAGCCTCACCCAGATGGTACTATTAATACAGACCAATCCCAAGTACCAGAAGACAATTTAGAGTACTTAAATGAAAACTCTCTGAAGTGGGAGAGGGGCCTGCATAGAAGCAGGGCCTAGATCAGAGCCTTCCTTGCTTAAGTCTAACGGTGGTGTTGGTCAGATAAATTATCAAAGGTAAATATCAAACCAAAGCAATTAGACTCCAGAGGATGCTCTCTTTACTACTATGTTATTGAACTGACAGAAAAAAATGATTTTCTGGTAAGAGGGAATAATCATTCCCCAATTTATGTGTGTAGCTAGCTCCATTTACAGACAGCAAATTTTAAGAGTTTGTACTTGTATTTATCTCCGAAGCTAGAAAATGTTTCTTCCTAACCATTCCTTTGTGCTCTTTGCTTAAAAGTGATTTTTTCCTTTTTACACTAATAATTCTTAATGTGAATCAGTATGGCAATCAATTCTAATATCTGTATTAAGAACCATGAGCAAGCAAAAAGTTTTATATTTTCAGAAAGAAACGCTACATGAGGAAAATTTTACATTTTAGAATATCTAGAACACTCTGAGGGTTCCACATTGCTCAGAACATGATATCCCCTAAGCCCTTAGTGTCGTACAAAGGCCCTTCACAAACCACTTAGCTACACTGTTCTCTGTCACTGGGTGGCGGTCTGTCTCCCTGCCCTCCACGCACTTGTCACGATGAACATTATTCCAGCCCTGAGAACCTAGGTCTTTTTACAGTTCAACACTAAGAGTGATCATTGTTAGTATTTCACTTTCAGGAGTAGGACAATGTATTTTTTTCCCTACTTTCTTTGGAGAGAGACCAAAAAAATGCCTATATTAAGACGGGAAGTGAAAGTGTCTCGCAAGTGTCAACATGAACAGTTGCTTCCAATGTGGTCACTATAAACTTAAGTGTACAAAAATAACGAATATTTTGTGAAAATATTCATCTCTACACATGTTTGAAATTTGAAAATATGTAACACTGAAAAATCCAAAAATCATCTAGCTTTTTTTCCCCCTTTGGATACCGAATAAACCTTTGTTTTCATTTATTTGATATTATGAGCAGAAAGAGAGCCTAAGAAAAAGAATATTTGCGTAAGAATGACATAAAATAAGATAATAATCTTCATAAGCCAGGAAATATGGTGATGAGAAGAGAGCAAGGAGAAATGTCCCAATCCCTTAAAGACCATTGTAATAAGTTAAATACTCTCATTTATCATTAATGTAAGTCTATATCAATGATGATAACAGTGTAAGCCAAGAGGTTTGAGACTTATGTGTATTAGATAATAGATAACCCCAATGGAGAAAATGGAGAGAGCTTGTGCCCATCTTATTATTAATTTCAGATGTATAATGGAAGATCTGACCTGTCTTGTGAAGTTATTAATGGTTAATTCCACTTTCTTGATTGAGAAATCTTAGCACACCCAAAGTATATTGGATCAGATTACCAACAACTAGTAAAAGGCATTAAGGTACAACAGAAAAAGCATTGGACTTTCAGTCAGAAGACGTGGGTATGACTTGAGGAGCCTCCATTTCCTCGACTATAAAATGTGAAAACTTAACAAGGTTATCTGCTATCCTTCCTAACTACAAAATTTTAACTACATTGTTGATCTTGCAGTAATCAGAAGCATGCTATTCCTCCAGCTTCCATAGCTCACAAATTTTTTCATCCAATTTATCTATAATGCACTAGTTAGTTGGTATTGACTGACATTTGCTAATTGACTGATGTTAAACTACACACATTTATATAATTTTACTCACAGGTGAGTAAACTATAAGGTGGTTTCTATCTTCAGTTAAGTTCCCTAGGTATTGACAGATCTCCATTTGGCTCAGGGCTGTGAGTTATACTCAAACTCATTTTGTGATGAGATAAGATTAATAACATGTTGATGACTGATTTCCACAAAATTGGTCATATTACAAATCAAAAACATGACTAATTGCATCATTGTTCAGTATTTTTTACTCATATAAATAATTTTCAGGGAGAATCAGACTCAAAAGTTAATTTTTTTTTATTGCGCTTTCAGCTACTTTTAAAACTGCAACTCCTTCAACTATGTTATGCTAAGACAATGGTGATTAAGATAATTTAATTTGTATAATTTTATTGTGATGGTTTGTGTGTCTACTTATTTAGGCTATGAAGACCAATTGTTTGGTCAAACAACAGTCTAAAAGTTGCTGTGAGGATACTTTGTATATATATGTGATTAACATCTATAATCAGTTAACTTTGAGGAAAGGAAGATTGCCCTCTTTGATGTAGGTGGGCTCCATTCTATTAGTTGAAGGCTTTAAGACCAAAAGCAGAGATTTCTAGAAAAAGGAATTCTGCTTCAAGACTGTCTAATAGAAACATTCTGCCTGAGTTTCCAGCTTGCTGGCCTGCCTTGTCTATTTTACACTTGGCCAGCCCCACAATTGCAATATATATATATTTCTCCAGAGAAATAGCACCAACAGGATATCTATAGAGCATATAAAGCATAATTGCTGCCAAAAAAGTATTTGCTCCATGGAATAATCACCTTAATTTTTCCAACCTATACAGATCATTTAAACATAGCTGGATCTCTTTGTGTACATGAAAAATTGTTCTTTTATTTATTCCAAAAGAAAAGTGGGTCATATACCTCATTATAATCTGTTGATAATAGTAATATTTTCTTTTCTGAATAGAACTTTATGTAGTTTTTCAAAGGCCTGCCTCCGGTAATGGCAACCACTGTATCTATCCATTTCCCTGTTAATTTGTGAACATGCAAATGGATGGAACCACTAAACTCTAGTCCAAAATATCTCCACAAGTCTTAGTTATTACAGGTGAAATGCCAGGAAGATTTAAGACCTCAGCTCTCAAAACTAAACTTGCCATTTACAATGTATTGAATCAGAATTATATGTATTATTTATATTTTGCTACCAGAATTTAGAAAGAAAAGTATAATAAAATTGCAAGTTTTCCAATTTCTAACAAAATATTACCTAAGAAAATGAAAACTACCTTAAAAAAACAGAAACGATTATGCAACTCTGTCACTATGTATTATGTAATTTGATGAGAAAAATTCCTGAAGATTACATTGAAAAAAATAATCTGAAAAGTCAAACACTTGAACTCTCCTAAAATGTCTTGATTTCTTCACAGGCATATCAATGTGTATATACTGTTCTAATTTACTGAATGCATAAATTTGGTTTTTCTTTGAGTTTGCATTAATACTGTTACGTCAATCAGCATTCTCCAGAGAAATAGAACAAATCAAAAGATAGGTCTATCCTATTGGTTCTTTTATATGGAAAAATATATATTTTTTATATTTCACATACATATGAGAGAGAGAGAGAAAGAGAGAGAGAGATTTTAAGAAATCAGCTCATGCAATTGTGGGGCCTGGCCAAGTATAAAATTGATAGGGCAGGTCAGCAAGCTCAAAACTCAGGCAGAATTTTTCTGACAGTCTCGAAGCAGGATTCCTTCTTTCAAAAACCTTGTTTATGAATCCAGAACCTTTTTTTTTCCCTCTTCCAGAAATTTTTTTCTTTTCTATTTTAGAAACCTCGCTTATGCCTTGTTAGGGGATTAACTTCCATTTTATGACTATGTTGATAACTAAATGTTGCCCTCATAACTTCTAGGTACTAACTGATCTGTACCTCACTGACAAATTCATCCAAAAGTTGGTTGGGACTTTGATACTTGATAGGTTTTTTTAAAGTCAATTTTTAAAGCCAATAAACAAATTTAATGTGATAGCAATAAAAATGGAATGCAACAAGGTATTTTTAACGTTCATTTGGAAAAATAAACATGCAAGACAGGGTAAGAAATTCCTGAAATAGAAGAGTTATCAAGGAATTAATGCCAAGACATGTTTATTCAAAAGCTATAGTGTAATGTATGTTTTCTATTATTGTTATAATAAACTACCACAAAGTTAGTGTCTTAAAACAATATAAATTTACTATCTTATAGTTCTGGAATTCAAAACCCCAGAATGGGTCACCAGGGCCAGTTCCTTCTAGAGGCTCTAGAAGAGAATCTTGTTTCATTTTTCTTTGTTTGTTTGTTTATTTGTTTGTTTTTACCTTTTCCAGCCTCTAGAGGTCACCTGCATTCCTTAGCTCATGGTCCCTTCCTCCATTTTCAAAGTCAGCAGCAAAGCATCTTCCAGTCTCTCCTTTCTCTGATCCTGGTTCTGTCATCTCCTTCTATGACTCTATCCTTTCTACTCTCTTTTCCTAATAAGGATCCCTATGGTCATACTGAGCTTATATGCATAATCTAAGAAAATGTCTCTATCTCAAAGTCCTTAATCACACCTGTGAAGTTCCTTTTGCCACATAAATAACATATGCCAATAAAACCAAGAATTATTTTCATATCACTTTAAAGAAATGCTTAACTTTTAGAGCAAAATGTATTAAGTTTTTTTTATTATCTCTAAAACAAGAGCATAATTTATATTGTGGTGGAGATTTTGTTCTTCTTACAATCAGTGTAACTTCAATTAGATATCCTTATCCCACATCTATTTCCTTCTCATCATCACCCCCTTCATACATCAAAACAAAGATTAGCCTTATATGTAATTTTATTTAGAGTCCCTGAATGCATTTTTCTTAGCAATAAGGTTTTGGTAAATCAATAAGAAAATTCAGATTTTAAAATCATCCTATTTTTTCCTGGGAGCTATCAGCTATTTTCATAGGTATGATAATGGGAAATTGCCTTGGCAACATCCCTTGGAATTTAGAGTAAATTCGTTGATGTTCTTAGAATGCTAATATCAGTAGACAAGGTACAGAACATCACAAGCAAATATTTAAAACTTATCTTTGAATCTAGTAGTCAGCTCCCTTAATGAGGTCTTTGTGGAAAGTGAATTTACTCAGAAATGAACTTTTTTGTTGAAAAGAGAGATGGATGACAAAATCTAAAAGAGCTAGCATCAAAATAACATTTTAATTATCTATTCACTGTGAGAATTAATTATATGTTCTTCTGTCCTTTATAGAAATGAAACTTATCTTTATTTTTAACACATATTTTTAAAAATCTTTACTACCAAAGAATTAATTTTATATTCCAATGAGGCTTAAGATGTACTCATGAATTGCCTTTTTCTCTTGAAAACAACTAAAAAACTAATAAAACAAACAAAAAATTCTTTGAAAACAAGAAAAAGCCTTCTTTGAAACCCAGAAAAATAATTGAAAAGGTGTAGGTAATTCAGAAGTATGAAAAGATCTGACAATAGCACAACTCTATTGTAGATTTTGGAACAAGCTGACAAAGTTTACCCCCAAGAGGAAGGGTATATGCTAAAGCAAAAACCCAAAATCTCATAATTGCAAAATATGGCAGCAGGGTATTCTTTTGGACATACTTTGGCTCCAAGAAGTAGAGGAAGATTAAGATGTGTGAAAAATAAAAAAATAAATAATCAAATCACATTTTCAAGAAATATCTATCTGTTTGCCTTAATGAGAGAGGCAAACAGAGACCTTCACTATGAGGAGGACATAGGTGTCTACTTCCATTGGCTATGAAGATGAATCGTCAGAAAAAAGATCACCACCATGTCTATAAAAATTATGTGAATAAAAAAGAAAAAGAAACTGGAACATAAAAGTGATTTACAAAGAACACTCACCAGGAATAAAAAGTGCCATTGGAGCAGATAATAATTTGACTATCAATTTGCAATAAATAAAAAAAATAACAATCTGAAAAAAAAATTACTTTAAAAAATATCAAAGTGACGAGGTGCAAAAAGTCAGAGAAAAATGGCAAAATCACAAAAGAAAACAAAATAAGAGTTGGCAGAGCTCAGAAAAAAATTGGAACCTAAAAATGATCATGAAGACAAAATTGAGGGCTGAGAACAACAGCGCATAAACACCACAGAGAGCAAAGACTATGAGAATGATAGAATGAACAACCTGGAATAGAAATATAAAACTAAGTAGTCAGAGAGAAAATAATACTGAAGCAGAAGAAGCAAAGGAGACTTAAAATATACATAATTGAATCCTTCTGCCCCCAAAATAAATAAAAATAATTGAACATAAAATTATTGAAATATATAATTCAATAAAACATTCAAGAAATAAAGACATGAATCAGTAGATTTAAAGAAAATACTCTTCCAGAAAAAAATCATACCATGTGTTCTACAATAAGACATATTACAGTTTCAGGACATTAAAAATAAAGAAAGAGATATTTGGCGACCAGGCAAAAACATTAAGATGCTCAAAATGGAAATATATTCTCCACATCTCCATTCATTAGATTATTAAAAGAGAGATGAACAAAACATTTGAGGAAAGACTAAGACTTCCCAAATTTTATACCCATCGAAACTGTCATTCAAATGAGAAAGCAAGATATAAACCATTTGATAATATTAAAAAAGAGACTATTTTTCTCATACATCCATCTTGAAAGACAATGAATAAACTTCATCCCATTAAAAAAACAAATGGAAAAATTACACTGGGGTTGACAGTGAGCCCTGAATCTAATTAATTGTATACACTAGACTAAAACAAACATAGGAATTAGAGAATTTCATGTAAATGTCACAAATTAATATTTTGAAAACGTAGGGGAAGGAATGTAGAAGGTGATATAAGTATGCTAATTTTATTATTTTTTATAATGAAAGTGCAAAAGATATTATTTGAAGCTCATAAAATGAATAATAGACTAAGAAATATTTAGCAATACAAAACAACTCTGTACAGTACAAAAAAATAAATGAAATGAAAAATGGGAAAATATAAATTACATGTATTAAATACTTGGAAGACATGGAGATGGTTATAAATCTAACCAACATCCTTGCACCAACAACACACACTCACACACACACACACACACACACACATATCTAAAATATCATCACTAAATCTTAATAGCTACAGCTTCGGAGTGAAACGCTATCAAAATCTTTAGGAAACTGATGGTTCTAATGCTATTTAAAAAGTTTGAGAGCATTGAAATGTGTACTCTCTAAATTCTTCATGACATAAGGATAATAATGAGCTAAAAATTCAACTGGAGAATATAAGCACAAACACGCAAAAATTACCAATAAAAAACAGAACTCAACAATTAATTTAAGAAATCATATACTAAGAATAAATAGGCTTTATTTCAAGGATATCAAGATATTTTCATTTCGAATATTGATTAATAATATTCACCATATTACTAAATCAACAGAAAATATATGTAAAATTCCAAGTTGAAAAAATTTTAAATTTAACACTTATTTTAATTAAAAGTCTTTAATAATATATAAACATTTGAGAGCTTTTTAAACCTAGGTATCTATTTAAGCACTGTACATAATGAGGATTCACTAGAAGCAATCTCATTAAAGTTAAAATCAAGATGTGAATATCTTTTATCATTCACTATTATTTAATCTTGCATATTATTTGCAAATACATTAATAATGTATCTTAAAATCCCCCCAAAATTAACTGAAAAACTCTTGTAAATAATAATAAAATAACAACCATATAATATACTAGAAGTGAATAGTTGATAATATCTACAAAGGTAATAAAATACTTTGGAATAAACTTAGGGATAAATAAAATACTTAAGGATAAACAAAAGATATGCAAGATCTATAGGAAGAAAATTTTAAATATGCCCAAGAGACAAAAGTAGAGACAAAAAATGAAGACTATATTCTTGGAAAGACTCAACTCAAAAAGCTGTTATTCTTCCTAATTAATCTATGAATTTAGCGTAGAATCCGATTCCTGTTTCCTCCACTCCCAGCTTCTAATCACTAGCCTCTCCTATGCAGGTAGCTACTGATACTAACAGGCTGACTGTGGATGGGGCCTCAAGCTCTGTTGAGAGATGCAGCAAGGAGCCCAGGAGTGAGGGCATGATTCCGAGAAATCCCAGAAAGAGCTGGTGTTTAGTGCTCTAATGTTGATTGGTATGAGTGTGTTAAATCTATATGACTTTTAAAGCACTAAGAGAAAGAGGAGTGGGAGTGCTGAATCTTTCTTACACTGAAGGCTGGTTGACAAACATCCTCTGGGAGCCTCAGGAGGCTGAAGATACACAATTGAGAGACAACTTTGTTTATCAGAACCTGTGTAACTCCCACCATTAAGGTCTCCCAGCAACCAAACCTGAGCTTGAAAGCCAAAGGAAACAATACTATCTAAGCTGTCCCTGCAGCCAGAAAGAGAAGGTGCAGATTGAACACATACCCTGGAGTGAGGAAGGTCTTTCTAAATAGACTGAAATTTCGGAAACCATAAAAGAGAATATTCATTGATTTGAACCCAGGAAACATTAAAACAGTTGGGGAGTGAGGGAGGGATACCATAAAAAGATAGAGAAGACTTGAGAAACACAAAATATTTGAGTAAAAAATGTGAAACTGTGGAAAATATTTGAAGCTTATATCTCAGGCAAAGGACTATATTTAAAAAGAGCCTCATGTAGTGTTCCTAAAAATCAAGATCAATAAGAACCTTCTGCTTTATTTATATTCTATTAGTTTCATGTGCACAACACAGTGATTCAACATTTATATATCTTGAAATGTGTTCACCACAGTAAGTCTAGTAACCATCTGTCACCATGTGGTTTTGATTTTCATTTTCCTGATGTTTACCAATGTCAAGCATATTTTCATATGTCCATTGGCCATCTGCATGTTTTCTTTGGAGAAATGTCTCTTCATGTCATCTGCTCATTTTTAAATTCAATTGTTTGGCTTATTTTTTGTTGTCGTTGTTGAGTTATATGAGTTCCTCCTATATTTTGGTTATCAACCCCTTATCAGATATGTTATTTACAAATATATTCTTTCATTCAGTAGGTTGTCTTTTCATTCTGTTGATGATTTCCTTCACTGTGCAGAAGCTTTTTATTTTGAAGAAGTTCCATTTGTTTATGTTTGCTTTTGTTTCCCTTGCTCCAGAGAACATATCCAAAAAGATATTTTTAAGACTGATGTCAAATAGTTTACTATCTATGTTTTTTTTCTTGGGGTTTTATGGTTTCAGGTCTGACATTTGTCTTTCATCAATTTTGAGCTTATTTTTATGTATGGTGTAAGAGAGTGATTCAGTTTCATTTATTTTCACATTTATCTGAACAGTTTTCTCAACACCATTTGTTGAAGAGAATATCATTTCTCCATTGTATATTCATGCCTCCTTTGTCATTGGTTAAATGACCATATAAACAAGGGTTAATCTCTAGTCTCCTTATTTTGTTCCATTACTCTATGTGTCTGTTTTTGTGCCAATACTATACTGTTTTGATTATTAGAACTTTGTAGTATAGTTTAAAATCAGGGAACGTGATACTTGCAACTTTGTTCTTTCTCAAGATTGCTTTGGCTATTTATGGTTTTTTGTGGTTCTATAAACATTTTAGGATTATTTATTCTAATTTTGTGAAAGGGATTGAATTAAATCTGTAGATTGCTTTGGGCAATATGGTCATTTTAACGATATTAATCCTTCTAATTCGTGAGCATGGTATATTCTTCTATTTAATTGTCTTAACTTCTTTCTCCAATGTCTTATAGTTTTCAGAGTACAGGTCTTTCATCATCTGGTTAAATTTATTCCTATATGGTTTTTTTCTTTTTGATGCAATTGTAAATGTGATTTAAAAAAACATTTTTCCTCCTGATGCTCATTATTAGTATATAGAAACACAATGGATTTATGTATGTTAATTTTGAATCCTGCTACATTAACGAATTTATTTATTAATTCTATTAATTTTTTGTTGAATTTTAAGTGTTTTCTATATATAGTATCATGTCACATGCAAATAATGACAGTTGTACTTTTTTTCCCAATTTGGATGTCTTTTTTTTTCTTTTTCTTATCTGATTGCTGTGGCTAAGACTTCCAATATTATATTGAATAATAGTGGTGAAAGTGACATCTTGTCATGTTCCTGATCTTAGAGGAAAAGCTTTTAGCTTTCACCAATGAGTATGTTAGTTGTGGGTTTGTCATCTATAGACTTTATCATTTTGAGATAAGTTCCTTCTATACTCACTTTTTGAGAATTTTTATCATAAATGGAAGTTGAATTTTGTCTTAACATTTATTGAGCTGAGTATATGATTTTTATTCTTGGTTTTGATGATGTGATGTATCAGTGATTTGTAGATGTTGAACTACCCTGGCATCCCTGGTATAAATCCCACTTGATCACAGTGTCAAATTTTTTAAATATGTTGTTGAATTTGGTTTGGTAGTATTTTGAGGAATTTTGCATGTATGTTCATCAGAGATATTGGCCTATAAATCTATTTTTCGTTGTGTTTTTGTGTGGTTTTGGTATCATGGTAATGCTGGTGTTGTAGAATGAGTTTGGAAGCGCTCTTTCCTCTTCAGTTTTTTGGAATAGTTTGAGAAGGGTAGGTGTTAATTCTCCTTTAAATGTTTGGTAGAATTCACATGTGAAGCCATCTGATATCAGGACTTTGTTTTTTGAGAGATTTTTATTACTGCTTCAATTTCATTGCTGGTAATTGGTCTGTCCAGACTTTTTGTTTCTTCTTGGTTTAATTTTTGGAAGGTCATATGCTTCTAGAAATTTTTCCACTTTTTTCTAGATTGTCCAAATTATTGGCATATAATTCTTCATAGTATTCTTTAATAATCTTTTATATTTTGTGGTATCAGTTATAATTTCTCCTCTTTCATTTCTAGTTTTACTTATTTAGGTTCTCTCTTTTATTCTTGATGAGTTTGGTTAGAGGTCTGTCAATTTTACTTATTTTTTCAAAGGACCAGATGTTATTTTATTTATCCTTTTGATTGTGTGTGTGCTTTTTTAGTCTCTATTTTATCCATTTCTATTCTGATCTTTATTATTTCTCTCCTACTACTAACTTTGGGTTTTGTTTGTTCTTCTGTTTCCAGTTCCTTTAGGTATAAAGTTAAATTGTTTATTTAGTATTTTTCCTGTTTCTTGAGGCAGGCCTGTATAGCTGTGAACTTCCCTCTTAGAACTGCTTTTGCTGCATCTCATGAATTTTGGAAGGTTGTGTTTTTATTTTCATTTGCCTCAAGGTAGTTTTTGATTTCCTGTTTGGTTTCCCCTGTGATTCTTTGGTTGTTTAGCATCATATTGTTTAATCTTCACATATTTGTGTTTTCGCCAGTTTTCTTCTTGTAATTAATTTCTAGTTTCATGCCATTGTGGTCATAAAATATGTGTGATATAACTTCAGTCTTCTTGAATTTATTGATGCTTGTTTTGTGGCCTAATATGTGGTCTACCCTGGGAAATATTCCATGCGAACTTGAGAAAGATGTGTGTTTTGCAATTTTTGAATGAAATGTTTTGTAAATGTCTGTAAAATTGATTTGATGTAATGTGACATTTACAGCCATTATTTCTTTATTAATTTTCTGTCTGATCTATACATTAAGGTAAGTGGAGTGTTAAATTCCTCAACTATTATTGTATTACTATTAATTTCTTCCTTTATGGCCATTAATATTTGCTTTATATTCTTAGGTGCCCCAATGTTGTATCCGTAGATATTTTCAATTGTTATATCCTCTTCTTGGATTGACCCCTGTATCATTATGTAATGTACTTCTTTGTCTCCTTTTGTAGTCTTTAAAGTCTATTTTGTCTAATATGAGTATTGCTAGTCCATCTTATCATTTCTGTTTGTAAGAAATGTCTTTTTCCATTCCTTCGCTTTTAGTCTGTGTGCCTCTCAATCTAAAGGGAGTCTCTTGCAGGCAGCATATAGATGAATATTATTTTTTATTCATTCAGCCAGCCTATATCATTTGAATGGAGAATTTACTCTGCTTTACACTTTAAGTAATTATTGATAGATATGTGTTTATTGTCATTTTGTTCATTGTTTTTTGGTTGTGTTTGTTCTCTGTTCCTTTTTTCTACTCTTGATCTCTTTCCTTTTGATTTCTGGTTTTCTTTAGGGTTGTGTTTGGGTTTCTTTCTTGTTTTTGTGTGTGCCTGTGTGTGTGTGTGTGTATTTTAGTAGGTTTTTGGTTTTTGATTACTGTGAGGTTCACATATATCCATCAATATCTAGTCTATTTTAAGCTGATAAGCATTTAAATTCAAATGTTTCTAAAAGCACTACATTTTGACTCCTCCTTCATGATTTATTTTTGATGTCATATTTTATATTTTTTGTTTTTTAAACCCCCTATTTATTATAGTTATAGTTAATTTTGCTACTTTTGTCTTTTAATCTTCATATTAACTTTTTATGTGTTTGATTAGCTGTGTTTATTATATATTTGCCTTTATCAGTGAGATTTCTTTCTTTTCTATGTTTTCTTATTTCTGGTTATGGCCTTTTCTATTCTGCATGAAGAAGACTCTTAACATTTCTTGTAAAACTAATTTAGAGGTGATGAATATTTTTAGTTTTTGCTTGTCTAGGAAATTAGGTATCATATTCTAGGCTGTAGGTGTCTTTCTTTCAGCACTAAATATTTGCTGCCACTCCCTTCTGTCCTGTAATGTTACTGCTGAGAAATTAGGTAATCTTCTGCTTTTGATGAGAGAGGAAAGAAAGAACTCTCTTTTCCTCCAGACAGAGGTAGTCTCACACAAGGATGCTCTGCTAAGGTAGTAGGCCAGACTGGATGTCTACCCATGGGTTCTTGATTGGATGTCCCATGCAGCGATGAGCAGCTGGCACTGTCATAAGTGATAGTCCTGCTAGCACTCAGTGAACGTTCAGAAAATGTAAGTGTGTCTTAAGCACCTGAAAATTTCATCACGATGCTGTGCCATGACTACACTATTAATTAAACAGATATTTCAACCAGAAACCATAATTCAACCAGGAAATTTTAGAAGTAAGTGTGTTTAAAGTCCTAAACAAATGACAAAAATTAGACCACAAACCACTAATAAATAAAACCCTGGTTCTATTTTATGTGTTTCCAAAGTTTCTCTGCAAGTTCTAGTCACATTACACATAAGTGATAAGCCAGCCCAAAGAGCACATAGTTAATAAAAGACTGAGACAGGATTTACACCCAGATTTTTTTTCATGCATGTTCCACTTTATCTGTGGTTCTCATAGAACTCAAAAAAGAAGATCTTAAAAGTGAAGTCCCACACTCCACCCCTAATTTTTCCAGCCCCACACTTCTGACACCAAATATGTGGGTTTTCCAATTTTCCACATTATCCAATTTTCCAATTCTGTGATACTAGCTGGGTGTCCCTACAATTCAATTTAATTCTGACATTAACTACCTGGAATTATCAAAAACGCCTCAGATTAAGGACTCAGACACACAAGACCTTTCCCTCTTCAGATGTCAATCATAAACCCTGAGGCCCCTTTACATTTTTATAAATTGGAGATCCCCATAACCTCTAGATTTGATCATTTGCTAAAATGGCTCACGGACTCAGGAAAAATGTTTTGCTTACCATAACTGGTTTATTATGAAGGATACAATTCAGGAACAATCAAATTGAAGAGAAGCACAGAACAAAGTATAGGGGAAGGTATGTAGAGTTTCCATGCTTTCTCTGTGCACATCACTCTTCCAGTATCTCAGTGTATAAACCAAATGGGAAACTCTCTGAACCCTGTTGTTTAGGATTTTTCTGGAGTTCGGTTATGGAAGCATTGTTGATTAAATTAACTCAATCTCCAGCTCCTTACCTCTTCCTGGAGGAAGTGGAGTGGGAACAGAGCTGAAAATTCCAACCTTTTAATCACATGATTGGTTCTTCTGACAATCAGCAATTGTTCTGGAGCTATCTTGGAGCCCCTAGCCACCAAACATCTTGTTAGGATACAAATGACACTTATCACTCCAGATATTGAAAACATGTTAGAAGCTGTGTAGTACCAGGGACAGACTGAGGTCAAAGATCAAATTTTATAGATAGATAGATAGATAGATAGATTTTGTTTTTTAAAAAATTTCATTACAGCGCACTCTTGGGATGCCACTATTACTCAGTTATTTAATCCAATTAACTGTTATTTGAAGTAGTGCATATTCCTCTGTACAGTAAAGGCAAACACCAGTCACCAGTGAAACAGTACATTAATTAGAATTTTTGTACCATATTAGAGTTAAAATTTTTCCTTGTCTTTATTAAGATAAAACTGGCATATAGTATTATGTAAGTTTAAGGTGCATGTGATAATTTGATACACATGTATATTAAAAAACGTTTAGCACAATAAGGTTAGTTAACATATCCTTACCTCACATAATTATTATTTTTTTGTTGTTATAATGATGAAAACATTAAAGTTCTACTCTCATAGCAATTTTCAAGTATATAATACAGTATTGTTAACTATAATCGCCATGCTGTATATTAGATCCTTGGAACTTATTAATCTTATAACTAAAAGCTTGTATCCTTTGGCCAACATTTCCCCATTTCCTCCATTCCTCAGCCCCTAGTAAATCACCTTTCTACTCTCTTTTATCCTATGAGTATGATGTTGTTAGAATCCACATAAAAGTGAAATCATACAGCATTTGTTTCTATTTCTGACTTTTCTCACTTAGCACAACATACTCAAGTTTCAACCATGTTGTTACAAATGGCAGGATTTTCTTTTTATGGCTTAATGATATTAATATATATAAAATATTCATAAATATGATATTCATATATATAATGAATAGAAAAGAGATTTTTAAAGTTTTTTTTCATACAAAGAATTTCAACTGTGACATCTCATATTTTCTTTATCCATTCATTTATCGTACCAGGGTTTCTATTTCTCTACATCGTGGTTTTTTGTGGGTTTTTTGTTTTTTTTTTTGCTAATATAATAGCTATTCTAACAAGGGTGAGGTAATATCTCATGATTTTGATTTGAATTTCTCTGGTGGTAACTTATGTTGAGCATCTTTTCATGTATCTGTTGGCCATTTTTTATGTTTTCATTGAAAAAATGTCTGTTCAGTTTCTCCGTCCATTTTTATTGAATTGCTTTTTTGCTATTGAGTTGTATGAATTGTTTATTTTTTAAAAACGTTAACCCCTTATCACATACATGTTTTGAAAACATTTTTCTTATTTTTTTCATTTTGTTAATTGTTTCTTTGGTTGTACAAAATCTTTTTAGTTTGACATAGTTCCACTTGTTAATTTTTATTTTAGTTGTTCATGCTTTTGTTGCCCTATCCAAATAGTCATTGCCAAGGCTAATGACTAATTTCAAGGATATTTCCTCTTATTTTCTTTAGGAGTTTGACAGTTTCAGGTCTTATGTTTACATTTTCATCCATTTCAAGTTAATTTTTGTGAGTGGTGTAAGGTTAGGATCCAATTTCACTCTTTTGTTTTTGAATATACAGTTTACCCAACACCATTTATTGAAGAGACTATCTTTTCCTCATTGGGTATTCCTAGCCTCTTGTCAAATATCAGTTTACTATATATACATGGATTTATTTCTGAGTTCTCAATTATGTTCTATTGATCTATGTGTTTGTTTTTACCCCAATACCATACTGCTTTGTTTACTATAGCTTAGCAGTATAATTTGAAATCAGAAAGTGTGATGCTTCCAGCTTTGTTTCTTCTCAAGTTTGCTATATCTTTGAGGGGGAGGAGTTTTTTGTGGCTTCATATAAATTTTATGGTTTTATTCCTATTTCTGTGAAAAATACCTTTAGAATTTTGATAGGGATTGCATTGAATCTGTAGTATGCTTTGGGTAGCACGGACATTTTAATAATATTAATTTCTCTGTTCCATGAACACGGGGTATTTTTTCATTTATTTGTATCTTCTTTAATTTCCTTCATCAATATCTTATATTCTTTATTTTATAGATCTTTCACTGCTTTGGTTAAATTTATTCCTATTTATCGTTTTTGGTGCTATCATAAATGTTACTGTTAGTGTATATAAATGTTTTTTTTGAATCCTGCAACTTTACTGAATTCATTTATTAGGTCTAACAATTTTTTGGTGGCATCTTTAAGGTTATTTTCATACACAAGATTATATCATCAGCAAACAGAAAATTTTACTTCTTTTTTTCCAGTTTGAATTCTGGGATCTCATATTGTACTACCTTGGTAACATCATTCCAAATATATATTTCTTATTGAATCACAATCCCCAAATTTTCTTATATTAAAGTTTAGAGATGGGAATTCTATAATTTTTCAATAAATGTAGTCTACAGGTGATTTTGAGTAAGCAGGTTTAGAAGCACCACTGCACCATCCCACAGTGCCTTTGTCACAAATATCTTATAGCTCTGGTTTCAAGGAGCTGTTATCTAGTAAAGGAAACAACATGTGGACTACATTCTATAATGGTAAGTGCTAACAGCGGGAAATGCACAGAAGAAAGGGCTTGTTGAATAAAATGAAGTAAAATAAAACTCATTGAATAACAATGACAAGAGAGCTATAGTTTTATCTCCATGCTTCTTTTCTCTCCTCAAGCAATTAGTCATCTGTTATACTACCTATTTACAAAAATCTAAAATAAAGTCAATAACTCACAATCCAGCAATTATCATTTTAAATATATGACATCTTGATGGTTCTTTGGCAGTAAGGTGATAGTTTCTTTTTATTATTTAAGTTTCCTCAGTGTCAGAGTGGATCAAAAATTGTGGCATTGTGTTAACTATTTGTAGGGAACCATATTCCCATTTACCCTCTTCCCAAAAGACACTATTAGATGGAAACTGAGATTTAAGGGTGTCACTATAAATCCATTGACTTGGTCAAGAGCATTATGACAGACTAAGCCAGAGTCAAATGCTTTGTATTAATGCAAACTTATGAAATATTCAGGACAAGCAAAATTATAGTATTTACAGATTTAGCCTCTAAAACTTTTCTAAAATCAAATTGATTTTAGTAGCTCAAAAAAAGATGTTTTCTAATGACTATCTCTCTAGGATATTCAGTTCCCACTAAGAAACAGATTGGAGTCTGAAATTTACAAATTTATGGGTCAACTGCTGCCAAAAATGATAAGCCTCTCTTATCCTCAGGTGATTTGATTTGTCATCCTCATAATTGTGCTCACCCATGCCTCATGTCTGATCATATTGGTAAAATCTTTAAAAATAATAATAATAATAATTTAGAATTGGCTCAGTTAATTAATTATTTGGAGACTTTTGTACTTTTTTAATGTTCTGGTATAGTTTAAACTGTTGGCCTGAATGTTCTTATCATATGACAAGACAAATAATATTAAATGGATTAAGATGAAGATTATTAACACTAATAAATTACTATTTATAGAAGAATCTAAAGGATGTTTTCCTCCAAGTATATTATCACACTTAGAATTAAGCCTTGATATTTAGTACTCAAAAATATATAAAATTAAGTCATTATATTCATATCGTTATTACTTTTTTATCAAATAAAACAATATAATAAACAGAAAGGAGAATTTTAAAGTTTGTAATATAAAAAATTTCAACTAAGTGAAATCAAATTATTGACCTTAAACAACAATCATCGGTAACTACCTTCTTAAATATTTGGACATCATTTCATGGCTAAACGACAGGGAAGTTGTTCAAAATCAGAAACCTCTTTCCAATGAGATTAAGTGGATTCATTTTCCTTGGCACAATCACAGTGCTCAGCCATAGTGGGCGCCCATTTGTGCTGATTCAGTTGTTGCTGGGAGGCAGTTAAACTTAGTCATTGCCTGCAATTATGTCTATGCTCAGCAACAGGCAGATACTCCCAGATGTTTCATGAGAGATTTTCTTGAAAGGCAACTCCTGTGGACGTTGCAGCCCTTGGAATCAGCTGGATTCTGTCCATCTGTGACTCTTCATGTCTCTGTACCTATGATGTTAGCAGAAACCAGTCTCTGAAATGAAGTGTTGAGATGTGAATCATAAAGACAAATGGTCAAGGAATGCAGGAAATGCAAAATTGTGGTGGAAAAATCTAGTTTTGGGTATGAATGTCATAGCTGACTACATTTCCCTTACCACCCAGTCTCAGGAGCTTCTGTCTATTTTAGGTGCTGTTACTGGAGGCACCAGAGTTATGGTGACAGTAAAAAAATAAAATAAAATAAAAATAAACAAAAATAAAAACATAGAACACAGTCTTGATTGACTTTTTCTATATTTATTTCATTCAATTCCGTTCAAAAATACTATTTGGCATTTACAAAGTGCACGCTCCTTGTTTGGAACAGTCTCAATTTCCGTTACATTGCCACATTGTCCCTATCGAACTTAAAAATATATTAGAATTTCTACTGATTTATCTCCCAAATTGCCTCTCAGTCTCAAAAGTAGCACTATATCTTTTGTCAAGCCAGGAGCTTCAATTTTTGAATTAGAAACAATGGCCATTGTTTTTGGATGGAAACCGCAGAAAGTCATAAAGTGACAAAAAGACCAAGAACTGGGGCT
Source organism: Pteropus alecto (assembly GCF_000325575.1). Lineage (NCBI taxonomy): Eukaryota > Metazoa > Chordata > Mammalia > Chiroptera > Pteropodidae > Pteropus > Pteropus alecto. The sequence goes on along the minus strand of NW_006443225.1, from coordinate 884,938 downwards.
GCCCTCTGGGCTTTGATTTCTCAATTAGTGTTTAAATTTTGTATGCATATGTCAGTGGTTAGTGACCTATAACCATTTGATTATTTGAAAACTTTAAATAGTAAAAATGCATGTGTGATTTGTGGTTGTTCTCAGGAAGGGCAAGACAAAGCCACATGAAACAACACTGTACATTAAATATTAAAGTACAGACTGTGATTTTTTAAAGAAACAGACTGTAAGTAATTCTTTTCGTTGTTGTTTAGAGAAGTGAAAGATATCATGAGGGCTAAAATAAACATTAAGCAGTTAGGATTTTACCCAAATCCCATTATTGATTGTGCCTAAAAGACAGAGGACCCGTCGTGAGTATTGGAGACAGAACCAGTTTCTGTAACTGATGAGGATTTCTGTTGATAGGAGACTCTGGAAAAGGAAAGAAGCATGCAAAAGGAGGCAGCCTCCAGCTGGAGGGAGCCTTTTTGGTTTTAGGCTGGAGATACTGAACTGGCTACGAGATTCACTCCTTTCAAAAGGGGTCAAATATATGGTGATGGAAGGAAATTTAACTTTGGGTGGTGAACCCACAATGCAATAGACATATGATGTAGTATTGAATTGTACACTTGAAACCTCTATGATTTTATTAAGCAATACCACCCCAATAATTTTAATTAAAGAAAAAGAAAGCAGCTATGGACTTGATACTGAGTGCCTGTGGAAATTGAATGCTAACACACAGAGGTTTGCTAACTCTCTGACCTGACATGTCCATTTTTGAGGGGTCATTTTGACTCTACTACTGTTAGATGAAAAGGACTTTCAATTGGACGTGATACAGTTAAGAATGCCTGCCCCAGCAGCATCTCAGCTTTGCATAAATGCTAGCTTTCCCTGTGGGGGAGGCTTCATCTTCCACTCCACTGCCTGAAGCAAAACACTGACTCCATAGGATCCTCAATTCACAGAGGTGCTTCTAAATGCCTGAACCTGGTATGTTGATGTTTAGCTAAACTGAACCACTACTGTGATTGCTGCAGCTGCCCGTGCTGTAGAATAAAAAGCAGGCACGTTTGCTCTGCTCAGACTCCTGGACTTGTACGTTAGGGACACCCTCTCCTGGGCTGTGGACTGTGGAAGTGGATTGAGGTTAATAATAAAACTGTTTGGATCACTCATGAAGGTGCCCACAGGAAGAGCGCATGCTGAGGAGACTGACCAGATGGAATGAGGCGTTGGAGTCTGTATCACTGTTTATTGCCACATTGCCACCTGCACCTGTCCTGTACTGGACATGGCAATAAGGCCCCTTGTCACAGACTGGGCATAAAGGCAAGGATTCTGAGTTTTGATGAAGAGGCTACCACTGAGTGCTAGACTGTGACAATGGCTGCCCACTTGCCTTTTGCTGGAGAAAGCCACATGACATGAAGTGTATTCCATAGCCTACTGTGCCCACTTCACAGGCTGTCTGTTCTCTCTGACTGCCCTTGACTCCTGCTGCAGGCCAGATGATTGATTCACCATATTGACCTGATTCTTAAAACTAACCTGCCATGATGTCAAATTTTACCTGAGCCCCGTGCTCCTGGAAAACAGAGATGACAAGAATCTCCCATTTTTTTGTGTGTTAGGGGAAACAGCTTTTAGCAAAGGACCACCCTTCCCCATATGACCCAGATAACTCTCTTGGATATCCCCTTGTTTTCCTATGACGAGGAAGATGCAGCTCTTCCAAGTTCCCATTCATTGCCTTTTACATAATGAAATGAACTCTTTGCTCTCCCTCAATCTCATACAAGCTTCCCTCCTTCCCCCAGGCCCCTGAACTTTGACCTACCCTTAAGCACTAAACTCAAAACAACTCCTCCTAATGGATGACCTCAGGGAAAAACATTCTCTCACTAAATGTCCATCAGTCCACTCACTCATCCCAGCTGACACCTCAGTTCTTTCTTACTCATTCCTAGAAAAAAATAGTTATCTTCCGTTTGATTCTTAGGACGCTTGCAAATCCTACTGTTGGAGCATTCTCTCTATTACAATAGCCCTCCTTTCCTCTCTCATTGAATGATGCTTCCCCTTACCCACATCCAGGCTTGTTTCCATTTTACATCTGTGTGATGTGGTCGGCTTTCCTCATCAGATACAGTTTGATAATGGCAAGGCTTCATGGCAGAAGCTACTCAATAATGAGCTGATAGTCTGACTATTTACTTCTCCTTCTTCTGGTGCATACGTCTTAGTGAAATAGTTTGATCGTCAAGGGTGGCAGCAATCCCAGAAAAGATTATATCCTCTAGGCAGCTTAGTGGGTTGTGGTCAGGGTGAAAGGTGTGAAGAGTGATATAAGCTTATTTGGAGAATTTTGAAAATTCAGGATTCTCCCCAACTACTCCTACGTTATTCTTTCTTCTAATAGCAACACCAGGCTAGATAAACTGGCATGCTCTCAGGATGACAGCCTGTCAAAAAGGAGGTTTGGAGAATATTGACTTAATTCTGGTAATTTGTTGTATTTTTACTTTTTAACAGGCTAATTTTTTAGAGTAGTTTTAGATTTACCAAAAAAAAAAAAAAAAAAAAATGAATGGAAAGTACAGAGTACTATATACTCCCTGCCCCCATATACCCACAGCCTCCCCCACTATCAACAATTGACATCAAAATGGCACATTTGTTAGACCTACATTGACACATTATCACCCAAAGTCTATAGCTTAGGGTTCACTTCCGGTGTTGTACATTCTGTGGGTTTAGATGAATGTATAAATGACATGTCATCACTATTATTGCTATCTCTAGGAATTGGCTAACATTGAGAGGGGCAGTCACTCTAGAGTCACCAAGGTCCCAAATATGAGAGTACAGAATATAAAAAATAAGAAAATATAGTCAATACATGTAATTACTGGAAAATGTCATATAGATTTTGTGGCAGAGGAGGGATAGCAACCATCCGGCACCTGAGGAGGAAATACCTTAGACCCGGGAGTTGCCATGGAAAAATGCATGAATACTCTCAGTATTTCTGAATTGCCCCTGAATTGACGATTATAAGCACTTTATTTCCAAGAAGTCCACGTCTGCCTTCTTGGAGCCTTCTTCCAGATAGAGAATGCCCTGCCAGTACTCTCCCAAACTTTTGTAAGCACTTTGAATTTAACTGAACTTTAGTCTGCCACTTCCCAGTAAACATCTCTAGCCACAAGGCAACAGGAGATGGCTCCAGCTTCTGCATGGGCCATGAAACACCTAGGGGTAGTGCAGTAAATAAGTAGATGGATTGAATTCAGGTAGTCCCTCTAAAAACAAAGACTGCATTCCAGTATTCAGACCAAACAGGGGAACCTAAGACTAACCAGATGATAAGATGGGAGGGCCCATGAGAGGCCATTGTCTACTTGTGGTCTCTTACTGTTGTATGTTGCACTGGGAGATGGAGATGACGGTGACGATTATAAGCACTTTATTTCCAAGAGGTCCACGTCTGCCTTCCTGTTTGAAAGGCAAGCATTAACTTGCCTCCTGGAGAAACCCTTGGGTTGGTTATAGTGGTTATAAGAAAACTTCAAGTGTTTAAGAAAATGTCCCCAGTAAATCAGGAAGCCCTTAATCATGCCCTCTATGAGCAGTTTTACCTACAGCTAGAATCATTCAATTAGAAAAAGTGGTAAGAAATTTGTCCCTGACTCTATCTGAAGTGATCGATGGCAACAGTTGGCCCTGGAAATGAAATCGGCTTCACCACAGGCAAGGGTTGTTGATGGAACTGCTCTAAACTCTCTCCTTACAGGCTAAGGCAAAATCTACACAAAGTGTAAATACATTCTGTAGAACCTGAATTAATGCCTCAGGCCAGGAAGAAAGATCCATACAGATACTTAAAGAAAAAGCCACTTGGCTTTCTAAGATAGAGCATGCTGGAATTTATTTAGATCCAAGACCTGGGGGAGATAGGAGTGGGGGTGGGGATGGGAGGATAGGGCTGAGAAGTGAGATTGGCCAAGATTAATACCACAGGTTGGTCTCATTCTGCTACTCTGAGTCCTGCTGATAGTAGCCTTAGTTAAAAATTGTATGAAACATTTCAGACAGATTTAAGCCAAGTCTCTGTCAGGTTATTCAGAATAACTAAATAATGTACATATGTATGTGTGTGTGTACATATAGATATATATACACACACATATACATACATGAAAAATTTTACCAGAAGTCATACCCTGCAGACTCGAGCAGTAGAATTGTCAGGAAACAGTGTTCCATGAATATTTTCATGTTTCTGCACAGTCCAGGTCTTCTGAGCAACAAAAGTTGACATTTTAGAGAGATGTCTATGCTCCTCAGAACCACGACCTGCTCCCAATTAAAGGGTAATAAAACTTGGATCTGAGATTGTAAAAACCTAGGGGTAGTATCTTCCTCACTCCTGAGAAGATTTATTTACCACCCTGAGTAAAAAATGTGGTATCTATTTATCGAATTATCTATACAGTCCATCTCCAGAAAAAAGTGTAGCTGTGCTTGTTGTTCTTTATGAGTGATCCTATATAAACTCTGGGTTTCACAATTTCAGAGTTCTTCTCCTGTGGCAAAAATTCCATTGTGTATGCAGGTGAGAACAAGTCATATCTCATTACATAGCCCAATGGGGAACTGAGGTATGAGGAACATGCAAGATATTCTGTGAATAATTAAAAGTCTTTCAGAGGCTCTATAATATAATCAAATGAATAACATTTCAGACCTTCAAAATAACATTTCAGAGATTCAAAATTAACAAAAACAAAATATAATAAAAAATTAAGAAAATAGAAAATAAAAAATAAAAACCAGTGGAGAAGGAAATTAAATCCTAGTTCCTTAGTGGAAAAATGTGAACAAACTAGACACCAATCCAGATTATTTTATAGGCAAATTTTACTAAACTTTTAAAATTTAGCTATGGCCTACTTTAGAGAAAGTATCACAGAGAATGGAAAAATAAGAAAACTTATTCAACTTTTTACATAAAGTTATATATCATAGTTTCAATTCAAATACCAGGCTACAGAAAAAAATATTAATATAGAACACTTATGAACACAAAGATAAAAATACTGAGTAAAAACTCCTAGATCCAACTCATCATGACACAGTAGAATTTATCCTAAGAATGTGAGGATGGGTTAACATAATTTATGCTATTAACAGATTAAAGGGGAAAAGTGATTATCTCAATGGAAGCAGTAAAGCATTTAGTAAAGACACATTCATTGTGATAAATCCTCTTATCAAAACCTAAATTGGAGGAAATTTCCTTAACCTTAAATAGTGTATATATGAAATAATATATAGCAAAAAATATAAATGACAGCGAATTTTTAGAGTACCATTTTTGTCAAAGTCAATGAGATGAAGAATTGCTACTGCTATTGTCAATATAAAAGATAATAAAAAGTAATAAAAAAATAGAACTAGAAAGAAGTATCTAGATTTAACTTTTCCAAGAGCTCTATAGATTATTATGAAAGAATTTAACTAGATTGTTGAATACAAAAATAATTTCTACATATTAATAACAGCAGAAAAGATGACAGAAAAATATGTCAAACATAAACATAATCTAAACCACAAAATGTACAGGAACAAATCTAACAAAGATGTGCAAGGAAGTTAGAAAACAATACCGATATAATATACCCAAAGGATCTAAATAAACATAGAAATAAGTCACAAACTGCCTATCATAAAGATGTTAGTTTTCCTAAAATTAATCTATAAATGCCATACTATACCAAGCAAAATTTTAGCAGAATTTCTTGTAGAATGTGACTATTAGCTATAAAAACAATATAGATCAAAGGGTCAAGTAAAAGCAAGAAAGTATTAAAAAACAATAAAAAAAAAAGTTTGGCTTACCAGATAGCAAGAGTATATTGAAGTTGTACAGGCTGTTTGGATCATGCAATACTGGTGCAGGGATACACACAGAATCAATGTAGCAAATCACAAAACCAAAAAGAGACTCATGCATATTGAGAATCTTTATATACAATGGAGGAGGAATTACAAATCAATGCACCACACATACATAAGATAATCCTAGATAAAGTTCTAAATGTGGAAAGTAAAACTTTAAAACTTTTAGAAGAAAACATAGGAGAATATCTTTATAAAGTTAAAGTGGGGATGGATTAAGAAAACAAGACACAAAAAGACCAAATAATATAAGAAAATACACACAAATATTGAGTTTATTTGAGCAAAAATTGATTCTAATCAGGCAGCATCCAATCCAACAGATAGAAAGCTCTGGAGAGCTGTACAAAATGAATACCTTCATAGGTAGAAAGGAGCAGGAACAAGGAAGTTATACTAAGTAAAAGATTGAAAAATTAGATTATTAAAATTTTAAATTTATGTACAACAAAATACTTTTATAATAGAAACGAAAAGAGGAGCCGATAGAAAAATTTTTAACAAACACAATGGTCATTGCATTTATCTGAAGGACTTCTGCAAATCAGTATAAAAATAAACTAAGAAAATGAACAGAAAATTAAAACAGGCAATAAATTTGTGGAAAATGTTTGACCAACCTAGGGAAATACAAATTTAAACCTCAATAAGATAATAATTCACATACAATCGCATTCACAAAATTTTTTTAAGTCCAACAATATCGAATATTGAGGAGTATGTAAAGGAATAGAAACTCTCAACATTTAGGAGAGAGAGAGGCATGTGACAGAGGTGCTTTTATGTCTTAAGACTCATTCATTGTAAGTTTGGGCACATATTCAAGAGAAATTCTGGCATATGTGCAAAGGAGATATGTACAAAAGCATGCATTGCAGCATTTTTTGTAATACTTCAAAACAACCAAACTACACATGAACAGAATAGATAAATAATATATGGCATATTCAGTCACCAAAATCCTAATTAAAATGAACAAACCCAAATTACAAATATCAACATGGATAAATCTCCATAAACATTAAGTAAAAAAATGCAGATTTTGGGAGATAGTCACAAATGTTACAGTTTCCAGTGAAATAGGAATGTGAAGAATACATTCCAGGTGAGCTACATAAGCTTCAATGATTTATGTAAAATAAGCTTAAATTTTACTGCTGTTTTTAAAGTAGATTAGTCACCTCTTGAATATATTTACTCAATTAAGAAGTCATTCTAAAATTTTATTGGACTAATTACCTCAATTTCTTTGACACCGAAAAGCTATGTTGCTACATTGAGCACCGCTTGAGAAAAGTAGAATTATCTTGTGATTATATTAAAAATTCTAAGGCAAAATTCTTAATTTTCTACATAAATTTATTCCCCCAAAACACTAACTACAGCACACGAAATAAGAATTGATGATTCATAAAATCTTAAATTCTTCACTGAATAAAAATTGAGATATTAAGTAGATGGTTAGGTGGTCCACAATTTCTAATTCATTGTTTTGAGGAATAAAAACTTTTAAACTGACAGTAATATTCTCCTAGAAACTACCATATCTGAATAATATTAACTCAAAGATATTTTAAGATACTTTAAGAAAACAATTTCTAATTTATGAGTGTAATTCTTTTTTATCAAAGTGTTAACTGAATAAAAATAATTTTTTGAAACATTAATAGCAATATTTTGCTTTTATAGTAAGTTGTTACATATACCCCGGACTACATAGGCAATGAGAAATAGGTAGAAATACCCTAGAGGGCAGGGGCTTTTTTCATATGGCCTTGTACCTGGAGAGTGTTGGGGAGAGGTCATTACATTTTTTGTCACTCCATTTTTGCCTCAACTCTCAGCTCCTAAACTCAATTTGATCAGTCTGAAAATGCTTTAGGGACTAATTTCTATAGCCTTAGCACAGGCCCTACCAGAGAGTATGTGCTCAGCTGCAGGTTTTATTATCACTGAAAGGCACCCAAATTCATGAACGATTGATGTATAAATGAGCATGACTGTTATTAACTTACAGTGGTTAGATATAGTATACACTGTTATCCACTGTCTATAAGATACTGTGTTTCCTTGAATAGCTGGGAAATAGAATTTTTCATCTTGCTAAGTGAGCAAGAATATAGAGCAAAAAAAAAAAAATGAAATTATCTTAAAGGTTTGTCCATTCAGGACATAAAAAAGTTTGGTGAATCATGCTTATCTCCTCACAGAATAAACTTGTGACCAGAACATTCATGCTTCCCAGATTTCAATTCATCTTGCAGATAATTAAGCATTATCTAGGTAATTTACAAAGATATTTCCCTTAATCCTCACAATGATGCTCTTAAGTAGCTATGTTCAGATCTCTCTGTTACAGATGAAAAATTGAGGTTCTGGGTTGTTAAATAATTGGCCCAAGGCCATGCTCCTAATAGGTAGTACAAGGATTCAAATCCTGCTGTTTTGATAATGCCAGTGGTTCTCAAACACTTTTGTCTCAAGATCCATTGACAGTATTAAAAATGATCGAGGATCTCAAAGAACTTTTGTTTATGTGAATTATATCTATTAATAATTACCATATTAGAAAAAAACCTGAGACTCTTAAAAATATTTGTCAATTTGTTTTAAAATAATAACAATAATGACATGATAAATTATATATGTACATATAAATATATCTTTTTCCAAAAAAATGAAATTAATAAAAAGAGTGGCAGTATTTTTCTTGGGTGCAAATCTCTTAAATATTTGGTATAGTAGAGGGCAACTGGGATCTCTTATATGCTTCTGCATTCTATCTGTAGCAATATTTTGTTTCAATTGAAGTATAGGAAGCAATATATGGAAAGATTGTAGAACATTGAGGCACCAAGCATCTATTAGTTTTTAAGATTGCTTTCCTCTGAGATGGATCCAAGTACCAGAGTCTATGCATTTCTGAGGGCAAAAGCACGGAAAAAAGGGAAAATGTGACTTAATGAAGAATGAATCCTGGGTCAAATTTAGCTTTTTCACAATTCTTCCCTGAGATTGCCCCGCCTCAAATGTTGTCAACATCTATTTCTTCTTATTACTTGTTGAATACCCCAGGTCAAGTATTCTCTTACACTTCACAGCTAATTCTATAACACTTATCACTCTCCAGTGAGATTATTGTTGCCTCAATAATCTGTGAACTGGACAAGTGAACATTAGACTGTGAACTGGACAAGAACAGGAACTCTATCACTCAAGTTTATAATCCCAACTCTTAGCACAGTGCCAAGCGCTGAAAATATACTCTGTATTTGTTCAAAAAAGTACTAAATGAATAATTATGTACCTAACTCAAATCAATTTCATCTCTATCTAAAATAAAATCCACTTCACATTTCCACCCTTAATGCTACATCATCCTCCCACTGAGATATTCTTTAATTTACTTATATGCTGAATCTAAGGAACAAAAAGAACAAACTAATTAAAAACAGACTCATAAATACAGAGGACAATCTGGTGATGGCCAGAGGGGTGGAGGTGGGGGGCTGGGAGAAAGTGGTGAATGGTTGAAGAACTACAAATTAGTAGTTGACAGATGGTCACGGAGAAGGGGAGCATGGCATAGGGAATGCAGTCAGCAGAAATGTAATGGCTATGTGTAGAGCCAGAGAGAAGGGTGATAGAGTAATTGGAGGGGTGGTTTCATAAACTAATAAATGTGTAACCAATGTACTGTATACTTGAAACTAATAAAATAAAATGTTTAAAAAAATGGCCACGGTCCTGCATGTTCACTGCCTTAATTTCTTCTCATGGTCCCACAAGAGATTTAAAGGACCTTTAAAAGCCCTCAATTTATTGTCCTTTATAAACAAATGTACCATCATCCACTTTAAAAAAAAACAAGGCAATTATCAATGGTGATTCTAATAATATGATACAGAGCAGAATTTTCTGATTTGAGTTTACATTTTCTTCACAAGTGAGGGATTGGAACCTTGTGAGAAAGGCTATAAATAAAATTTGTTTTCATTCAAATAGAATTGCCTTAATATAATCCAATTTGATGCCAAGTCCTCAATGAGTCAGGAGCCTGTTTTATCTCCAGTGCGGCCCAGTGTCCTTGAGATTGGAGAGCTGCTCACTGATGTCCCCATAGGCTCCATCTCCATCTGAATTTTTTCAGAACACCTTGCCATTGCCAGCAGAAAAGTCATCAGCTTTTCCCAAGATTTTTGTATGTGCAATTTGTAGACATGTGAAATATAACTGCATTTATAATTGAACTTTTGAAAAGCTCAACTCTAAAAAGTTCAAAATTACTTATGAAGTAAAATTATAAAATCAAATAAAGTAAAATAAAATAAGACAAAACAAAACCACTTTAATCTAAACTACTTGGATATTTAATGGAAAACTTAGGTTTCTCCTTTTTTTCTGTGTGTATCTGCCCTCTTATTTAGTGATGTATATGTAACCTGTAAGATAAACAAAAAAGCAGAGAACTGGGAATGTACTAGGAATCCTAAATGGTGTCCATGCCAACTTAGAGGAGTCAAACCAGTTACAAGTAGTTTTGCTTAGAGTTTTCCACGCTGGTTATTTATCCTCTTTATTCAGAGAACAGTGGTAGAAATAATAAAAAATATTTCTATCTGGTAGTGAGCATTTAAGGTAATTTTTTACTCATTTCTAAGAGCTGCAGAAAATACAAAGTGTTAAAGGTTAATCGATGACTGTTCATTTCTGCAGTCAACCTCATCAGTCAGCAGTTGGCTGTGAGGCTTGTCTTTTGCCCAGTTGTCTGAAATCATGCTGTTAGCGTCCATCATTGGCTTTCAGTTTCTTTAGAACGTTACTTTGGAAGTATGTTTTTCTCCCTGTGTCACCCAGATAAAGACTTTGATTTTTGCTTCCCTTTTCCAGTAGAAAGTTGGCCCTCTCTCATTACCATAGTAGCCTGCTGTCTGCTTTATGGTTCCTCCCAGTCCTAGACTAATCTTGAGTGCAAAGTGCATAGCATAGCAATTATAAGGACTTTTCAGATTTTAGTGTGCCTGCTCAAAGGACAAGAAGGGCTAGTTCCTACAGTTTATCTTGTTAGTGTGATTTAGACTCTCCAAGCTGAATAATAATGTAGGATTTTGTTAAATAATCATAGGTAGTATAAATAAATAATTTTTGAAATCCAACAAACCACATTAGTCTCAATCAGGATTATTATTAAAAGGCACATCAGAAATGAGATCACTGTAAAAATGCTTTAGTGTTCTTGGCTAAATGAGATTATAAAGGTAAAAAATATATACATATGACTGAATTTTTGGCTACAATTTCAATATTACTGAGTAAATTATGTGGTAAGACTCTTTGAAGGGCTGTGTTTTTTAGTCACTATGCTGGCAAGTTACAGCGAAGTCGTATGAAGGAAAGAAAAACAATGAGGTAGTTAGAAAGTCAAGTTTTTCTTTACAGAGTTCTGTTTAAAGTAATAGGATTAAATTGACGTAATCAGAGCAATTCTATAGGAAGCACACACTAGGAAGTCCTGAAAAGTCTTACAGAGAAAATGAGAACAACAACTTTTAAAGAAGAAAAAGTGAAAGCCCTTATTCAGTGGTGAGGATTCAATAAGTTATGACAACATGACATTATATTCAAAGTTTATTCACACAACAATATGCCAAGTTAAGGAGCATCTTAAATCATTCGATGAATGACCAATGAGAAAGACTACATAAAGTACTTTGTCTTTGGCTGAGTTCTATTTATTTCCTGATGGAAGTTTTCTTTCAGATTTCAGCAAAATAACATTTCTTCGGTTAGGCTTTCTATGATGTCTGATAATCTGTTTCCACATTCTTTCTCATATAAAACTTACATTTTTAAAATTATATATTAAATACTGAGTTTATTTATTTACTCTCTATCTCCCCTGGAAATTACATGAGAACATGGATATCAATCAATATTCATTGGTGGAAAGATAAATGATAAAAGAATAAGTAGTGAGTAAATGCTTTATATATTATTTGAAAAAAAAATCACTCTCATACTCTGTATAATCTGTATAGATAGATTCCCTTTCCCTCAGTCTCTATATGGGTGACCTTAAGAATGTTCTAAGAATTCCCAGAAAGAGCTGTCTTCCTAAAAATTGCCACATGTTTTATAATTAGTACGGGACGATGCAGAGGAGCAGGCTCTAATTCTCGCTCTACCAATAATCTTCATATAACCTTGGGTTCTAACAATCTCTCCGGGCTTTTGTGATCTCATCTATGGCTCTACGGCCAATAATTTTTCTCAAAAGGGCTTAACTAAATAACCTAGATCAGTAACTAACACACTCATTTCTCTAAGTTTAACATATCCTCCTTTCTATAAACCTACATTAATGTGAATGGGTGGGTTTTTGGCAGGGTTCAGCTATTAATTCCTTAAAAGTTGCCTTGTAAGTTTAATTCTCATAATATGAATTCTATCTCCCTATGATATTACGTTATGCTTCAGTGAAACTGTTTACTGTTATACCAATCTTTAATTGGCAGAAGTCGATGATGCTTAAGCTTTAAAGTTTTGGCCTGTATCCCTGACATTCCATGTCAAGTGATTCATAATCAACTAAACATTTTTAAAACAAGGAAAGAAATAAAAACATAAGAGGAACTTACGTGGTAAACACTACACGTTTCAAGAAATTCTGCAATGTAATGAGTAATATTTATCATGTAAATTTTGTATTTTAAATAGTGTTTAATTAATTTATTTGGAAGCTTTAGGTTTTGTTTATCTATCTCATGTATGGTATTTATTGTACATTATCTGTATAACTTATGTATTATACTACTGATAGATTATTTTTATCTTCTTATGCTTATTCACTTGATTATAAATTCTGTACCTCCTATAAGCACCAAGAACTTTGTGATTAATAATAACTACTTTAGTAATAATTAAATAACTACTTTAATAATAACTACTTTAATAACTAATAGTGATACAGTCATGTACAAATTATGGTTTAACATTTTTTAATTAATACTATTTTCTATACATAACCAATGCACTCTAAAAGTAATTGATTTGAAGATGATAATGGCATGGTTAGCCAAAATTTTTAGTTTTTCCATGTTCATTTTTTCTAATAATTCTCTTCCTTTATTATTGATTACTTATTTTGTTCTAACACTGAAGAAAAGACCATATTATTAAAGAAAACCATTGATATTCAAAAAATAATTTTTAAAGTTACTTTAACTTTTAACTAGTTTAAATGGCATCAGTGAAATAGGGAAATGAGGACCTCCGAAAATTCTTTCCTCTATTAAAGAAATTAGAAAACTGCCAATACTGTCAGAATCAATATTTAAGATCTCTAGAAATTAACCAAAGGGTTCCAGCAATCTGGGGAGAAGTTATTCAAGAAAGTGATTGAATCTAGGTAAGAATAGTGAATTTTGTAACATTTTAAATTACCGAATTCAAATCCTTCCTCCTCCACATCCAGAGTAGTCTTGAAGACCAACAGCCACAATCATGATGAAAATCAGCATTCTAATAGTCAATGGAGTAAGCGGAATGAATTTGGAGCTCTTTCAAAGCCTCATTCTCCCAAAATTGTCATATTTGACCTGTCTGATTATTTTCTAGAAGATTATACTTGCAAGGCTGTCTTATGAATTTGACTCAAAACTTGCTCAATACGAACAGTCTTTTCCATGGAAACAATTGTTGAAAGTGGAAAAGGAAATTTTTTAACTTATTAGCTGTCGGAGATGGTAAATGACAACCGGGGCAGATAATTGCCTAACCAAAAATCTTAAAAGGGAAAAGTAGGAAGCAAGATGTACATAGGGCCTTTAAAAACCTCCCACATGTTCCTAGGAACCTCAAAGGCCACTCATCTGTATAGAGTTATGCACATGTCCAGGACTATGAGCATGCTCAAGATACATCTCAGAAAGACTTAAGATCTCACCTGGAGCTGATCTTGAGGCTCTGCACAAACAGTAAGTGAAAGCTAATGCAAAGCTTTCGACTGCTTGCTTGTGCGTTGAAAGTGTGTCTCAACACACACACCAAAGCCTTCAGCAAAGGCTAGGAGACTGCTCCTGGAAGTTTAATGAAATCTCTGTCAAATCATTAGCTTACCACTACACTTACCACTACAAATCATTAGCTTACCATTAGACTTCAGGGAATGCACAAAACAAATAATATAGACTTTACAGAATTACTTCAGAAAATCGCTAAATGAGCAACAACAATAAACAGCAACAACAATTAATCCTGAGAATGGAATGAAAATTTGATTTTTAGAATTGCCACATGTACTATTCAAAATGTTAATTTCTCAACAAAAAGTTATAAAACACATAAAGAAATTAAAAACAAACACAACATAAAAATAGTCTAAGTCTCAGAAGAGAGAGAAAGGGATAGAAATAATATTTGAATAAATAATGGCTGAAAACTTCTCAAATTTGAGGAGCAACATTAATATACATATCCAAGAAGTGCAAACAATCTCAAGTAAGATAAACTCAAAGAGATCAATATTGAGTTGCATCATAGCCAGCCTATTGAAAGACAGAGAATCTTAAAAGTAAGAAGAGAAAAATAACATTGCATGTAAGGAATCTTCAATAAATGTGACAGTAACATCTCATCAGAAATCATGGAGGCCAGATGACTGTGGGATAACATATTCAAATGCTGAAAGAAAAATATCAGCCAACAATCCTATATCCAGTAAAACTGTTCTTCAATAATTAAGGAGAAATTAAGACATTCCCAAGTAAACAAAGAGTTTATCACTAGTAGACCTGTCTTACAAGAAATACTAAGATATGAAATAAAAGGGCACCAGGCGGTAACTCAAATCCACACAAATAATACAGAACATCAATTAAGGTAATGGCATAGGTACATATAAAATAATAAAAGACAGTATAAATATATTTTTGTTTGTAACCCTTTTCTTTTTCCTTTCTGATTTAAAAGTCCACTACATAAAGCAATGATCAAAAAAACTGTGTTGATGAGCTTATAATATATGAAAATGCAATTCGTATGACAATAGCACAAAGAAGAGGGGAAGGGATGAAGTAATATAAAAGAAAGATTTGTATTTTGTTGAAATTAATTGGTTTTAATCTGAAGTACATTGTTATAAATTAAGATGTTAATTGTAATCCCAGGGCAACCAATAAGAAAAAATTAAAGTTGTAATAAAAGAAACGACAAGAAAAACAAAATAGCATACTAGAAAACATCTATTTAACACAAAATAAGGCAGTAATAAAATAACAGAAGAGCAAAAAAATATATAAGAGACAACAGATAGAATGGCAGGTATAGTTCTACCGTATCAGTAATTACATTAAATGTAAATATATTAAATACTCCAACTAAAAAACAGAGATTATCAAATAAATAACAAACATCAGTCAACTATATACTGTCTGCAGGAAACACACTTTAAAATCAAAGATACATAGATTGAAAGTAAAAGGAAGAAAAAAGATACCCTGCAAATCTTAACCAAAAGAGGCTTGGAGTGGCTATACTAATAACAGAAAAAATACATATGATGACAAAAATTGTTACTAGAAACAAAGGACATATTATAAATATAAATTGGTCAATCAATAAAATATAACAAGACAAATAAATATATATTCCCCTAATAACTGAGCCAACATATCCATGAAACAAAAACAGACAGAACTGAAGGGCAAAATAGACAGTTCAACAGTAATAGTTGGAGGCTGAAATATCCCACTTTCAATAATAGATGGAATAACTAGATGAAGATCAATAAGGAAATAAAAGACTTGAACAAATTTACAATCTAAATAGTCTAGTAAATATATACAGAACACTTTACCCAATAAGAGCACAATACCCATTTCTCTCAAAAATTCAGATAGAACATTTCCCGTAATAGACCATATTTTAGGCAATAAAACAAATCCTCAAATTCTTCTAAAAATTCGAAGAGGAGGCAATACTTCCTAACACATTTTATGAGGCCAATATTACCCTGGTACCAAAATCTGGTAAAGATAACACAAAGAAAGAAAACTACAGACCAGTATTTCTCATGAATGCAGATGCAAAAATCCTAAATAAGATACTAGCGAACCGAATACAGCAACATATTAAAAAGATTATACACCACGATCAAGTGGGCTTTATCCCAGAGACACAAGGATGGTTCAACATACACAAATCAATTAATGTGATACATCAGATAAACAAATTAAGACATAAGAATCATATGATCATATCGATAGATGCAAAAAAAAGCCTTGGACAAGATACAGCATCCATTTATGATCAAAATACTTAACAAAATTGGTATAGAAGGAAAGAACCTTAACAGAATAAGGATCATATATGACAAACTCTCAGGCAACATTATACTCAATGGTGAAAAACTAAAAACCTTCCCTCTAAGATCAGGAACAGGTCAAGGCTGTCCACTATTGCCACTGTTATTCGATATAGAATTGGAAGTCCTAGCGAGTACAATCAGGCAAGAGAAAGATATTAAAGGCATCCAAATGGGAAATGAAGTCAAACTGTCACTATTTACATATGACATGATTCTCTATATAGAAAACCCTAAAAACTCCACAGAAACACTACTAGAAACAATAAGCAAATACAGTAAGATTTCTGGATACAAAATCAATGCTCATAAATCCATAGCATTCCTATACTCTAATAATGAAGCATCAGACAAAGAAGTGGAAAAAAATAATTCCTTTTGCAATTGCAACAGAAATTAACCTAATGAAACATATG
>NW_006443225.1:850052-866674 GCF_000325575.1 Pteropus alecto | reverse complement strand
AAAAAACCAAAAACCAAAGACGATGAATGGGAAGAATTTATCAACAACAAGTAAATAAAAGAAAACATAAAGAAAATTTTCCAAATTGTCCCAAAATGAGACACAAATCTTCAAATAGAAAGGGTCTAGGAAGTGTCAAGGAGGAAAAACAAAATCAGACCCCCACACTGGACACATCCTCATGAAATTTCAGTATGATGAGTATAAAGAAAAGACACTACTTGCCCTAGAGAGAGGAGCAGATCAACTACAACAATAAAATAAATACATAAATACATAAATACATAAATAAAATAAAGAATAGTCTCTGACCACAAGGAAATGAAATTAGAAATGAACAGAAGAAAATTTGGGAAATTTTCAAATAGGTGGAAATTAAACAGCACATTCTTAAATATTAATGAGCTAAAGAAGAAATCACAAGGGAAACTAGAAAATGAGATAAATAAAGTGAAAACACAATATACTAAAACTTATGCAAAAGTAGTGTTTAGATGGAAATGTATAGCTTAAATGTCTATACTAAAAGAAAGTTCTAAAATTGATAACCTAAAATTCTTCTTAAGAAGCTATAAAAAGAAGACCAAGTTAATCCAAAGTGATCATAAATAAGGAAATGATGAAAATCAGAGAGGAAATAAATGAAATAGAGGATAGAAAATATTGAACAAAGTAGTCTTGTGTACCGTCTTTCAACCTCTGCTCAGGCATGTAAAAAGTCTTTGGCCTGGAACATTACCTTACCAAGTCATAGAGTCCTAGATAGGAAAATTTATTGCCTTGTACAAGAAAAATTTTTCCCATCGCAGACTCAATATATACTCCTTTGTTCTGTTTAAACTCGTGAATCCATGGCCCTCAAGCAAACCTTTAGCTTTCTGTATTTCAGTCCCTATAGGGGAGAACTTGGAGTCCTTCCGTTGCATCATGAAGTGGGGTGTGTGCAGCTGCATTGCTCATATTGACTGCGAAGTGAATCCACTGGTCATGGAAAGACTGACACATTGCAAGGGGCAGGATCTTGTGCACCATCTCTCTGCTTTTGCTGTAAGGAAACGCTGTACCACTTGAGCCTGGTGTGTCAATTGTCTGTTCTCAATGATCTTGAATCATGCACTGATTTTCTCCCTGACTAGCACTTATTTGTCTTTTAATCTTGGCCACACAGCCTGATCACCAAATGAATAATAAAACAGAAAAACAATACAGAAGAAAAAGTCGATTCCTTTAAAAGTAAAAAAAAGAGTCAGAAAACTTGCTAGACTGGCCAAGGAAGAAAGAGAAAACATTCAAATTACTAAAATTAAGATGAGAGAGGAGACATTAATCTCAATCTTCCAGAAATAAAAAATATCATAAGGAAATACTACAAAAAATTGTATGCCAAGAAAATAATACGAAATGGATACATTTCTAGAATGATATGATCTACTGAAACTGACTCAAGAAGAATTAGAAAATTCAAATAGACATGTAGCAAGTAATGAAAACGAATTAGCAACCAAAATATTTTTCAGTAAAGCCAGGACCAGATGGCATTACTAGTTAACTACACCAATGTTTAAAGCAAAATTAATGCCAATTCTTCAGAAAATATTCCAGAAAAGATAAGAAAAAGACAGCACATCTCAATTTATTCTATGGGGCTAGTATTACCCTAATAGCAAACCCAGACCACAGGAATAAAAAACTACAGAACAATATCTTTTATAAATATGGGCAAAAATACTCAACAGAATATCAGCAAAACAAATATTTTTCATGATGAAACCCTCAACAAACTAAGAATAGAATTTTCTCAACAAAATTACATAGAATAAACCCAATTGTGAAGTTAGATGCTTAAGAAATCACTGGAAGAAAATGTACATTTATAATAGTTATCTATAAGGTGGATTTAGTTGACATATTTTCCTGTAGAATTTTACAACTGTTCTTAAATGCACAAATATCAATAATTTATTTAGAAAAAATGCTACTAAAATCCCCAAATTATTTTTCTTTCTATGCTGAATCATACATATGTTCTTGGGCAGCTCCTACATAATGTAACTCTGGACTAGACACACTGTATGTTCTAGACCATTGCTGGATGAGTTTCAGTCAATTCTTTGGATCTTCTCCTTTTATTGACCAAGCTGACCTCAGGGCTATCCTTGTTCAGGTCTATTTTAGGCATTTCTAAGGCTGATACATGGGCTATGGAAAGGACTTTATACTGTCTAGCTCACCTTCGTTATTTTCTTGTTGGTTTGAAAAACCTTTCCTGCTAGTTATTACTTTCTTTTTTCAAGGCTAGAAAATATCAGAGACCTTCCACACCAATGCCTGAGGGTTGTGTTTTTCCCAGTGTGTGTGTTAGGCTTCAGTGTTAGTATACAGCTACATGGTTGTTTAAAAAATAAATGTGAGTGATAATTCTGTAAAATTGAAAAAAGTGGATTATATTGAAAACCTACCTGCTTGTTAAATTCCTCACTTATGTAAATTATATTATTTTCTAATAAAAGGAAGTAAACAAAGTTCTTCATAATTTGACCACTTTGACCTCCCTCCTATACAACTCAATTTCCTCTGTAAGCCTTTAGAAGTAGTCTCAGGCATCTTCCCCATCCCCCAGAACCTCATCTTGACTTCCACCATGCACTGGGCTGAGTTCCGCTGTTGCATTTCCAATCACTTGGTGCTATGCGTAGACCAGGTTTTGTGCAGCTTAAAGCTTATGAATCATGAATGCCCTATTGAAAAAAAATATATATAAATATAAAATTAGGTATAAGAATAAATACTTATTTAGAATGGGAAAGTAAATCTAAAGTACCACAAACATCACAAAATCCAGACAAAAAATGTAACAATTTTGTTAACTGCCTGATACTTTACTAAAATACTTTGTGCCTACATTTTTTAACAGGGATCTCTCTGCTTGTCTCTTTAATACCTAGAATTTTTGTAGTAATGTTCTCTAGAGATCAAAAAGATAATATAATTCTTCCACTAACATATTTGATCAAAAATTGTTTTTATGTTTGATAGTTGAGATACATAGAATATGAAACTTTTCTTAAGTTAATGCATAAAACATGGAACTTCACATACAGTTACAGTACTGCTATTGATTTGTATCCTCAAACACAAGAATTCCAATTAATTTGATTTTACATAATTCAGATAAGGAAAATAAATATATGATTCATTTATATCAACCATTCTCTGATTACAGTTTTACAATCTGATTATTAAAAGAATTTTCCAGAGAGCAGCTTTTGGTTTCTTATATTTCAAATTTCTAGTGTTGGGCTCTATAGGGTGCATTCTTATTGCTATACTGACCTGTAGATTCCATCCTCTTCTCTTGCACTGAATATACCAACCAGTGGACAGTAGCAATATTCCTGGAATATCTCACTCTGAATTAGTTTAAAATGGTTGCTGTAAAAAATTACCACAAATTTGGTGGCTTAAAACAATAAACATTTATTCTCCTATAGTTCTGGAGGTCATAAATTCAAAATCAGTTTTACTGAGGCAAGTCAAGGAAGGTGTCAGCAAGGCTATGCACCATCCAGAGGTTCTAAGAGAGATTCATTTCTTGCTTTGCATTATATTCTTGCATCTCGTGGTCCATGGATTCTCTCTCCATTCTCAAAACATCTTGCTTCACTGATCATATTGCCTTCATCTTCTATTTCAAACCTCCTTGGGATTGTAGTTAAGTCCCACCTGGATAATTAAGGATAGCCTCCCTGTCTCAAGATCCTTAGCTTAGTAACATTTGCAGAGTCTTTTTGCCATGTAAGGTCACATTCACAAGTCCTAGGAATTAGGATCTGAATATCTCTGGGGCCATTATTTATCCTATCACAAGAAAGAAGTCAGAGTATAACAGACAGCTGTCTTTATCAAATGCAGTTAAAATATCTCATTTTTGCAAATTAAAAAACAACAACAAAACAATCATATGAACACCATATTCAAAAACTTTTCAGTACTCTGGCAGCTTAAATTTTATTAATTTCAAGGTAAATCCTCCTCTGCTTGGTCTATAGCTCAATCATTATATTTAACACTTTATATTTAACACATTACAACATAACATGTTGTAATGGTCTGTTTACTAATCTGTTTCCCACAGACACTCTAAGTTCCTAGAGTTTGGGACATTAACAAAAGTGTGCCTGGCCTATACTCAAAAATACTTAGTAAGCAAGTAAATTAAATTAGTGGGAATAGCAACACTTTGGATTTGACCCTGAATTGGAAGTCTAAATCTCCTATAGGACTTTGGAAAAGTTACTTAAGCTTTCCAAGCTTCGTTGTAGTTTTGTTAAAAACAAAACATTGTTAAATCTGTAGCATTATTAAAAACACCTGCTAGGTAGGATTGCTGAGTGATTAAAATGAGATAATATATAAAAAGAAGGTTCTTTCCACAAAAAAATTACAAATTAAGCACAACCTCTGAAAGTCCATTTCTTTCTTTTTTTTGAATGAAATAATTGAATTATCTTAAATATATAGAAGATTAGAACATCAAAGAAACAAAAATCCTTTAAGTCTCGGTTTACATTTTATCTGTAAAATGGGAATAATAGTTCATACCTGCCTAGATTTATTCTGTGAAGATTAATTTGGAAAATCTCATAAAGCAGTTAGAAAAGTATTTCACAAGATATATACTAGGTATTTATCATCACAACACTATAATGTTACAGAGTAGAAATTGTCTACTTTTATGAACAAAGTTATAAGGAGATTCCAAAAGATTAAGTAACTAGTCCAAGTTTCCATTAATAATTAGGGGTAAAGCCAGGATTTGACTCCGTCTCCTTAATACAAGATTATAAACTTATGCTAGATCAAAGAGACTCCACTGATAAACAGAAACCCAAAGGTTTCCAAATAGATGAGTTCTATAGCAAAAGAGATATATGAGGTGTTATCAGATTAGAGTGAGAGATATTTCCAATATAAGGTAATAAAATAATTATTTTAAATTATTAAATTGGTTTATTATATTAAATTGGTTAAATTAAGTTTATTCAATTCAAGGGTTTATTTTATCATATATGATAACACTGGCAATGGACAAGATGGAGGGGCTATGAAGAGAACTTCTTGACTGTCTGGATATAGGAGATAAGAAGATGACCTTATATTTTGGTCCTGGTTAACTAGAATGGTGCTATAGTTGCCAGACACAGGAAAGTATAGATAAGAAACTAGGTGAAGCCAGGAGTGGAGAACAAGATAAATTTAGATAATAATAGGGAAATAAAAATATAGCAAAATTCTAGTTCATAGGAGCTGCAGTCAGAAATTTTTTAATAAATGTGTCATGATGGTGTTTGTTAGGCCATGGGCAATTGAGCAGTAGATCAACACAAAAATGGTAAGAAATTCTCTATTAAGCTCTCAGCAGCTTAGTGGCTTGTAGTCCATGAGTCCCCTATATGGAATTGTCATGTGTTAGGATGGGCTGCTGAGGGGGATGGACACGCTAACCCTCAACACTGGACATCACTATAGTTACCATAGTGCATTGAGTCCCTTGAAATACTAAGCCTGACACTTTGCTGTAGCAACACTGCTTATCACTGTCTCTGCTGTTACCTTAACATAGCTTCCTCTTTCTGACCCTATCTCTACTCATCTCCCTCTGGTGCCTGAACATGAAGCAGGTCCTATCACTGTTGCACATTTAGTCCAAGTTTATAGTCATACTGCTCTTGCAAACAACTGCTGCTCAGTTCCTAGGACCATGAATGGGTAGTGGCACTAATTCAAATAATTGTGGTTTTCCATAGTGAGAATAGGGCTCTTTCTTGTCACAATGTTGGGAGCTTAGTTTGGGGCAGCTTGACTCTACCCTAGCAAGCTCATGTCTCTACCAGAAGATAAGAAATGTCTCCTCTCATGCAAGAGGCCTTTAGACATGGTACGCACATCTTTTGAAAAATGTCTTAATAAAAAGCTCCTTATCACTCTGGTTATTGTAGTCAGTGGTTAAGAGTCCACTGAAGATATAAATCTTGTTTTATGTGCTCCTTCAAAATGCATTCTCGAAGGGAGTCGGAAGGGCAGAGGGCCAAAGAATACATCTAAAATGAATCCACAGTTAAAAAGACAAAAAAGACAGAAGAGAGAAAAAATTTTAAACTCCTTGTAAAATTTAAGTTAGGCTTTGTATTATTTGTACATCTCCAATAGATGATAATATCCTCTCTGGCAGAAGTGTTGTCTCACCTACTACAGGCTCCGCCAGTGTACCAGAACCCTCTAGAGCCCATTGCCACTTCTGGCCCATTATTCCTCCTTTTTACCATTGGGTAAAACCATCTTTTCTATTGTTGTCATCTGTCAATATTGAGGTTACAGAAACACATTCCTCAAAGACCTTTTAAAATCTGATTTAAAACTGTCCTATTTATAACAATCTTTTCATCTTCGTGATCAACTTCAATGTTGATATGGAGGCCTTTCTATTACCCAACATTTCTCTATCTCATTAACCTCTTGCCTTTCACTTCATATCTATTCCCAGTCCCATTGTTGTCTTAGATCAGATTTCTTTCGAAAAAGAAGGAAAAGAAAAAGAGTCTGAAGCAAAAAATGTATGCATTAATATGTAAGTAAGGTGTGTAAATCCAGAAAAGTAGGAGTGAGCACAAAGGAGTGAGGCAGGAAAAGAAAATAGCAAACACAAGAAGGTAGGGGACTGAACTGGCATCACTTGGTCTCAAGTGCATCTGACTGCTGGAACTCATAGGATCTCCCTCCATAAAGCCACATGAACAACTGTACTTCACCAAGTCCAACCAGGAAGGAAGAAGAAGGATTTCTCTTTAAGCCTCCAGCTCTCATTAGTCAAAGTTTACTCTAAAAAAAACTTAGACTTCCAAGTTGCATACGTGCAAGTACTAAACAAAGAGATGCCAGGCAGGAGGCAAGAGACACTGTGTGGACATGAATCAGGGCCCTGTAGTGGATCTCTGCAGCACGAGCTTATCTGAAAAAAAAATTTGATCAAAGACAATTTTGATTCAGATATGTTGATAAAGAAGGCCTTCTATAAGTTCACAAACAGTGCTGTAGACAGGGAAGGTAAACTCAAATCTGAAGCACACATGTATTCAACGAGTCAGCCAATTCCTCAGAGCAATGGAATTATATTGAAGGCTCAGCATATCATCTGCTGTTTGCAGGCTGGCACTCAGTAGTGTCAGTGGTCAGATTAACGTGGGTAAGGGGTAGTCCATGCTCAGTTGTTGATAGATGCATGGACTTCATTCCTAACATCAAGACTTCTTTGTGCATAGGCCCAGGAAGCAAACCCAAGGGTGGCAGAAAAAGGCTGTCTGACATCCGTAGGATGATCATTTTATTCCCTTGACTACTGAGGCTACCTGCACAGTGCATGCCAGCTGGGTAGAATTACTCAACTATTCTCACATTCTATGCCTTTTCCTAAAGGGCTAGCCATAAACATTTTTTTCCAAATGTCTTTGTTCTTCTCATACCCCTTGCTTAACCGGACAACTCATTAGCCACTGTCCACAAATTATTATAGATCCATACTTCAGACTATCTCTTATATGTAGAGTGACCAACTATATGTACTGCCCAAAGTTCTGCCTACTGGGACAATTCCCGTTCATGATTTCCTTTGAGGGACATTTTAGAATGGTGATGTAGAAAGATGGACATCCTCTTCTGGCTGGGATCAGTTTATTTATAAACTTATTTATTTATAAATAGGCCTGTATTCTTTCCTGTTAATTGGTTGTAATGAACTTTCCTTGAGATGCTAGATGTGGATTAAGGGAGAAATTGTGAAGCAGGAGAGAGCCATCCAGTGGGTGCTGTGACCTTTATTAAGAATGCAGCCAATCTATATCCCAGCAGGGAGGAAGCTGGGACATAAAGACTCTGATGTCTCTCTTTTATCACCCTCCAGTCGGTCAATGTTTCACAGCTGAAAGCCAGAGGAAGCAAGTCGGGTTAATGCTAGTGTTATAGAACATTGTACAGAAAGATGGAAAGTAGATTTGCAGGGACCAATGATGATATCCAGAAGGAGAGATAGAAGAGATTTACATTTTTACTTCTGCTTCTTCACTTCCTTTGCCCTGCGCTCGCTCGCTGTCTCCCTCTCCCTCTCCCTCTCCCTCTCCCTCTCCCTCTCTCAATTGGTCTCTGTCTCTATGTCTCTATCTCTCTCTCACACACACACACAAAATACACACACACACACAGACATCCATGTATGAATGAGCAGTAACAGTATCATGTTAATTTACAAGATAAATGTCATTTTTTGCCTTCTGTGATTGTAAATAGACTGTTAAGGATCATTAACAGTGCCCTCAAATATGGCTCTTCCGTTTAATCATGTAGAGCTTGTGGCTGTCTAAAAAGAAAACTTGTTTTTCCAAAACCTTGCACTTTGGAATAGTCAGAGTCTGAAATGCAGTGACTCAGTCTAGTGATTTGAAATGCCCATGGGGAAACATTTATTTTAGGTGGCTGTCATTCCTTGGACAGCTTGTCTCATGAGGAGACATTATTATCATCCACACATTTTAAAATTATAGAGCCATGTACATTTGTTTCAGAATCTTTTAATTGAATAATAAATAATTTTGAGGTGTTTGGCTAAGGGTTGAGTTGACTCCAGAGGTGATTGATTTTTTTTTTTTTTACTAACTTTTTAAAAATTTTCAATTACAGTTGACATACAATATTATATTAGTTTCAGGTGTACAACATAGTGATTAGACATTTATATAACTTACAAAGTGATCACGCTGATAAATCTAGTGCCCATCTCACACTGTACATAGTTATTATAGTATTATTGACTATATTCCTTGTGATATACTTTACATCTCCGTGACTATTTTGTAACTACCAATTTATATTTTTTAATCCCTTTTCCTTTGTTACCCAACCCTTAACCTCCCTTCTAACTGGCAACCATCAAAATGTTCTCTGTATCTGTTTGCTTCTGTTTTGTTTGTTTTATTCTTTATATTCCATATGTAAGTGAAATCATATAGCCTTTGTTCTTCGGTGCCGACATTCCACTCAGCACAATACCCTCTCAGGCCCTCCATGTTCTTGCAGATAGTAAGATTTCATTCTTTTTATGGCTGACTAATATTCCATCGTATATATGTACCCCCTCTTTTTTATCCATTTGGCATTGATTAACATCCAGATTGCCTCCATATCTTGACTACTGTAAATAATGCTGCAATGAACATATGGATGCACATGTCCCTTTGAGGTAGTATTTTGGGTTTCTTTGGTTAAATACTCAGAAGTGGGATTACTGAGTTCTTCTTTGTCTTTTGTTATAGCTTTTTTAAAAAAGTCTATTTTGTCTAGTATAAATATTGCTACTCCAGCTTTTTTGTTTGTTTGTTTTCATTTTTTGAAGTATCTTTTTTCATTCCTTTACTTTCAGTCTGTGTGTGTCTTTCAATCAGAAGTGAGTCTCTTGTAAGCAGTAAGGGTCTTGTTTTCTTATCTATTTAGGCACTCTATGTCTTTCGATTGAAGCATTTAATTCATTTACATTTAAAGCAATTGTTGATAGATATGTAGTTATTGCCATTTTCTTATTCACATTTTTTTTTCTTTCCTCTTCTTAAACAAGTCCCTTTAACATTTCTTGTAGTACTGATTTGGTGGCGATAAACTACTTTAGCTTTTTTTGTAGTCTGGTAAGCTCTTTATCTGTCCTTCGATACTAAATGATAGCTTTGCTGGGTAGAGTAATCTTAGTTTTAGGTCCTTCCTTTTCATCATTTTGACTATTTTGTGCCAGTCCCTTCTGGTTTGCAAAGTTTCTTTTGAGAAATCAGCTGACAGTCTTATGGGAGCTCCCTTGTAAGTAACTAGTTACCTTTCTCTTGCTGCTTTCAAGATTCTCTCTTTATTTTTAACCTCTGACATTTTAATTATGATGTGTCTTGGTGTGGGCCTCTTTGGGTTCATCTTGTTTGAAACTCTCTCAGCTTCCTGGGCTTGTATGTCTATTTCCTTTGCCAGGTTAAGGAAGTTTGCTGTCATTATTTCTTCAAATAGGTTTTCAATTCCTTACTCTTTCTCTTCTCCTTCTGGTACCTCTGTGATGAAAATGTTGGTATGCTTGATGTAGTCCCAGAGGTTGCTTAAATTGTCATCATTTTGGGGAATCTTTTTTTGATCTGTTGTTCTGCATGGGTGTTTCCTGCTGGCTTATCTTCTAAATTGCTGATTCTATCATGGCTTCATCTAATCTAGTATTGATTCCCTCTAATGTATTCTTTATTTCAGTCATTATATTCTTTATTTCTGACTGGTTCTTTTTTATGTGTTCTATCTTTATTTTTGTTTCCTATACCATTGTTGA
Organism: Pteropus alecto; assembly: GCF_000325575.1. Taxonomy (NCBI): domain Eukaryota; kingdom Metazoa; phylum Chordata; class Mammalia; order Chiroptera; family Pteropodidae; genus Pteropus; species Pteropus alecto. The sequence goes on along the minus strand of NW_006443225.1, from coordinate 856,275 downwards.
AATTCTCACTGAGATCATCGAACATCATTATTATCAGTATTACTAGTAGATTGCTTGTCTCCATTTTATTTAGTTCTTTTTCTGGAGCTTTCTTCTTTTCTCTCATTTAGGATGTGTTTCTTTGTCTCCCCATTTTGGCTGCCTCCCTGTGTTTGTTTCTATGTATTAGATAAAACTGCTATGTTTCTCAGTTTTAGGAAAGTGGCCTAATGTTGGATGTGTCTTGTGAGGTCTAGTGGTGCAGTCTCCTTGGTCAAGTGAGTCAGGTGCTTCAGGTGTGTTTCTTGTGTGGGTTGTGTGTACCCTCTTGTTGTAGTTGAGCCTTGAATGCTGTTTATACTTCAGTGAGAAGGACTGACTCTCAGTCTGATTGGTTGTGAGGACTTGCCTTGACTACAGTGGAGCTATTGTGCAGGGGCTGTCCCAACAAAGCAAGATTTGCTTTCTTGGGGCTCTGGTGCCTAACCAGTCTGCTCTTTTTCTGCAGCTTTATCCTGTTCTTTCATGTTGGACATGCTTCTTTGTGTTCCTATATTAGCTGCCTCCCCGTGTTTGTTTTTATGCATTAAGTAGGGCTCCTAAATTTCCCAGTCTTAGTAGAGTGGCTTAATGTAGTAGATGTCCTGTGGAGTCCCGTGGCAAGGTCCTGGGATAGGCCCCACTGCAGGCTAAGTTCAGCTGCAGCCTGTGCCTGCCCAGGGCCAGCTGGTATGAGCCACTAAGCAATCCACAGATGGCTACCACCCACACTGTGTTTGGAGGTGCCAAGTTGATGGAAACTTAAATATGGAAGATGCCTGTATCTGCACACCAAGATGGAGGAGGGCTTTACAAAGAGACAATGGATTCTTCCAGCACTTCTATCTGGGAGAAAGTTTCCCCTCCATCCTTCATCCCGAAGCCAGACCATTCAGTTCCTCCCTGTATGTTGCTGGCACATTTTGAGCTGCTGCCTTAGCACTGGAGTGCAGGGTGAGTAAGTCTGACAGCAGTTAAGTCTATATGCAGGCCCTTTAAGTGGAATGCTTGGGACTCCAGCTGCCTGCCCTTTCACTCAACTACAATCTCTGCTGGAAAGTCATGAGGACTTCTTTTCCCAGCACTGAAACCCTGAGCTGAGGAACCTAATTCATGGATGAGACCTCTGCAGCCAAAATATCCCTCCCAATTTTTATCTGCCACACGGGGGTGTGAGATCAGTTCATTCTGCATTGCCGTCCCTCCTATCAGTCTCGAGGTGCCCTTTTCTGTGTGTCTTCAGTTGTAGGACTTCTATTCAGCTAGACTTCAGGTGATTCTCAATGATGGTTGTTCAGTAGTTTAGTCGTAATTTTGGCATGGTCATGAGAGAAGGCAAGAATAACATTTCCTTACTCCATCATCTTGCTCTTCCAGCTGTGCATCACTTTCTATAAAACTAATCAAAGAAAGTTTAAAAACCTATTCTGAGTTAACATAAATCAGAAAACAAAAAAATTTTCAAAGGATGGTTTAAAAGAGTATAATGAGATAATAATGAATAAAGAAATTTTGAAGAAATTGCTAAAATTATGAAAAATATAAAAACCTTACATTTTAAATCAATACGTTGATTACTATTCATAGAAAGCAAATGTTATTGAAATAGGTGAAATTTGTTGGGCGAAACATTCTCTTTTACTCAATTTTTTTTTTTTCTCAGAGCTTGTAGCTTCTAATCAGATACTTTTTTTAGAGGCAGTTTATAAAAGTATTCAACTAGGCAGATAACAGGAAATTACAAATTGCACTTCTTTTGATTTTGTTTACAATATTAAGGTAACTAAAGGACATTCATGCCAGTCAAAAATAAGAAGCTTAGATTTATAATACTGTAGAAAGCTTTGCTTCTAAAGCTTTCACATGAACCTAAACCAAGGAGTGAGTCTCTGGGTGAAACTGAGAACTGCAGAACTCTGAACATACAGCACTGGGGGAAAACCTACCACTGAGACACTTGACCAAACTTTAGCATGGCTTCTAGCAGCTTAAGGCCACATACTTCTCAGTTCCTGTCTAGAATATCTTAGGGCTGTCAAAGCATATATTGTTTGTTCTAGCTAACACCTAAGGATAAGCCCTTGACCTCTCTTTCTTTGAGCATTTACTAAAAACGGTTACAATTGTGAATACTTCTTTTGTCCTTTTGAAATACACAGGTTATAGCCTAAAAACTTGGAGTGTCTTTCTCAAGGATCCGAAAGCCATTCTTTTGAAATGTAATCATCAGGAAGGATAGGGCCTCTATCTCCCAATCTATATGGGAAAATAAAATCCTAACTTCCATAATTGCCAGCTAGCAGATACAGCCAGACTAATTGCATTTACACTGACAAATTCTTTGTAATTTTTGACTTCCCTGACTCTCCTGAGGCCCTGCTTGCTCCACCTTCCTACTCCCTCACATTCTCTTTAAAATGCCCAGCCCAGTCACTTTTGCACAAATCTAAAGGAAGAGCAGCTCTTTCCCCTACTGTTACTGAATAAAATTTCTCACCATTTTAATGTCAGCTTTGTTTATCTCTGACAAAACCACCTTGGGCACCAGAGGATATGTCCAGGAGTTATAAAACTCCCACGTCAAAACTTTTTAAAACAGTTTTCTCTTTTTGAGCTAGTTGCCTCCAGTTTATCAAAATTCAGGGAAAAAAATATAAAATTAAGAGTCTAAAATCAACTCTGAAAGAGATGCAGATTTGGTTTGTAAAGATTATGTGGTCATTTTGTAAAACAAATGCCATTTACCAACAATCATTCAGTTTATTTGAACTGAGAAAAAGGAGAACGTATATACGGTCTTAGGGACTATTTTTTGAACAGACAAAAACAAGTTAATTAGAGAGAAAAAAACCTTTTTACATCTTCCTGATCTTGGCACTTTCAAGAAAATAACGTTCTCATAAAAATTGAAGCTGAATTTTCAGTCTCTAGAAAGTGTAGAAAATTATCTCACTTGTCAGGAATGAAATGAAATATAATAAAACTGGAAAAGTTTTATATAAAAGCTGGATTTAAATTAACATTTAAAGTTTCTCTAAAAACCTTTGTCAAATATAACCAAACACTTGCAAACTTCTCTCCTTTCCATTGGCTAAATGTGTAAAAGATCTATGGTATAGGACTAACAAAATATTTCTTTCTAACAGTAAACTCTCACTATTCCACAAAACTTGAAAGTTAACACAACAAAGCATTTATTTATGATACTATATATTGATAAAAGACTTTCGGAATGTCATTTCACATTAACTCAAAAAGAAAAATTAAATTATGTTCAGGATAGTTACAGAGTAAAACATATGTAATAAATTACAGTGCTTTAAAAATTGTTTAATTAGACATTTACTAAATTAGAATATTCAATTTCTAATTTCCCTGCCATCAATGAAAAAATGGGAGTTTGATGCATTGTATATCCTCCTTACAAAATCAAAACAATCCTTGTAGAGGGAAAAATGGTTGTTTTAATCAACCAATAAACCAACAACTCAATAAACAAATATTTACAAAACCTATCAAGAATACTAACACTATTCTGAGAGCTGTATGGATATCAAAAACTAACAGAAACATTATAAGAAACAAATGAAAAACCAAAAAATATCACCCTATCAAGTTAACTGTTAATAGAAGCATAGTATAAGGGAAGAAAAATAATTTCATCTCTACCCTTCTGAGTTTCTTAGCTGAGATCCCTGTAATAAAGACAGATTAACAAGAGATAACAAACAGAAGTTTATTAACATGTATAACACAGGTATACATAGGAAATACCCAGGAAAAAATGGGTAACTTTCCAAAGTGGCTTACAATTCCAGTTTATATAACATCTTCAACAAAAAGCAATAAATTTACAGAGAATTGACAACACAAAGGAAAGCAGTTTTAAGATTCCAAGAGCAGAGATGAAAGCTAGTTAGTAAAGTTTCTTATGTATGTACCTCTGGTGCCTTCTCCAGACTGATGGAGTCTAAAGTGTCTCTGGGATTAACCTTTGTCCTTCCTGGTAGATAGAGGAAGAAAATCTTTGTTTTATGTCCTGCTTATAGGCAAATAAGAGTTCAGAGAGCTTTTCTTGTATCTGCTTCTTCTTTATTGTCTTCAGCTCAGAATAATCCTTATGCCAAAGGTGCATACTTTGGGGTAGCCTAATATGCTACCCTTCAACAGGAGTTTGAAATATCAGGGGTGTTCCATCAGCAAAATGGCAGTATCAAACTTTCTGGCACTTGTCCCCTCTTCAGAAACATCAATTTAAACACTTATCTGCACATAAAATACTTTCACAAGAACCAAGAATTCCAGGTGAAAGATTATAGCACCTAGGAGAAGCACAATAAGAAAAGACACAATGAGGAGGGTAGCAAAGATAAACTCACAGTACTCCCATCAGCCCTCCCCGTAGTCTGGGCAGCCCAGTGTGGAGAGAGTATACCCATCATACAGAAGGAGAATAAAGTGGGTATTGGACTTCACCACTGAACCTAGAAATAGTGTGCCCTAGAATCAGGCCAACTTTGTGGCTCTAGGTGACTCCTTGCAGACTGCCATGAGCTCAGGGTCCCAATTCACCTTCAGCCTGTCAGGTCAGGTGACTCTTGCAGCCTCAGAAGGCTCTTAAAGCCACAGATAGCTCTTGTGTCACCAGAATCCAAATGATTTCCTTGGCTTCAGGCTCCCAGAGAATCTCTGCACACTCAGGCCCCCAACCCACCTGAATTCCAGCCAACTTCAGCAGCCCCAGGTGGCTTCCATCTCCTCAAGCAGCTCCTGCATCATCAGGCTATTGATAGGCTCCAGTGAACCCAGGCTCCCAGACCACCCTAGTGCCAGACAACTCCCATGGCGCCAGGCTTCAGTGAGTACCTGCAAACAGAATTTTGGATAGGCCCCAACCAAGCCAACTACTACAGATCAAGGATTCCAATCTATCCCAGCACCAGCCCCCAGTCCACTTTAGCATCAGGTCAGCCCCTGTCAACCTATACTCCAGCCCAGCTCCAAAGGACCCAAATTCCCAACTTGCCCCATTCCCAGGCCAACCCCCATGGCCTAGCTTTAGAGGTCAATTCCCATGGACTTAGGCTCCTAGCCTGCTCCAGCACCAGATTGACCTCTGGGGACCCAAACACCAGGCTGATTTTCAAGGCTCCATATTATAGACTGACTCTTTCAGCCTAGACTTCCAGCTTACCCAAGCTCCAGGCCATTTCCTATGGCCCCAGCCTCTAGGCCAGCAGCCATGAAACCAGGCTTTCAGTCCATCCCAGTACCAGATATGCTCCTATGGCCAAACCCAGGGATTTCTGGAGCCTGATTAGCCCCTATGGACATACAGTACAGGTTCACCAATAAAGACCTAGGTCTCACACCAACTCTACAGACTCAAACATCAGACCTGTCCCAGTAAATCCAGGCTCCAGGCCTGCCTTAGTGGACCCAGGCAGCAGACTGATCCTCATGTACCAAATATCAGGTTTGCTGACTTGCTGACCCAGACACCAGATCTGTCCAACCAAGGACTCCAACAGCAAATATGTCTTTAGACACCACCAGACAATCCATCCCGAATTCTGGACAGGACAATGAGTAAAGGGCTTAATCTGCCAAAGCCAGTCTGTAAAAACTGGAAGAGGTGCCTACTTATTCAAAAGTCACCCAGGGTCACAAGAATCATGAATAGCCAATAAAACATAACATTACCAAAGTAAACTAATAAAACTTCAATGACTAACCCAAAAGAAATGGAGATCTATGAATCCAAAAAAATTCTCTTAATAAAATTCACTGAACTACAAGAAAACACAGATTGATAGCTAATTGAATAGCGGAAAACAATACATGAACAAAATTAGAAGTTCAACAAAGAAATGAAAACCATTAAAAAAATAAAAAGAAACCCTAAAGTTGAAGAATACAGTAACTGATCTGAGAAATTCAATAGAAAATTTCAACATCAGACTTGCCTATGCAGAATTAATTAGCGAACTAGGATACAATCATTTAAAATTATCCAAGAAGAGGAGAAAAAAGAATGAAAAAGAGTGAAGAAGGCCTATGTGAATTATGAGATATATTTGAAAGAAACAACCTATACATTACTGGAGACACAGAAGGAGAAGAAAGAAAGAAAGAAAGAAAGAAAGAAAGAAAGAAAGAAAGAAAGAAAGAAAGAAAGAAAGAAAGAAAGAAAGAAAGAAAGAAA
>NW_006443225.1:829328-849971 GCF_000325575.1 Pteropus alecto | reverse complement strand
AGAGAGAGAGAGAGAGGTCGACAGTGAGAAAGGAAGGAAGGAAGGAAGGAAGGAAGGAAGGAAAGAAAGAAAGAAAGAAAGGAAAGAAAGAAAGAAAGAAAGAAAGAAAGAAAGAAAGAAAGAAAGAAAGAAAGAAAGAAAGAAAGAAAGAAAGGAGCAGAAAGCTTATTTAAAGAAAGAATGGATGTGAACTTCTCAAGTCTGGGAAGCCATTTGGACACCCATGTTCATGAAGCCATTAGATCGTTCCAAACTTTCAACCCAAAATGATCTTCTCCAAGACACATTATAATGAAACTATCTAAAATCAAATACAAAAAAGAATTTTAACAGCATAAAGAAAAAAAAATCTGACTTATAAAGGAAACACATAAAGCTATCAGCAGATTTCTCAGCAGAAAACTTAACTAAAACAAAATTTAAAATTCTCATGAAACAAAAATGAAAGCAACATACCAAAACTTATGCGATGCAGAAGGAGCAGTTGTATAAGCAAAGTGTATAGTGAGAAATGCCTAAATTAAGAAAAAATATTGCAAATAAACAACTTAACTTTACATCTTAAGAAACTAGAAAAAGAAGAAAATACTAAGCCCAATGTTAGTAGAAGGAAGGAAATAATAAATATCAGAGCAAAAATAAATGAAGTAGAAACCAGAAAACAAAACAAAACAAAACAAAACTAAGGCTTGTTTTCTTTAAAAGGTAAACAATTTTAACAAACCTTTATCTAAATTAAGGAAAATGAAGAGAGGACCAAAAAAATTAGAAATAAAAGAGATGACATTACAATTAATACCACAGAAATACAAAGGATCTTAAAACACTTCTATGAACAATTATATGCTGACCAATATCCCCTATGAATATAGATTTTTAAATTCTCAGCAAAATACTAGCTAACTAAATTCAATAGCATATGAAAGTATTATATATTACAATCAAGTGAGATTTATTCCTGGGATGCAAGTGTGGTCGAACATATGCCAATCAATAAATGTGATACACCACATTCATAAAATGAAAGATAAAAATCATATAAGCCTCTCAATAGATGCCAAAAATGCACGTGACAAAATTCAACAAATTGAGTATAAAAAGAATGTACCTCAGATGTGGTTCCATAGTGTGGCGGTTAGCATGTCTGCTTTACATGCAGAAGGTCCTGGGTTCGTGCCCCAGTGGAGCCATGGTCCATGGTCTACGGCCATGCCACTGTGAACAAGCCCGGTGTCTGATCTCGGAAGCTAAGCAAGGTGAGAACTTGGATGGGAGACCACTTAGGAAGACCAGGTGCTGTAAGCATAAATAATAATTTAAAAAAAAAAAAAGAATGTACCTCAATATAATAAAGACTATATATGACAAACCAATAACTAACTTTATACTCAATGGTGAAAGGTTAAAAGATTTCCCTCTAAAATTAGGAACATGACAAGAGTGCACACACTCACCATTCTTATTCAACAAAGTACTGGAAGTTTTAGCAAAAAAAAAGAAATAAAGGGCATTTGATTCAGAAAGAAAAAAGTAAAATTGTCTCTGTTTATAGATCATATGATCTTATTCATAGAAAATCCTGAAGATTGCATCAAAAAAAAATCTTAAAACTAATAAATGAACTCAGTAAAGTTGTTGATACAAGATCAGTGTACAAAATAAGTTGCATTTATACACTAAAACTATCAATTGGAAAAAGAAATATAAAAAAATTGCCATTTAAAATAGCATCAAAAATAATAAACTAGGAATAAATTTAAACAAGGAAGTGAAAATCTTTACACTAAAAACTAGAAGACATTGATGAAAGAAATTAAATAAGTCACAAATTAATGGAAAGATATTTCATGTTCATAGCTCTGAGAAGTTAATATTGTTAAAATGTATGTCCATATTACCTGAATATATCTACTGATACAATTCAATCAGTATCAAAATTTCAATGGCATTTTTCACAGAAGTAGAAAAAAAAATCCTAAATTCTTATACAACCACAAAAGATCTCAAGCAGTCAAAGAAATCCTGAGAAGAAAGCTGAATGCATCACAAGTCCTGATTTTAAACTTTATTTTAAAGTTATAGTAATCCAAACTTTATTACGAACCTATAGTAATCAAAACAGTATGGTAACAGAATGAAAACAGACACATAGACCAATGTAACAGAATTCGGTTTCTACCTTACACTACTCACCAAAATTGACTCAAAATGGATTAAAGATTGAAATGTGAGACCTGAAACTGTAAAACTGCTAGAAGAAAACAGTAAAAAATCTCCTTGACAATTTTTGGATATGACGAGAAATACAGACAACAAAAACAAAAATAAACACATGGGACTACAACAAACTAAAAGCTTCTGCAAAGAAATACTCAAAATCATAAAAAGACAATCTACGGAATGAGAGCAAATATTTTCAAACCATTTTCATGATAAGGGGTTAATATCCAGAATACATAAGAAACATACAACTCAGTACCTAAAATATAAAAAAAAATTAAAAAATTTGATTTAGAAAAATTAACAAAGGAGTTGAATAGACATTTTTCCAATAAATACACACAAAAGGCCAACAGTGCATATACATAAAAAAGTGCTCAATATCAATAGTCACCAAGGACTATTAAGTCAAAACCACAATGAATGATCACCTGACACTATTAGAATGGCTAACAAAAAATTAAGAGATTAAAAATAATTATGTATATATCAATATAATTTTTGGTGAGGATGTGGAGAAAAGAGAATCCTTGTTCATTGTTAGAGAGAATGTAAATTGGTGCTATCATTATGGAAAAGAGTATGGAGCTTCCTTAAAAATTAAAAATAAAACTACAATATTGTCCAGCAATCCTATTTCTTGGTGTATATCTGAAGGAAATGACATCACTATCTTGAAGAGATATCTTTACCCTCACATTCATTTTAGCATTATTTCAATAGCCAAGAAATGGAAACAACCTGTGTCCGTATACAAATGCATGAATAAAGAAAAAGTGATTTTAAAAAATTATATTTACATGTTATATCATATTCATATGTCACTCACATTCATCATATATATGTCAGAGGCAAGAGGTGCCTGTGGAAACACTCTGACTAAACGTAAGGTGGTATCCTGGATGGGATTCTTTAAAGGAAAGGGGCATTAAATTTAAAAAAAGAAAATCTGAATAAATTCTGGACTTCAGTTAACAAAAATTTATTGATATTGGTTCATTAATTGTAACAAAGGTAACATACTAATATAATATGAGGGGAAATTTGGTATAGGGTAAATGAGAACTCTCTGTACTATCTTCCCAAATTTTCTTTAAAGCTGTTCTAAATTTTTTTTAAACCTTTTTAAAAATCTCTTAATTATATGCCTTTTACAAAAAAACTCACTTCAAGTATACACAGGCTAAAAGAAAACTAGTTTTGCCATATTTTCATTTTCTTCTTTTGCTAATTTCATTAAATAATTTAACATCATTTTAAACAAACAACAAATAAAAGTGTTCAGTGAAATTTGAATTTCAGGTAAACATTTATTTTTAAGTATACATTTGTTCCATGAAATATTTGGAACATATTATAGTAAAAATTTTTTGTCGTTTGAAATACAAATTGAACTGGGCTGTCTTATATTTCTGTTGGCAACCCGAGAATCTGAACTCAGGTTCCCATCATGATTCTGATCTTTCATCATCAGAACATGGCTTTCCTTCTGAAGGTCACTTTGTAGCCAAATGATTGCTGTAGATCAAACATCCATGATCCATGCAAGAAAAAAAGGAAGGTAAAAATGAAAGAACAAAACAGGCCCTAAGAGGCCAAATAGCCCTCTTTTAAGAGTTTTCTGGAAAGATTCCCATGGTAGCTTTAGCTTATAATGTCAGCTGGGTAATTTAGACTTTTTAGCTGGATATATTGCCATCTGAAATAAACCTGGGGATCTATAAAGAAGAAAAGGAGAATTTATATCACATAAATAACCAGAAGTTTCTACCATATTTCATAAAAACAGTCTTTCATCACATATAATTGATACTTTAGAAAAGATACCACATTTATCTCCTTGTATCTAATCTGAGAGGCACAAACTATTCAGGCAAATGTGTACTTATAATTAGTCTCTGAAATCAGACGGCTTTTCATGTCAAGATGATTAGAAAATCTTAACAAGTGCTCTCACCCATTAAGTAGTTTTATTCTCCCCAACTCTTATCCTGGGCTTTTTGTCACACACAATGAAAAGACTAAAAAAGGTCTGAGAAATGGCAGAGATTGTTTTTACTTAAGTATAAAAAAAAATGTATAGAAGAAGAACAAGACACAAAGAATAAAAAGGAGGCTTTAGAGAGATTTGGGACTTTTAAATTGATTTATATTCTTTTTATTTATTTATTTTTTGAGAAGCTCTGCAAGAAAAAAGAAAAAAGAAAAAAAAAGAAATTGGGGGAAGAAGACAGATATTTGGAGAAGTAAGTATTGCCATAAACTATAAATCAGAAACTCTGACATGTCATCCTTACCCTCTGCCCTGAGCTGCTGAGTTAGCATTTATAAAGGCTGTGTCTGATTATAGAAGTGCTCAGCCAAGTCCCTATTACAAGCTAGCATTTTGTCCTAGTTCCTTCAGGTGAACCCAAAAGTCTTGCTACCTGGAGCTCTTCAGAGGCTCTAGTCAACCTAACAGAAAACCAAAGCAGCTCTACTTGGGTCACCCACTAAGTTACTTTTGCTGGAACAAATGTTTCCAGCTCTTGTTCATTGCCAGAGTAGGGAATAATCAAACAAGTCTTTTCCTGGCTTCCCACTGATAGCTTATCTCACTCTAATCCTTCCCCTAATTTAATGGGCTTTAATGGCACCTTTTAATTTTATTCTAGCAACGTATAAAATTTTAAATACATCTCTGTATAGCACTATATGCACACACAAGCCCCTCAAATTATCTTTCCCTTTTATAAGTTGGAAGTTATTTCATCTACAATGCGCAACATTTGATATGTCCTAGGCACCATGTGCTAAGCGTCAGATATTATAGTGAACAAGAAATATACCTACTCTGGAGGAACTGATATTCTAATTGTGAGACAGGTCTGCAAACAACTTGATATGATTTAAGACAGAATGACAGAAAAGCTATAAAATAAATGGATAAAAATAAAGGTTTGGGATGCACAGAAAGAAGTAATTTATTTCTATTAAATGAAATGCTGAATGAAAATGCAATATGTTTCAGGTCAATTATGTGGAAAACTAATTTATTTTAAAGAAAGGTCCAGTTGGGACTCTCGTAGTAGAGGTCTCACAGCATCCCCAGCTTCACTTTTCCTTGCCCTGTAGCTTAACAATAGATTGTCCCCTGTGGCTTGACACAGAGCTTGGAACGTCCACTGCCATAGAAAGTTGCCCTGAAACTTATGATCAATGCCCTTATGCTTACTGATCACAATCTTTATGGTCTAGCATTCTTTCTAGACTACTTCCATCTTTGTTCCTGAGTAGCTAATGCCACTGTAGGACCACATTGCCAGAGAGAAAGTTCTGTGAATCACAAAATCCCCCCCACCCCAAAACCATCAAGTAGCCCCTGAAATAATGCCCAGATTTTCTCTGAAATATCTTAAGTTGGACTGAGAAGAGAAGGAGTTTTTAAAGTTGTTAGCCTGCTTCCTTCTCAGATCACCAGTGCTCTGCCATAAACGCTTATTCTAAGTAGCACAACTCCTGTGTCGGTCTATTGACTGAGCGTCACAGGCAGCATGAGGCTTGGCCTCCGTTGCTCTCCAGTTTCAGTCTCACTTAGCTAATGAAGGGCACTTGCTAGTGCAGATGGTGGGCGTTTTGGACCAAGTATCTGATCAGCGGTCAACACTCATCACCAGGCACTTCATGATCAAAGACCACCAAGAGCTACTGAAGACTGGGTTTTAAGGAAAAGGTAGTTCTATTGATTGCATGTAAAAGCATTACTTTAAAATATCCTAGAAACTATGGGCCAGGGCTTTGAAATGTCAATCCTCAAATAAATAGCCAAGATAGAAAACTATCATTACCGTTTCAGACTTGTCAAATCACCTCTTGAGAAATTCCAAATAAGAATGTGTTCATTTTGCAAACAATATTCATAGGGAAAGTAGGAAGCTGCCTACTGTGGCATAATTGTAGCTGTCATCCAGGGTTCTACCTGCCTAACATGATCTCTCCTGCTGTGGAGGACCATTTCTGCTTTCTGAAACCCACTGAAATTAGTGACAGGGCTACAGTGCCATTTGGGTCAGTGAGAGGCTCACTTTTTGAGAGAAAACTCTTTGGGAGCATTGTTAGAAATCTCAGCTTCTCTCAAATATCTGCCAAGAGTGCCAACTCCTTCCAATAAACGTGTACTTGACCACAAGAGTGATTGCAATATTTTGGATTAATACCAAAAGATTTTGTAAACACCGCACATTATAGTAAAGTAGTTCTATTTTTAAGCTCTTTTGGTTGAATAAATATACATTATAAAAATTATAAGAGGCCCCTTACCTAGAGGCATTGTAACTATGCGAATCTTTACTTTTTAAAATGACTTTTTCCTTCTCCTTGATTGGAACCGGCCTTGGACTCACTTGCTCCTGCAGACTGCACAACCACTCCCATAATTATTAAGCTCTTAGGTCAGCATCAAACAGTCTTAGGAGCAAAGCCTCAGGTCTGTTTACCACAGAAACAGAGTTTCCTTTAAACTAAAGATAATATCTTGCAGCTCCATACCCATGAAGGCCAAAGGACTGTATCAGCATCCCCTTGAAACCAGACAGAAAGAGGCCATTATTGACATCAGGACCTGATGCAATGATCAGCTGCATCTTACCCTAGCCCTGACCAATCAATATAGCCTAGAATCCCAACTCCCTTAGCTACCATGACTAAAGAGTTTTCTCCTATATAACCTATCCCCTAGAGACCGTCGAAGAGCCAGATCTTTGAGCCCTAGTTCACCTATGCCTCCGGGATTGCCTCCATTTTCTTAAATAAACCTCTACTTTCTTTGCTGCAAACTTCTGTCCGTGTTTTTTTAGTTATTGACATGTGTGCAGGCAAAACGAACCCCTGTTCAGTAACAGCATTTGGTCACCTCTGGGAGGAAATAGGAAAGTAAGCAAACACATAAGAAAGCGTAATAATATGTAAATATTATTTTATAGAGTTAGGGTTAATGTTGGGCATTAAGATCAATGTTAGAGTTTAAAGAAATTTAAATGAATTTTTAAGAAATCAAAATTTGCCATTCCAAAATCTGTCCCTTTGGCATAAGGGTTATTTTTAGCTGAAGACATTTGAGAGTCAGTGGGAGCAGAAAGATGCCTTCCTGGAGCTTCCCTTTATCTGACGAAAAGCAGAAACTTCTGGGAAACAAGAATTGCCATAAATCCCTCTAGGGATTGTTTATGTCCATGAAGAAGATGGGGAGTTGGTGCTGAGATAGCCTGCACAAACAAATCTTAATCCATTAATTTCCCCCATATATATTTACCTTCCCACAGTTTGCTGCCCTTGGAAGCCTACAACTTTTCCTTTCTCTTGTCACTTCTTTATAAACGTAGAGTTTTTTGTTAAGATGCTACAATAAGCTCAAATTCTAACCACCTTGAGATCTCCCTTGTTTTTGTGGTATGCTTGAGTTAAGAAACTTATGTTTTTATCTTGTTAATCTGTCTCTTGTCAATTTAATTTGCAGGGCCCTGGCTGAAGAAACTGGGAGGGTAAAGGAAAAAGTTTTTATTCCTCTAGATATTCTAATCATTGAAGAATTAATTTTTCCCATGGATTTCAAATTCATAAAATCACTGTTTGGCTTAATTAATTTTAAAAAATGTATTTAAAATTTTTTTAATTGAATCCTTGAGTATATTTATCAAGCAGACTGGTGTGTATTGAAAAACAGTAGTTTTCTCATGCTATTCTGAAAATATTTATTGACTGCAGTTTTGACATCTAGATCTGTCCCCAGAAAACACAGATCATCACTATCATTTTGATTTTTTTAGACTTTTGTGTTTGGCTTATTTGGTAAACAGAATTTGAGATTCGTCCATGTTGCTTAGTATGCTAATAGTTTATTCACTTATATCACTCAATAGTAATCCATTGTAAGAATATATCAAGCTTTACTTATCCATTTGCAACTTAATGGATATTAGTTTTGTTTCTAGTTTTTCACTATTATTTTTAAAATTGCTATAAATGTTATTTTTTACTTGTCTTTATATAACATGTATTTTCATTTTTCTTGAGTAAATAACTAAAATCAATTGCTGGATTGTATGATAAATGAGTGATTTACATAATAAGAAACTGCCAAAATGTTTTTCAAAATAGCTGTATTGTTTCACATTCCCACCTGCAAAGTGTGAGTTCCAGCTGTTCCATATCCTTCCTACACTTACTACTGTGGCTTTTTTTCCACAAATAAGTTTACCTTTACACACACACACACACACACACACACACACACTCACAATCCTCTCTTTCTAGGATGCCAATCACAGGTGTGTTAGGCTGCTTGATATTTCCCAACAGGTCATATCTTCTGATTATAAGAAATAGTTTTTTTTTCCTTCTCTGTACTTCCTTTTAGATACATTTTAGATACATTCCAGTGCTATTTCTTTAAGATCTCTGACCTTTAGTTCTAATTCCATCCACTGTATTTTTTATTTTAGGCGGTTTTTGTCTTTTTTTTTTATTTATAGAAGTTCCATTTGGGTATTTACATTTTCCATTTCTCTCCTTACTATGTTTATGTTTTCATTTAGGTCATTGAGCATATATTAATCAGATTTACCAAACTGGTTGTAACATCCTCATCTATGAGTTTCATTATCTTTATTATTTATGAATCTGCTTTCTATTATTATTTTTTTTCTGCTGATTAAGGATAATTATTTTCCTACTTCTTTTAGATAAAGTACAGATATTGTGGATTTGATGTTTTCGAATGCTTGATTATGTTTTATTCCTTTTAAAAGTATTAAAATTTAATGTCATGCAGGTATTTTACTTGGGAAACACTTTGATTCATTTGAGCCTTGTTTAGACATTTCAGAGGAGTCTCAACTAGTCCAGAATTAATTAGTCCCAATACTAAGAGCTATAGACTGAATTATGTTTTCCTATAACGAATCCCTAACTCTCACTGTGACTGTATTTGGAGGTAGGGTTTGTAGGAGGTAATTAAGTTAAATGAGGTCATAAGGGTAAAGTCCTAATCCAATAAGACTGGTGGCCTTATAAGAAGAGGAAGAAAGAGTGATCTCTCTTCAGGTACCAGCACTAAAGAAAGGCTACGTGAGGCCACAGTGAGAAGGTAACCATAAGCAAGCCAGGAGGAGAGCTCTCATCAGAAGCCAAACCTCACTGATCTTTGATCTTGGACTTGTAGCCTCCAGAATTGTAAGAAAATTAATTTCTGTTATTAAGGCATCCAATCTATGGTCTTTGTTATGACAGCTCTAGCTGACTAATACACTATAGCAATACTCTTCTGAGAATTCTACTCAATGCCCATGTTTTACAAAGTTTATTCATATTCACTCCATATGATGTGAACAGGAATTCTTTCCAATTGTGTGTGGCCTCTGAGAACTCTAATCTGTCATTATTTTTTTGTTTTTTAAATACTTGCCAAAGACATAAAAAGATAACTCTAGCTCTCCAAAGCTTCCTCCCTCTTTATTTACCACCTATCCCATACTCTTCACTTCAAATTCTAGCTACCTCAGCATTCTTGAACTCTTGATCTCTTTCTTCTCAACTCTGTAAAACTTCTGGACTCTGCCTAGGTTTCCTCTCATGCCCTGAAGCCTAGAGACTCCTGGAAGTAATTTAGAGTGATCATAGGGTAAATCTTGCTTGTTTTCCTTCTCTTAGTCCTCTACTGCCTCTTGTCCAAAGTCTGAAAGCACTTATTTCATATTCCTTTAATGATTTTTTATTTTTATTTTTATTTTTTTTATGGAGAGAAGGTAAGTCTCATAACATTTATTTGTTCATAGGTAAAATTTAATTTAAAAAAATTTCCTATAGAAGTTTTGAGCATTTTTAGTTAATAGTTTTATTGTTAACATCAATAGTATCATACTTACTATACACACATATATAGTATAGATACATACACACACACATACACACACGCACAGCATTGCTTTTTTACCAAATAACTAGAATAAGAACTTAACTTGGGATAATCTGTAAGGTTTACTTTGGAATAGAGGGAGGAGAAATTATGTAATTAAAACAGTAAAACTTTCCAAGACTTTTCTAAATATTGAGAAATGAAAAAAATTTCTAATGTCCAAGGTTTAAAAGAATCAAGTTTGTTATAAAATATAATTTATTATAAAATGAGATATTTATTTTTAATTGCTATGAAATACTACTGAGAGACTTTCTATTCATGTTTTCTACAACCCCCTTAAGATTTTCTATTTATTAACAGCTACTTTACAACTTAAAATTAAATACATAATACTATTTTTATGCAAAGGATGTATTAACTTTTAAATACTCTATTCAGTGTCCAGATCAATTTTATTTCAATTTTCAACTTACGCAAATCTTTACTGGTCTATGGACTCTCCGCTGTATAATCTTAAAATTATAATTGGGTGGAAACTTGTGTCTCACACAGAAGTGTGAATAATTGTCCTGCCTGTAATGTCGCTCAGCAGGCCAATCAGCTGCAGAAAAAAATCACTTATCCTTCCACACTGGCCTTCTTCAGAAGGGCAGAGGGCTACCCAAATGCCATTTACCTTTTTATTTTGGAAGTTTCTGCCATACACCGACTTCAGGTTCACGATAAAGCCACAGTACAATTTTAAAAAACTGCACAGTTCACATAAGACCTTGAAGGAATATGCCCAAACTTTCTTGTGTTAATCATACATTAAACATGTTTAGCTTGGCAAGCATTTACAGGTATACTATATGAAACAGGCCTTTCAGCCTCTAATAGTTCAAGGATCTACCAATGAAGTCCTGATAGATGAGGATATGACTTATGTCTATACTGGAAAGAAACTAATCAGAACACAAACTCTGTTACTTAAAATAGTATCTCTTTTTGTCTTTAAACAAATCAGGAAGAACACTGTGTAGGCCTATCGGAACAAAGTGTTCTAGTCTTTAGAATTTGCAAATAAAGGTTTACATTAGTTAAAAATTTATGACTCAGATAGTTATGCTGCTTCTTTTAATGTTTTGTCTTTTCTTCTTACATTGCTTTCTTCAGGTATCAGCCTGTGATGAATTTACAAATGATCATTTTTAAATGATAGATAAAAATCTTCTTAAAAATAATGTTCCATACCACTTCCCATTGGTTTTGTTTCTTTAAATTCAAAGTTTTGTTTTAATTATGAAATATATAAAATGTG
The DNA here is from genome assembly GCF_000325575.1 of Pteropus alecto. Taxonomy (NCBI): domain Eukaryota; kingdom Metazoa; phylum Chordata; class Mammalia; order Chiroptera; family Pteropodidae; genus Pteropus; species Pteropus alecto. The sequence continues at coordinate 838,557 of NW_006443225.1, read as the reverse complement.
CTGAAAGATCTTAAAATAATATTTCTGAGACCCACGATAGCAGCATTTTGTTACATTAATGAAATCTCTCTTTTTTTTTTTTCAGAAAGAAAACACTAAACAAAAGCTAGTAACCCCATTGAATCTATTTCTTCTCTTTCTCTTTAACCTTCGCCAGATTATCACTATACTTTGGTATGTGTCTATCATTTCTACACATGATTTTGTGATTTTATTACATATGTATACAAAACTATGCTTCCTTTAAGCAGTTAGTTTTGGAGTAAATAGTTCAACAGGATGTAGAAAATATACAAAATGCTAGTGACAAATAATCATTTTTTCTTTTCTCCTGAATAGAACAATTACATCCATCTTTGGTTTTCATAAGAATCACATGTAAATTTACTTTAAGTGACTGAGAGTCAAATATGTATCAGGTATGTAACCTCTACTCTCCCTAGTTATATAAAATAAAATCCAACTACCACTGTTTCCCAGCAGTCATTTTACTAAGAAAAAGTTAACTGCTTTTTGTACAGAGATAAAGTTGGGCTTCTTGCCATTGCAAATTGTTTCTAGAAAAGCAGTGGATTTGTAGAGATTTAATTAAGAACTCTGTGAAATAGGAAATAGTATAACAAATTGAATAATATCAGTTGGTCCTGGTATGCATCCAAGGGTTGTGCATAGTTTATATTGGGTTGTACTCAGAGCAATTCAGAGATAAGACAAAGCAAAATTTAGGAATAAAAATCTCAGAAAGGAAAATGCACATGCAGATGTACCTGGCCAGTTTGTAGTATATATATGAACTGTCTACACTGTGGTCCAACTTCCCACCTCACCCCTTGTTACACCATACTCCTGACCTCCACATCATCCTCAGTGCCCTGTACTCCGACCCCCACATCAGCCTCTTGCTCCAACCACTTCACTCACCTCTGGCTTTGCTAAGAGAAAACTGGAAGAATGGGTGGAGAGGAAGCACCTCACGGGACTCTTAAAACCACCTGCCCCTCACTCCGGGTTGATGATCTTCTAATATCACATGACAACATTTAAATATGTGCAGTGTTCATTTGGGTTATTACAGTCTCCATTTTTATTTGTCTAAAGAGAAATTGTTGTTTCATATTTGCCACTGTGAAATCCGGCATTGTCCCAGTGGTGTGGGGAAAGAGGAAGAGAAGGAGGAGAAAGGTGGGGTTGTGAGTTGTTCCTCGGTTCTTCCCCAACACCACAGCAAAGAATTACAGGTCAGCGAGATTTAGGAAAAGTAAGGTTTATTGAAAATATATTCTAGGAGACAGGCCACACTATGGAAGGCTGCAGCCCTGTGGAATTTGTGAGGTGACAAGATAAGGCAGTACGCTCCAAAAGGAGGAGTGGGTTTTCAGTAAGGAGAGCTGGAACAATGCAGAAATGGGAAGGTCTGTTTATATTTGGGCCATGATAGGAGGCCCTAGATGATCCGTAGGTGAGGCTACCTTGACTGACAGGGGGCTGCTATATAATGCTTTGCATACAGCACATGTGCTTACCCAGAATTCAGTCCCTTATAATTAGATTCATGAACTTCCAGGCATAGTCATGATATAATGATGGTAGAAATGTTGCAGTATTCTCGAAAGGAGAGATGGGACATTGAGGCTATAAGCAGGAAGCAACATTTATTGATGCCGGCACCAGCTCAGTGGACTCTTATTCAAAGGCTGAGCCTTGATTATAACATAACGGGCAGTTTTAAACAGTCTCGTTATCCCTACACAGCTACAGATATAAGGAAGAACATTCATTGGTTGGCAAGCTATGAAACAACTTACGTGAGCTGGAGAGTCCTTGAGGTGAGAGAGGGCAGTCAGGAGTAAACTCGTTCCAGAAGAAAATGGCCAGGCAGGGTCAGGCTGCCCTATAATGAGGCTGAAGTTATGAGCAGTACTTTCTGCACATGCATTTGTATCTGGTTCAGCCAGCAGCTTTTATGGTCTTTGTGCTCTAGGATTTGGGCTAATCTATAACCCTAAAAGGGAGGTATTTCTGGGAGGTCCTTAAGGAAGGTCTTCAAAGGAGGTTTCTATGGTTACAGAGCTGGGCCTTTGCTCCTGTCACTCATGGCTAACTACCTAACCGCCATCAGGTAATTTCCTCCAGTGTGCTCTGAAAGCATTTGCACATCAGGGCATAGTTATTTGTTCATGTTTCTCTACCCTCCAAGGCTATAAATGCTTCAGAGACAGTGTCTCTTGTTCCTAGGGAGTTTTTTTGTTTGTTTGTTTTGTTTTGTTTTGTTTTTAATCTAAGAGGAGAGAAAGGAAAGCAAAAAATTAAAAACAATTTGGATTTCTGATGAATGCTCAGTATCTTCATATAGGGTTTTGCATAGTTCTAGCAAGCTCATTTGCATACAGTTTCCCTAAGGACATAAGCTGCTCTTTTAAACTTCTATATTTTTTAAAAGACCCCAAAGCTAAATTAAACTATAATGATTATATCAACCATAATATTCAAAAATACTTTTGTTCACTTAATATATATGAGCCATTGCTTAGAGCTCTAGAGATGCCACAATAAACATGTTAAAGTTATTGTCAACTAATTTCTCTTCTAGTGCACCCTTCATTTTCTTGGCTGTCATGTGATTTGATTGTAGGTCTGAACTAATTTTATTCACCACTAATATGTGAGAGATTCATTTCTATAGAAACATTATGAATTCTTTTAAAATAATTTATATGAGAAATAACACTCAAAATGGGTAAAATATTTATTACCACTTACAGTATCCTATTCATTTCATCTGTCTTTACATTTTATTTTGAAGCCCTAACTGACTCTAATAGACATTTAACAAAATGGAGAAGCATATATCAAAATTTTACTTGTATTCTGGACATTTCTGAATTACGCATAACTTTTTGCAGTTTAGCAGAGAATATAAGCAGAAATAGTAAATAGGAATAAAAATAGAGACACATAGTATATTCTTCTGATAGTCAGTGATTATAAATTATAGATTTTCATTTATACAACTTTCTCCATGCTGGACTTATCATGGTGATCACTTCTTTAGGTATATAAATGTTGAATAACTATGATGTACACCTAAAATTAATATAACTTTTTGTTAGCTATATATTTTTTTAAATCTTTAAAAATAACTTGCTCCATTCCTACTTCAGAGAAATGTTATGAGACTCAGCAGATTAATGATCAGAAATATTAGTTGTTCTGAATAAATGGATAAATAACAATAGGAATCTAGAGTCACATATGCTCTTACTTCCTGGTTTATTTATTCTTACTTCCTCATACCATGTCATTTATCCATATAAATGCAATATTCTCTGGAGTAAAAACCCATTTGCTTAGTTATAGTACTAATATAATGTTCTTTTTTCCTTAGATAATGAGAATCAGTATAGCTTTTCTGCTTCCAAATTAACCTATTTATTGCTGATTTTAGAATAAAATATTTTAATTTTAGATTTACATATAATACAGTTTATTGATGGTTCATTCAGAGACCAGTACTTGTAGTAGGTAACTAAGAGATTTATTATGATTGTATTTTAGAAATTAGAAAAAACTTATTTGAAACAGAATTTAAATAACTTTTTACTTAAAGTTAAAATCATTACCAAAAGTTAAACGAGCATTGACAAATTGGCATGTTTAATATTTAGGTTGTCAAGCAAGACTTTGGTCAGTATAAATAAGTACACCCTGTGGCAAATTTACATGGCATCCCAAGCACAGAATGAGCAACAATCTAAATAATTCAAGCTAAAAATAAATGATTTTTGTTTTGTTCTGCTTTGGTTTGAGTTTTTACATGGTATATGAAAGATAAGTAAGTGAAAATCATTCATGAAATAAGTGTTTTAGAGCATTTCTGGCATCCATGTTCTTGACTCTATCTTCAAGAAGGTTGCATATAAATATTCGTCATTCAAAACAAAATTAACTTTATTTTTCCCACTAGAAAATATTTCACAATCAGGACTTTCCACATTTCCCCTTTACTAAACTCTACCCCATCTATTAGAAAGCTCTGCAGAACCTCAGCAATTCCTCCTTCCCTAAATTTCTTTAGAGTTATTATTTCTTTAGAGTGGGCAGCAACTTGACCTTGCCCAGCTGTCTCAGCAAATTTGGATGCCCATAGTTTAATTTCCTCAAGCCAGAGAGCATGGCTTTTATTTCTTTATTGCTCCTAATGTGCCTAGTACATTGTAGGACCCATTAAATGTTTGTGGAATGAGTGTGTGATAATTCAAGATTCTAGAGAATTTGAAACATATATATAAAAAAAATCAGGAAGTGATAGATTGTATTAATATTACTCAGCATTTTTCTAATTCCCTTTTAGTGCCTGAAGCTACTCTGTACAACTAATCTCCCTAACAGATCATTGTGGCTCATGGCAAGATAAAAACTGAAACTGAAATGTGAATGATTCCATCAATGTTTTTTAGGTCTGTAACAAAACTCTGGAGGAAAAATTTTTTAGTTTCCAAATAATTTATCATTGAATTCACTCCTTATTTTGGTTTTTGTTCTGTGTTGAAACTTTAGCAAATCAGATGGACATGAATTTGAATCTTGAAGTGTTTACCTTTGTTATCATTGTACTTCATGGGCTTAGTGGTCTGGAAGATAATAACTCAAAACCCTCACTTAAAAAATGTTTTTGAGTTATTTGATAATTTTTTTCTGAGTATATTTATTTAGGAAAAGTAAAGTGGGCAGTTGAGAGCATCATCTAGATGGTCTGAATCATTAAACAGTCTTTCTATTGGCAAAGAAGGCATTTTGTTTATTGTTTAGAACTTGATTGGCTCTAATGGATTGTCTTCTATACTCAGACATTTATTCAGATCATTTATCAGCCCTTGTTTTATTTAATTTTGGTTTTTATTAAAACTAATATGTCAAGAGTATCTTGCATGTTTGTCATTTACAAAGAGTAGTGAGAGAAAGGTCTCCCCATCTCATCACTCTCAGTATCCCCATTAATGTACCTTTGAATGTGTTTTTGGGGGACCTGGCCAGCTTTTATTCTCTGAGAGAGACCAGAAGTTGATTGTATCTCAGCTCTTTATAATCATGCAGCGCTGGAGAAGTGCTGATGATACTATCATGATTTTAAATTGGAGCTACTGAGAATATCTTATTTGTTTTAGTATTTCCAGTACTAAGTAGATGCTTAATAAATATTAAATGAGACAGAGAAAGAAAAGGTGAGAGAGAAGGAGAAGGAGTAAGAAAAGAGAGGTAGAAAGAGGTATTTGATTTACATATGTGGTGTGAAATCATTCAGGCTGTTCAACAATTTTATTACATTTAATTCAACAAGAAATCCAGATGGGGCTGTTTCAGGGCAACCCTTTAGGAGGGCCAATTTGGCTTTGGCAAGAGACTTTGTAGTACATCTCCAGGTATCATGGGAGAATGGTTATTAAATAAGCCTGTAAATAGCAACATATGTAAAGTGATGATAAATTTTATATTGGCAAGAATTAAACATGAAACAATAATGAATCTAAGTGGAATAACACAGTAGGTATCAGAGTCGAATTTGCTGCTTTAACTTCCCAATGGGAAATATTTAAAGTTGTTATATTACATTGTGAGAAAGTGCATTAAAGGAACACAATGCTTGGTCTTGTCTGTAGTTTTTAGTGCAACATCTGTCTTTAAAGATCAAATATCAGAAAACAACCCTAAACCTCTGTCAAATGCACTCATGTTGCTCCAGTTACTATGGACGTGCAGGTACCTAGGACAGAGCCTTGCTTTGGTCATCAGGGTTTGTCTCTGAGGAACTCCAGCTGTGGGGATTATCAGAAGCAGAGGATCCCTTGGTCCTAGGGACACAAGACTGTCAGGACTCATGTTCTTCTTTACCCCGCTGGGCTGATGTCAGGAGAGTAAAGATGCACAGTATTATGTTAAATACACTCCACAACCTTTGGGATTCTAAAACAAAGGGGTGATCAGGAAGCACAGAGAATGTGTATGGGTAAATTCTGCCTTCCCTCCAGTATCCTTACCTTTCAGCCAGCAGGGGCTGGACCCAGAGGGCTAATATATACAGAGGCATGCCTCCAATCTTTCCCTTCCTTCCATATCCCCTGCCTCCATGAACAAAGCTCTTCAATATAAAATGAATTAAATACCTATTATGTGGTGAATTCTTTACATTAAGAATGCTAATCTTCAATGTAGTCCGGTTATAACAATATTATAAGCATCTCAATTTTTTCAGATGGGTAAAATGAAACCAAAGTTCACAGAGTTAATGAAGGGTACATTTGGTCTTTCAATGCAACAGGTTATTTTTTTTTTATACTTGAGTGGATATTTCCTCTCCCACATTAAGTACAAATAAGTTTTTGTTTAAAATACCAGGTTTTTAAAGCCAAAGAACTCAGAGAATATTTTTAGAATATTATCTGAGAGCTAACCCTAAGGATTGTGCAGCTGAACCAAAAATAACTCAAGAAAACAAAATTTACCAGGAAAAGCCAAACAAATTAAAATTCAAATTATAATTAAGAAATATATGTGTACATTAATAAAGAGTCATAGATTACTTTTCAATTTTGACTTTGCTGTTTCCTCTATTTGAGTCTATATCAATCACTCTTTCTAGCAAGTGTGGCAGTGCTCAGAAATGTGTATTAGACTGTTTTTAAGTTTAACACTATTATCACATTTGTCTCCTCACAGAGGAAACCAGTGTCCTAGAGCTTTGGTTGAGTACTTGTCTATAACATCATTTCATTTAGACAGGTCATTTGAAAGATACATTACCTAGAAATTTAGCACCATTTTTAGCCAATGGTTTTTGTCAAGAAGAGTCACATGAGTGATTCTGAAACCGTGTTCCTATTGTAAGTGTCCAGGAGAAGATGGGGAATCACTTTCATGGAGCCAAAGGCAGCATAGAGAGTGTTTCTCAGGTTTTGGGTCCTGGTGTGCTGGTGTGAGGATCCCAGAAGAGATGCTGTGGAGTCATCACAATGGTCTAGGAATCACCTTCAGCCTTGGTTGACCTCATAGGTACAGCAGACCTCAGCATGCAATGATGCTGACCAAAGTGTGAGACACTAAAGCACATGAGCATGTTCACCTTCAGGCATAGTAAAAAAGAAAAATAAAAAATAACCACACACACACACACACACACAAATTAGTCTCTTACTATATTATACATTGCTGCTAGGACTTACCCTTTGTTTCTATTAGTGGTCTCCTTTTGTACATTGTCTGCTACTTCATAGTCTGAGAGAAGCATGTTGTTGATATTTTGTCATAATTTTATGATATTTAAAGTACAAAATAGAAATACCAATTAAAAACATAAACATTATAAAATAGAAATATCCATTACTCGAATGATACAGATAAAATAACAAAAAAATTAAACAAGTTCTCCCTTTTTATTGGTATAATGTTTCTGCTACTAATATTTTTGGTTATTTGAAAGGCAGTGGTATATGATTATTGGACATAAGCTAAAATCTTCCTTCTACATTATATCCTAGGTGATCTTAGGCAAGTCATACTCATAGTAGTGATGAGGAGACTGGACCAGAGTATTTCTAAGGCATGTTCTATCTTACCATTTGGTGATTTTATGACTACTACAATGTATGTTTTCATCCATTTGTATATTCAATGGGCAACTAAGAGATTCCAGATATATCAGTTGCATCTTATCTTGAAATTCAAATTAATTTACCTGATAATCAGTAGCAAATTCAGGGAGAGCTAAATTTTCCAGTTCAAACCATCTCCCTACCCACAACTCAAGGTCGTTAAAGTATTTTATGATTAAATATTTCTACTAAATATTGCACAAGTAAAGAGTCTCAGCATTTTTAAGATGCCTTAGATCAGTAAGTCTCCTGATCAAGAAATATTGTATTAGATCATACTTAAAACACGAGCAGAAGAGGGATTGGAGAAACAAGGCGAAGTGAGAGACTTGCCCAGATTTCTCCCCTTGAAACAACAATAAGCTGAAACTCACCCAAAAGCACCTAAACTGCACATCAGCACATCTGAGCATGGGATCTGAATCTCAGATGTCAGGGGGTGGCTGGGAGAAATAAAGAAGCTACCTTTCACAGCCACCGGAACTCCCTATAGGAGAAGGGAGAGGAGAGAAAAAATGGCAAGTTCCTTGAACATTCCTGCCTTAGTGTGCTGTGAGCTCCACACAGCCAGCAGCAGGGCAGAGGGCAGAGAACAGAGAAGCAGGGTGGCAGAGAAACAACAGTTGATTTTTACCAGGCTTCATTGCAAAACCCTCAACCCAGAGGGCCCTTCCCTCATAACCTCCTAGGCCGAACACCGTGGAGCCCAGGGATATCTGAGCAAACACTACTGAAACTGTTGCTAAAACTGACAAGGATTGATATTGAGAGTAGTGAGCGCAATTAAACATCTATAAGGAAAAAAGGGCATTATTAAGGCTTTGTATAAAGCAGGGATACAAGAGGCTTAGATGCCACCTACTGGAAATGAAAAAAAAAAGCACATTCTTTGCAACAGGCTAATGAGAGAACTTTATATAATAAATCTTTCTGGAAAAAGAGCAGAATATGCTTCCATTAATGCTCGGGTAGAGACATAGTTTATTAAACACCATGAACAACAAAGATGACAAGTCATCTCAGAAAGAAAGAGAAAAATCTCCAGAAAAAAGCTTACAGACACAGAAATATGCAATTTAAATGACAGAGAATTCAGGATGGTACTTCAGAAAAAACTTAGTGAACTCCAAAATGAGTCATAACAATTTCAGAAATTGAAAAAATAACTAGATGAACAGAATGAGTTCTTTAGCAAGGAGATTGAAACCCTCAAAAAGAACCAAATAGAACTTCAGGAAATAAAGAGCACACTGCAAGAGTTAAAAAATAAAATAGCAAGCCTGGGAAATAGAGTTGACCAAATGGAGGGAAGGACCAGTGATATCGAAGACAGAAATCTAGAAATCAATCAGAAGGAAGAGAGAAAATGAAAAATGAAAAATAATGAAAGAGAAATACAAGAATGAGCTGATACCATCAGGAGAGGAAACATAAAAATAATGGGCATTCTCGAAGGTGGGGAAAAGGAGCAGGGACTAGAAAGCATTTTCAGACAAATAGTGGATGAGAATTTCCCAAATCTAAGGAATGAGTTGGAGCTTGGAATTCAAGAAGTCAACAGAACACCCAATTATCTCAACCCA
>NW_006443225.1:814036-827331 GCF_000325575.1 Pteropus alecto | reverse complement strand
TTCAATACCTATTCTCCTCAAACTCTACCAAAAAATCAAAGAGGAGGCAATACTTCCTAACTCATTATGAAACCAATATTACCCTGATATCAACACCTGGTAAGGATAACATAAAAAAGGAAAACTACAGACCAATATCCCTTATGAACACAGATGCAAAAATCCTAAATAACATACTAACAAACCGAATATAGCAACATATTAAATTAAAAAGATTATATACCATGAACAAGTGGGCTTCATCCCAGGGACACAGGAATGGTTCAACATATGTAAATCGATTAATGTAATACCCCACATAAATTAAAAAATAAGAATCATATGATCATATCAATAGCCTTCAACAAGATACAGCATCCATTTATGATAAAACAAGGTTGTCTACTATCGCCACTCTTACTTAATGTAACTTGAAGGTCCTAGCAAGTGTAATCAGGCAAGAGAAAGATATAAAAGGCATCCAAATAGAAAACAAAGAAGTCAAACTGTCACTATTTGTGGATGACATGATTCTCTATATAGAAAACCCTAAGGACTCCATGAGAACACTACCAGAAACAATAAGCAAATACAGTAAAATTTCTGGATACAAAATCAACATTAAAAAAATCCATACTGTTTCTATACTCTAACAACGAAGTGTCAAAAACAGAAGTTGAAAGAATAATTCCTTTTGCAATTGCAACAAAAAGAATAAAATACCTAGGAATAAATTTAATAAAGCATGTGAAGGATCTATATAATGAAAACTACAAGATCCTATTAAAAGAAATCAAAGAAGATACAAAAAATGGAAAGATATTCCGTGTTCTTGGATTGGATGAATCAACATAGTTTAAATGACCATATTACCTAAAGCATTATACAGACGGAATGCAATCCGCATCAAAATCCTGTCGGCATTATTTAAAGAAATAGAACAAAAAATCATTAGATTTGTATGGAAGCACAAAAGATCCCTAATTGTCAAAACCATCCTGAGAAAAAAGGACAAGACTGGAGGCCTCACTCTGCCCAACTTCAAATTATACTACAAAGCAACAGTAATCAAAACGGCATGATATTGTCAGCAAAATAGACACATGAACCAGTGGAACATAATCAAGAGTACAAAAGTGAACCCATATTTATATGGGCAAATAATTTTTGACAAAAAAGCCAGAAACATACAGTTAGAAAGGAAAGCCTCTTCAATAAATGGTGCTGGGAAAACTGGAAAGCCACCTGCAAAAGAATGAAACTAGACTGTTGTCTATCACCACACACCAAAATTAACTTAAAATGGATTAAGGATCCGAATATAAGACCTGAAACAATAAAATGCATAGAAGAAAACACAGGAACTAAACTCAAGGACCTTGGACTAAAAAGAAGATTTTATGAATTTGACCTCAAAAGCAAGGGACAAAAAAGCTTAAATAAATGAATGAAACTACATCAAACTAAAAAGCTTCTGTTCAGCAAAAGAAATCATCAACAAGGTAAAGTGACAATCATCTGAATGGGAAAATATATTTGCAAGCAACTCCTTCGATAAAGGCCTAATATCTAAAATATACAAAAACTCATATGACTCAATAACAACAACAAAAAACGATCCAATCAAAAAATGGGCAGAGGATCTGAACAGATACTTCTCCCTAAAGGATATACAAATGGCCAACAAATATATGAAAAGATGCTCAACATTGCTAGCTATTAGGGAAACGCAAGTCAAAACCACAATGAGATACCATCTCACACCTGTTAGAATAGTTATAATCAACAGGACAAGTAATAACAAATGTTAGAGAGGATGCAGAAAAAAAGGAACCCTCATACACTGCTGGTGGGACTGCAAAATGGTATAGCCACTATGGAAAACAGTATGGAGGTTCTTCAAAAAACTAAGAATTGATCTACCATATGATCCAGCAATCCCTCTACTGGGCATTTACCCCAAAGACTTGAGAACCCATATCCAAAAAGATATTTGCACACCTATATTCATAGCAGCATTATTCACAGTGGCCAGGACATGGAAGCAACCGAAGTGTCTTATGATAGACGACTGGATAAAGAAGCTGTGGTACATATATATAATGGAATATTACTCAGCCATAAGAAGAGATGAAAGAAATACTGCCATTTGAGACAACATGGTGGACCTCGAGATAATCATACTAAGCAAAATAAACCAGACAGAAAAAGTTAAAAATCACATGTTATCACTTATATGTGGGACATAAACCTAAAAGCAACAAATGAACAGGACAAACGAATAGAGACTCATGGATATGGACTATAGACTAGTGGTTACCAGAAGGTAAGGGGTGAGTAGAGGGGGGAGGTAGGTGGGGTATAGGGGGTCAGATATGTGGTGGCAGAAATCTAACTATAGGAAGTGAACACAATGTAAATATATATATGCCTTACTGTTAAAGTGTACAGCTGAAACCTATTGGATGTCGTTAACCAATGTCACCATAAAAAATTTAATTAAGTCAAAAATAAATAAATATAGGGTTTTTTTTGTTGTTAGAAAACAAAAAACTGAGCAAAGTGGGAAAATGATGATATTTTTCAGGGGATCAAGATGGTTATGTTGCTACAGTTATTTTTCTTGATCAGGGACAATAGGCATATTCTAGTTCTGATATTCAAGAGCAATGTGGTGGGCACACGCAACACTGAGGGAGTGTCTGAGAACCGGCACAACTTCTCCTAAAATGTTCTTATCAGTCAAATTTGACAAAGACAGACCATCCAATTCTCCATTCTCTTTTATAACTTTAATTCTCTTCTGTGACTTTAATTCACAAAAACAGTTCCTGCCATATAAACACGTATTCTAAACAAGACCTCTCATGTGCTGTCTTCATAAATCTGAATTCCTTAGTCTCTCTCCTTCAGTGAAACTATCAACATTTTGTGTCTGACATTCCAGTTTTAGACAAAAAAGGAAGGTTACAATCAGCTGAAGTTTTCTACAAACTACTGAGCTGCTTGCAGGTCCTGGAACTGTGGGAAGTCAAAAGTCCAATGGGAGCCACCCTGGTTCCCCCAGGGTATTGGAGCTTGCGGCCAGGAGGTTGTGTTTCTAGGGCAATGAAGCATTATAGAAACACTCCACACACCTTCCACCATTATGAACAGAACCACTGACGCTCAAAGACCAGGCAAGTTATTTTAGTCCACTAGACATTCAAAAACAACAGAGACATTCCATTTTTGACAACCTTCGGATTTATGCTCCTAAAAACTTAACCTAAAAATTACATTATAGGAAGAGAATTGGTGGTCTGGGGAAAAAATAACCTTAAGGAATATGTCTCAAGTGGATATAAGAAAGTCCTTATACCTTAGTGAAACAAAGTGATAAATGGAACACACAGAACACAACAAAATATTAACAACATTTTGCACATTTGAAAACAATAATAATGGGTATTATATAATTAATTTCCATTTAGCATCTCTCATTAATTAGAAATGTTGAAAGATTACTAGCCCCCAAAGTATCATTAAGATAGACAATATGAATCTAAGAATATTATTTGACTTTCTATCCATTAGAATATTATGACTCAGTTATTGATTTCTACTTTTCTGATCCCATTACAATGCCACAGATACACAATAACTTGAATGTTTGAGAAGAATGGAGCTTTGGGTCATTTTTATTTAACCAATGGCAGAGAGACCCAAGGGGTATGCCTCTATTTCAGCCCCTCCAAATCCATTTCTCTCTCAATCCACTTTTGAATCTTTTATGCCAGAGAATTTGGAGATAAATTCTCCAGAATCTCCTAGTCCCCTCCCTCACTAATGCATGGGAAATACAATTCAAGTTTTACCTCCCTTGAATCCACATTATCTTTACAAAAGCCAAATTTGGAAAATCCTCTACTTTTGCTTTGCCATTAACCAGAGTTTTCTTTTTTCTTTTTAATTTTTCTTTCTTACCTAGTTTTTCTCTAATTTTAATCAGCTAATGAGCAATGTACTAAGAAGACACATATTTGAATTGAGATTCTAATGCCGGTAAGAAAGAATATATTCTGATGTAAGAAAAGAGATAGAGGGAATTAAAGCTCAAGAGAAGTTACTGAGCTCATGAAAATCTTAATCTGGATTCCTAGTGGCAGTGATATACCTAATAGAGTTTAGATGGCCCCTATATAAATTTCTTAAATAAAGTCCTTTCTGTAACTACATAACTCCAGTGCTAATAAAATGTTGCTTTTTGGTATTTTTAATTCTCCATACCATTTATTCAACTAAGCTTTACCAGCAACTATTCTGTCCAGCACTGAATTGGGTTTTATCGAAAGATAACGTAAAGAAAGAAGCAGGGTCCACACACTGAGAATATTTTGATCTACTACAAAAGACTATCGAAATCTAGATACTACAAAAAAAGTCAGAAATAAATTACTAAAACAGATCATATAATCAGGTGCATAATGACATGGAATCACAAATTCTGAAGAGTGGAGAAGCTACAGCAATCAGTGGAAGGGCACTATTTTATTCACATCGATGCTGACACAGAGGGTGCAAACTACTTACCTAAGGACCCAAACTTCAGACTCAAAATTGACCTCAGGATTTTCATTCGAGTACTTGACCACTGAAAAATTCTAAATAATTTAAACTGTATTCTAAGCTAGCATTTACCAATGGGGAAAAAAAATTGCTTTAAGAGATCAAGGTCACAAGTGAAATTTAGCAGATATCAGAGTGTCCTGTGCATTCTTTAAACAAAAATTACAAACATAGCACACCAAGTGAAAGTTAATGTTTTGCATACTTTAAAACAATAATTAACAAGTATCACATAATTGATATCACATAAGATAGACACAAAGTCACATATTGTCTGATTTCTTTTATATTAAACATCTAAAATAAGTAAATCTATAGTGATAGAATACAGAGTGGTGGTTGCCAGAGGAGCAAGTAATTAATGAGTATGGTATTGCCATTCAGGGTCATGAAAAATTTTTGGAACTAGATAGAATGGGTTGTAAAACATAGTGAATGTATTAAATGCCACTGAATTATTCACTTTAATGGTTAATTTTGTTATATGAATTTCACCTCAATTTAAAAAATTCAGGATAAAAAAGTGTCTTAAAGTTTCAGAATACTCATGTCAACAGCTTTGTCACTCAAAGTTTCTCATTAACTGCAATAAAAACTAGGGGCTATGGAGTCAATTATAATTTTAACTAAGGATGACTAAAAGTATTCGGTGCTTACATTACATCGCACAGTTAACAACTTTAAGAATGTTAAAATGATAATAAAGTTGCTAATATCGTAATGCTTATTAGATAATGTACTTATCTGCTTAAATATCTGCCTCTTCCTATAGACCATAAGTCTTTAGAAGAAGAAACCAAATCATATTTACCTCATACCTAAACCTTAAACTGGCATATCCCAAGCATTCAGTTAGTTTATTGAATGAATAAATGATTTCCCTTAAAGCATCTAGAATTACAAATTCTATATAATAGTTTACATGTTGTTTTTGCCTTGAATAGGATTAAAACTGAATAAAATTGTAAGTAGAAACAAATCTCAGTTATGCATAGTGTTCTTCTAGATAAAGTACAATGAACATTCATCTTGAGGTATTTCTGAAAGTTTTATGAAAAAAGTTACTTTGATATATTTTTCCCATTTTACCTAAATAGTAATCTCATTTTAATCAATAACTGCATTGCTTCAGATTCACTGAAATTAGATTCACTAAAATTAATCTTTTATTTCCAATTGAAATTTTGAAATACGTGGAGAATGAAATCTAACACTGAGATTAAAAAGAAAGCTAAAACTTGAAAAAAACTATCCAAAGAACTTAATGAACTAGTATACATAGTTATTTTCCGTATCCACTACTGAGTTTACATAAAAGTTATATTTGTTTAAAAGTAATATCGGGAAATTGAAAATTCCAATGCAATGTAAATCTATATAAATATATTTATAAAGTGCCATATGATCTTTCAACTTAAATAAGCTATCACAATTAAAGCAGCTGGCTCGTAGGTGAATACATGTAAACTTTTCTTTCCTTAAGATTATTTTTCATTTAGTTGCATAAATGCAAAATGCAGCAGTTCTTCTCAAGGGAAGCACAGAATTTTGCAGTTAGAAAACCTGCCTCTAATATTTTTTTCTGACAAACAAGCTTACAGAATAAAGTTTGTTTTTTATTATAATACCTTGGTAGTCTTTTTTCTAACTATACTTATTTATATTGGGTAGATATTGGATATTTAAAACATTTTCCAGCATTTATAGAATATTTTTTCTAGGAAATTTACCTAACAAAATCACTTGATTAAATCATTCTCCAAATGTGTATTGATTACATGTGGAAGAATTAAATTTTTTGCACTGACAATATAGAGTCATTTTCTCAAAATTGCTAGACATGAACCAGATTCAAAAATAAATTCTCTACCTGAAAATGTGTAATGTTAATGCGATCAATAATCTTAATGTAATACATTGGAATTATTGTTAGACTACTTTTATCATTACTGTTCATTGCTCTCAGATTAGGCAGAGAAGTAAAGCTGGATAAGGTAGGCCACTCATTACTGGAAAGAAAATTGTAAAAATCAGGTTACCCTCCATGTAACTCCCCCATCTTCTCTTCTTTTTCTTCCCCTCCTGAGTTTTGTCTCAAAACTTAAGAAAAGGTAGAATCAGTATCATTGGTTGCATGCTGGGAAAAAACAGTAATAGACACTTGAGCAGAGCAGAATTTTGTGCATCTGTTAGCTGACCTCTGTCTTAGGTTGAGTTTCCCGGGAAACTGATTCTGGGAAAATTTGTGTACAGGAGGTTTCCTGGGGATTTGCTCATGATTAGCACCTCTAGGGTGTGAGGAAAGCCAAATTGGGCAGAGAAAGTAGCTAAAGTATGATGCAACTGAAGCAGAGGCCTCAGTCACTCCTGGGCAGTGGGAACAGGGTAAGCTCTTAATCAAGGTCTTAGCACTTCACTGATAACCTCTGGTCCATTTCTGATAGTCTAGTTATAATGCTGCTTATGGCTTAGTGCTGGCTCAGTCTCATTTCCTCTTCTGTAAAAGAGACTGGACGAGATTAGTAGTTCCAAAACTGATCCACCCTTTAGACTCATCCAAGGGTGCTTATTAAATACACAGATTCCTTGAGTGACATGTAGAGATTCTGAATTGATAGATCTAAGGGTTTGGGGGTGGGGTGGGGGAGGAGGAATGCCTGAAATAATTATTTTTAACAAGCGCCTTAGGTGAATCTGATGCATTCTTCCAAGCTAACATCCTAACATTCACCAACTCCTGCTAATTTAACATAGAAAACATCACAGGGATAGAAGAAAATAGAAACAGGTATATATGAAAATAAGAACTGTTTAATCAAATATCATTGATTGCAGTTGTCTGAAGTTTCAACTTCCACTTGCTGTACATATCAGCACAATCTGGATAAGAAATAAATTTTATTTTTTTGTGTACACATACATCAGCTTCACAGGCAGACATAGATGACATCCTATGACAATCATTTAAAATTATTAAAATGAGTTTTCATTATCGAGAAAGTTAGATGAAAATTCTAAGACCTGAATATTTTCACTTCCATTGAAAGACAATCAAGAATTTCTCAGTCTAATTTGAGACCATGATCAATTTTTGTTATATTTTATCTGTTTCATATTATAGTGGAAACTTGTTGGAATAATAGCATATTATTTCTGAACTTACAGAATAATTAAAATAAGAAGAGTAGCAGGTTTCTCCCATCTCTGTCTCTGATTTTACAATTATCTAGAGTTTTGGAAGATGATTTTCAAGAAATAGAAGAATCATAGGCCTTAGTGACATCACTCAAACAGATATTTTATTTCATTCAAATATTAGGTGAAATTATTTCCCATTCAAAATAATCACTTTCATGAGCAAAAGCAATTATCCTCTAAAAAATAAATAATTCTCAAAACAGTTACACTTTTAAATTGAGCTACCTTATAAAGGCAGGCAACAAAACAAAAAAAATTCAATATCTACCCTTTGGGAGATTGCTCTGAAAGTTTATAGTTATGTACAAACTAACTTACACTGAGGCACATAATTGTTTTAATGTGCAAATAGATCTACCTATAAAAATGACTCATTAAATCTTTCTCTTACTTTTCAATCTGTGTTCTGTTTTGTTAGGAAAGAGGTTTATAGCTGTTGAGATTTGTTACTAGATATCATTAATCAATTTCTAACCAAAGATTTTACCCACAAAGACCATAATCACCTTTCTTCAGTTATAGGGTCTTGCAGACTGCTGTCCTCTGTAATGATTCCCACACAGGATGCCCTCAGGGACCACATTTTCTTGGTATCAATCAGTGGGTTCTCAGCTGCTAGGTATGCCTGGAAGACTGACCTAGGTATATGCATGAGGGAAGGCCCGAGAAAAGCCAGGAGAATCTCTGTGACCCAAGAGTTAGTGCTGGAAGCTGTTTGGACCTGCTTTACTCTTGCCTGGTATTCAGTGACTTTTAGTTTCCTTAATTCCTTTCAATGCTAGTGCTAAACTTTCTCTTGAGCTGTTATTTGTTCCTCTCTCAGGTTTGACACATTCTCCTGTGTTAACTTTGGCCCTGCCAAAGCTTTGCTTTTGTTTTCTTAAATTAGCTGGAGCAGTGATAAATCGGGCTGATCCAATGTTATGTCTTGCTTATTCACTTCTTTTCAGTTGCTCAATTTTCAAATTAACAATCTTTTAAAATGCTCTATTACAATTAAAGAAGGAAAAGAGGGAAGAAAAACAAATGTCAGAATAAACAAAACAAATTAAAGAATCCACATATAATGAAAGTTTTCTCAACGTATACTATAAAGCTTATTTCCTCATTCATAGTTATCCATTAGAAGGAACCAGTATTAAGTTAGTGTTATGCTGGAGACAATGAATGACAGGCTGCATCTCCTAAGTAAGATGAATTTACCATCCCTCCACATGCATTGGGGACTGGGTTTTGGCATCCTAAATATACCCTCCCATCATTTGATCCCCACAGGCTCAGTTCTGGCTCCCCTTCTTCTCTCCTGCCCTGGAATTAGCAGATTTTAGTCTGTAGGCTGCTCCTGCTCTCCTGTCTGGTGCTTTCTACTTACACAGACTTCACAATTCTTCAATCTCCTCCCCCGGCAATTTTTTTCTGGATTTTTGGTGAAAAGCAACTTGCAGTAAATATAGGAGGTTAGAATCATTTCCTGGCCATTAATATAAATTTTAAGGAGTAAAGTTTAAATAAACATAATAACTTATTGTTCACTCCCCATTAGATTTTAAGGCTATACTCAACAAACTAGGAATAGAAGGAAATTTCCTCAATCTGCTAAAGGGCATCTATGAAAAACCCCAACTATCATCATACTTAAATTCTTTCTTCTGATTATCAGAAATAAAGTAGATGTTTGCTCTAATCACCTCTGTCCAACATTATACTGAAGGTTCTAGCCAGGGCAATTAGACAAGAAAAGAAATAAAAGGCATCTAAGATTAGAAAGCAAGAAGTAAAACTACATCTACTTGCAGATAACATAATCTTGTATATAGAAAATCATAACACAACCACTATTAGAACTTTACTAAATGAATTCAGCAGATTTGTAGAATATATAATCAATATACAAAAATCAATTGTATTTGTGTACGACAGCAATGTACTAATAAAAAGAAAAAACAAGAAAATTTTATTTAAAATAGGCTCTAGAATAAAATATTTAAGAATATATTTTTTAAAAAACTGCAAAGCTTACTCTAAAAAGTGTAAAACATTGTTGAAAGAAGTTAAAGGATACCTAAAAAAAATGGAGAGACATTTCATCTTCATAGATCAAAAAACTTTGTATTGTTAGAATGACAAATTGATCTGTAGATTTAATGCAATCTTTACCAAAATTTTAAGTAGCTTCTTTCTAGAAATTGATGAGATGATTATAAAATTCACATGAAAATTCAAGGAACCTCAAATAGTCAAAACAATATTGAAAAAAAAGAATAAAGTTACAGGGCTTATTTATGTTGTTTCCGTGTTTTGGCCACCATTAATAATGCTGCAGTGAACATAGGGATACATATTTCTTTATGAATGAATGTTTTCAAAATTTTCATGTAGTTACCCAGAAGAGGGATTTCTGGGTCATATGATAATTCTATTCTTAATTTTTTGAGGAAACTCCATACCATTTTCCATAGCAGCTATATCAATTTACATTCCCACTAGCAGTGTGTGAGGGTTCCTTTTTCTCCACAACTTCTCCAACACTTGTTATTACTTGTCCTATTGATGACAGCCATTCTAACAGGTATAGAGTGGTATCTCATTGTGGTTTTGATTTGCATTCCCCTAATAGCAGTGAAGTAGAGCATCTTTTTATGTGTCTGTTGGCCATTTGTATGTCTTCTTGAGAGAAGTGTCTATTCAGATCCTCTGCCTATTTTTTAATTTGATTTTTTTTCTGTTGAACTGTATAAATTCTTTATATATTTTAGATATTATCCCCTTATCAGAGGTATAGTTTACAAATATCATCTCCTATTTGGTTAATTGCCTTTTTATTTTGTTAATGGTTTCATAGAAGATAGTAAAGGGGTCAAATATATGGTGACAAAAGAAGACTTGGCTTTGGGCAGTGAACACATAATGCAATATACAGATAATGTATTATAAAGTACACTTGAAACCTAAATAATCTTATTAACCAATGTCACCCCAATCAATTTAATAAAATTAAAAACAGAAAGTTACAGAACTCGTACTTTCCAATCACAAAACTTATTATAAAGGTACAATAATCAAAATAGTGTGGTGATGGTATGAGGATAGACATATAGATCAATGCAATAAGACTGAGAATCCAGAAATAAATTTCACATTTACATTTACTGGTAATTGCTTTTCAATAAGTGTATCAGGACAATTCAACACGGAAAAAGAGTCTTTTCAACAAATGGTTCTAGAATTAATGGATATTCACATGCAAAAGAATTAGGTTGGACTCCTAACTCATACCATATACAAAATTTAACTCAAAATGGATCATAAACTACATGTAAGATTACATGTAATATTACTACATGTAATATTACAAAAGCCTAAGAAGAAAACATAGACTTAAATCTCAGTGACCTTTCACTAAGCAATTATTCCTTGGATATGACATCAAAGCACAACAAAAAAAAAAGAGACAAATTGGACATTATAAAAATGAAAACCTCTGACATACAAATAACTACCCAAAAATAAAAAGACAACCCTAGAATGAGAGAAAAATTTTGCAAATCATGTACCAATAAGGAATATGTATCTATAATATATAAAGAATTCCTGCAACTAAGTAATAAAAAAGACAAATAATCTGATTGAAAAATAAGCAAAGAATCTGAATAAACATTTCTCCAAAGAGTATAAACCAGTGGCCAATAGCACAATAAAAGATGTTCAACATTATTAGTCATTAGGGAAATACAAATCAAAACCATAATGAGATACCATCTCACATCCTCTAAGATGGTTACAATCGAAAAGGCAGATAGTAAGTGTTGGTAATGATGTGGAGAAGTTGGGACCCTCATAAAACATTGGTGGACATGTACAATGGTGCAGCCACTTTGGAAAACAGCCTGACTATTCTTCAAGAAGTTAAACAGAGTTACCATATGACCCAGCAATTCAACCCTTAGGTGTATACCCTAAAGAAATGTCAACACATCCACACAAACACTTGCACATAAATGTTCATAGCCACATTATGCACAACAGCCAGATGAATGGGTGTATAAAATATGGTACATCTATATAATGAACTCCTATTTAGCAATAAAAAAAGAAATACTCATACTAAAGCATGGATAAATCTAAATGAAAATAGCCAGTCACAAAAGACTAAATATCATAAGAGTCCCTTTATATGAAATGATCAGGACAGGTACATCTTTTGAGACAGAATGTAGATTAGATGTCACTTAGGGCTGGTGGAGATAAAAAAAAAAAAAACTGAGACGAGAGAGTGACGACTAAAGAGTATGGGATTTCTTGGATGTGGTTCCATAGTGTAGCAGTTAGCACATCAGCTTTACACACAGAAGGTCCTGGGTTCATGCCCCAGTAGAGCCACAGTCTATGGCCATGCCACTCTGAACAAACTTGATATCTGATCTTGGAAGCTATGCAGGGTCGAGTCTGCTTAGTACTTGGACGGGAGACCACCTAGGACGACCAGGTGCTGTAGGCATAAATAATAAATTTTTTTTAAAAAGTATGGGATTTCTTTTGGGGGTGATGAAAATGTTCTAAAATTTATTGTGGTGCTGGATACACAATTCTGTAAATACACTAAAAATCATTGAATTGTATGGTACAAGAATTATATGTCAATAAAGCTTTTATTTTAAAAACTGATTTTCAAGATAGAGACAGGATGATAAAATTGGTTAAATAATTAAATGTTAATCTCTTCAACCCCATAATGCAGTAGGTCATTGTTAACTTTTACATGATGCCAATATTCTATGCTCAGTTTATATGTAAATCATCTCCATATGTTAGAGAAGACTATGACTGAAATTTTTATAAATGAAATCAGCTTCTAAAATAAATTTCTGAAATGAGGTTAAGAAAAACAGAGCTAATCAAATAACTACACAAGAGTCTCATTGCCAGAAAGAAGAATGCAAACCAATCTGTTTCCTTCGGTTTCCAACTCCCTAAAGCAATTCCAAATCTCATTTGGTCATGTCTCCTCCTCTGTAAACAGCTAATGGTGGTCCTCTGTTAATAACTGAACTGAGTCTCGGCTCTTTCTGCAGGTATGTAACCCTAGTAATGATCCCTCTCTTGCTTCTGTCATTGGGGGAAAGATTGAATAGGAATAGAGGCTATTGACACTCTTCTTGGCATTGATCAGGACTCATTGATTAACAATATTTAATTAACTCATATAATTGTCTTAACATTGATCCATAGAACTCAATTAATATCAAATGAATTAATTATATGCAAGAATATGAAAGGGGATCTAGTCAAAGGCCTTGCTGATGTAAGATATACCTCTCAATCTTCTCCAATTCAAAGAAGAGATAGAATTGGTTGGACATGACGCTTTCCTAGTGGACATCTCAGCAACATTTCCTCTGCCTCAGTTTCCTCCTGCTCCTTCCTTAGGGTGTTTTGCTAACACTACACACATGCACAATCCTGAGCAAACTCAGAGAGGCAGGAAGCTTTATCTGTTGTCCTCCCAACTA
>NW_006443225.1:791719-813999 GCF_000325575.1 Pteropus alecto | reverse complement strand
GAAGACAGAGTCAGTCCATGAGTCATCCACCCTATTTCCTGCCCATTCCCGATGTTAGGTTCTGCCAGAATTTCCCCTTACTGCCCCAGCTACCGTCACTCATTCAGCTGATTCTATCTGTTTCTTCCTTGAGCAGGAAATATGGCAACCTGTCCAGCTCCTCCTATGCCTCTGCTCATCATTGGATCCTAGCCTTTGTGTCCACAGCTCACTGCCACAAAGAAACAGAGTTCCTAGCACAAGCATCTTGCCTTGTTCATAATTGAACAGCGGGTATTGAATTGTCTCTGCTCACCCCATCTGCTGGTTTGATATTTTTTTAAATAATGGTTTTTTGAATTATGCGTGAGTTTGCTATACCCCAAGACCACCTTCTTTTCCTTGATGAATCCCAGTTTCAGCTCAGTTCTATACTCTAATAAGCAGGATGCTCAGTGGTCTTTATTTCCTGTCTGTATTGTTCAATATTCTGTTACTTTTTCCCATCTGTCAAGATGCCTTTGAACCCTATGTTGGCAATATAGCATACCATAAAAGAACCTGAGCTAGAATTGCCTTTGTTCAAATTTTGAGCTTCACTCCTATACATTCTTAACAATTCTGAGCTGCATTTTTTGATCAGTAAAATCAGTATCACGATTGTCCTTGTAAGTTAATGGGCACAGAGGGATCTAGAATAGTACTTACCACATTTTAGATGCTTGATGTGTCATGATCTTCTTCCCTCCTTCTGTGCAGATTTCTTGCTAATTCCCAGTGTCTGTGACCATATCCTTCTACACCTGGCTTTACCCGCCTTACTAGATTTCCTGCTATTTCTTATAAAGAACAAGTGATAAATTCCATTATTCTTCAAGAATTTATACCATGCAGTGGGGATGTTTAGTTCCAAATCATTAACTCTCTGATTTTAACCAACTGGCATGGAAGACTATTGATTTTTTTTAACTTTTTATTTTGAAATAGTTTTAGACTTATAGAAGAGTTGCAAAAAATAGAAGAGTTCTTGTGATTATGTTACATTGTACTACAGAAGGAATTGTACAGATTAAATTAAGGTCCTGAACAGTTAATTTGGGGATAATCAAAAGAGATTATCCTGGGTGGTCCTGGGTGGTAATGAGATGAGACCTCAAAAAAGGTAGGGACAATTTGAAGTCAAAGAGATTCTGCTGGCCTGCAAGGAGAAAACCGCTGGTTGTGAAGAAAGCCCCATGGTAGAGAACAGAGAATTGCATCTAAGAGCTGAGAAGGGCCCTGGTTGACAGTCATCAAAAAATCAGAGGCTTTAGTTTCATAGTGCAGTAACTGAGACTTGCTAACAATTTGGTTGAGCTTGGAAGAGAAACCTGACCTCCAAATGAGAACATAACCTACTGACACCTTGATTTTAACCTGTGAGACTGAGCTGGACTCTTTCTTGGACTTTGGCCCCACAGAAACTGTAATAATAAATAGATACTATTTTAAGCCATGAAGTTTGTGGTAATGTGTTATGCAGAAATAGAAAACAAATATATACACTCCCTTTTTCTTTGTAATTAAATATTTGGGGAAAGACACTTTGATACTATTTAAGTATCCTGTTTCTGCACAAACTTTTGTCTACTGATTTTAGCCTCTGTCACTGGATCTCAACTGCAACAACAATTATGGTGCTGCATAATTGCTCCAAAGGTCATTTTCTATTTCCTTCATTCCCTTGTGCTCATTAACTGGAATTATTTAAGAATGAAATGCTGTTTCCTCATTTATTTATTTAAGACCACAGCTTTTTGTCATCCAAAAAATAATATAACAGTGGAAAAGGAAGCAAACTGAGTTAGAAGGTTAAGTGATTAAGTGTTTCTGGGAAAACACTTAATCATTTATAAAGATAAACCTCATATTTAGCTACAGCCCGATACATTTCCTATTAATATACATTCCTAATCAGTTCTAAAGATAAACACTCCAAGATACATTGAAAACTACTGTCCTGCTCTGTTTTTGCAGCTTCAGGTAAAGAACTAGAATCTTAAAACAGGCTAACTAAGCTACAGCTGCTTACAAAATCCAAAGTAAAATTCAACAAATCCAACCTGTTTCCTGACAGAATGACACTTCTCTCATATATCAACTACTTTACTTATTCTTTGCTTTACTATATTCAGGTCAATATAATTTAACAAATTTGAGAAAGAGAGAGACGAGGGCGTGGGTGGGAGTGCAGGCAGATAGACGGTGAATAACTAGAGAGTAATATATATAATTACTCAATTTATCAATTTTGGCACTATTGACACTTTGGGGCAAGTAATCTTTTGTTGAGGGGAGGGCTGTTTGTGCACCATAGAATGTTTAGCAGCATTCTTGGCCTCTATCCACTAGATGCCAGTAGCACATCCTAGTTGTGATAACCAAAATTGTTTCCAGACGTTGCTAAATATTCTCAGAGGTTGGGGGTAGTGCAACATAGTTCTTGGTTGAGAACCACTTAGGTAGGTAGATAGATTGATAGATGATAGATGATAAATGATAGGTGATAGATAGACAGACAGACAGACAGACAGATAGATAATTTGCTCACTTTTTTAGCTTGTCAAATTATGAAATCTTCTAATTTGCCAATCGTTTTACATAGTCCTGTCAAAGTAGGTCCTTATCAAGAGTACACATGTTCTGTACTCATGAGATGGTAAATCTTACCTCTGTAAAGCTTAATGAGGTACAATTTAAATTATGAAGAAAGGAACAAAATTAAGAGCTGCTGAAGAGCAATTAAGAAATGAAAGCAACTGAGTAATTCAACTAAATAAAGATCTAATAGCTGCAAAAGCAAAACAGGAGAACACTCCATAAACAAATCATCGCTAACACGAGATGTAAAATAATGTCACTAATTCTTTTGCAAATCAATAATCTGATATACAGTTAAGAAAAATGTAAATGGAAGACAACACTGTGACTCACTTAACATAGTGACACCAGGCCAGCATTTCCTAATGGAAAGAGCACTGGAACAGGAATCAAGGGGTCTGGCTTGGAGCCCAGGCTATACTGTTTATTGGAAAACTTGAGCAAGGTAACTTTTTAGTATTTTCAAATATATTGAAGTTGGTTTAGATAATCTATTTTTCAATTTCTAAAATTCTATGGGTTCATGTTAAAAGCAGATATGCCTAAAAATATAGGATCACTGGGTATTTTCCTTCCTGAGTTCCAACCAAGAGCAAGGTTCTATTCTTTTATCTACTCAATGCTTCAAAAAGGAAGAATCTTGACAGATACTTGTTGAACAAAGTAATATTTGAAAGTAAAAAAATAAAACAATGAGACAGAGACCATAAAAGCAGAACCATTTAGTTGGCGCTTTACAGAGCAGAAGAAACGCCGCTGTCTCTAAACTATAAATAATTGGAAAAAATGTTTACTTAACTCTAGTAGCTCAGCTCTGTGAAGCTCTGGTCTGAGACACTGTGTTGAATTAGATCTACTTTGTAGAAACCCTGAGGCTTACACAGAATATCTTATTGATATAATAGTCAATTTAAAGCTGATAGCAACTTAAAGTTTATCACATACAAAACCACTATCTTTTTACACCTTCTCAATATTTTTTCGATGTCATAATTTACCTTGTTTATATTGTGTATCCATTAACAAATTATTGTAACTAGAGTTAACTTAATACTTTGTCTTTAAAATTTTATACTAGAGTTATTAATACAGCAATATATTAAACTACTAGTGTATCCTGAATTTGACTACGTACTTACCTTTATCAGTATGCTCTATGTTTTCATGTTGCTAATTAACACCACTTAATTTCAACACAAACATCTTTTAGCATTTCTTTTAATGCAGGTCTAGTGGTGATAAATTCATTCAGTTTTGTTTGCTGGGAAAGTCTTTATGTCACCCTTTATACCCAAAGACAGCTTTGTCACGTAATATATTTTTTTGTTGGCTTTTTTTTTCTTTCTTCACTTGGAATATATCATCCCACTCTCTTCAGCCCTGCAAGGTTTCTCCTGAAATAATCTGATGATAGCCTTTAGGGGATTCTCTTACATATATATTTTTTCTCATACTGCTTTTAAAATTTTCTCTGTCGTTGTCTGTATATAACTTTGTTACAATGTGACTAAGGAATATAATTTTGTGTTGAAATTTTAGGTGACACACTAGCTTCAGAAGCCTAGATATCCAAATCTCTTCACACATTTTGGATCTTCTCAGCCATTTTTTTTCTTTAAATAAACTTTCTGTGCCTTTCTCCCTCTTTCCTCCTTCTGAGACTACAATAGCGTTAGTTGGTTCATTTAATGGTTTTCCCATAATTCATATCTATTTTCTTCACTCTTTTTCATTTCTTTTTCTTTTTGTTCCTCTGACTGAATGGTTTCAAATGACCTGTCTTCTAGTACACTAAGTATTTCTTTGGATTGGTTGACTTACTGTTGAGTTCTCTATTGAATTCTTCAGTTTCATGGGAGTTGGCCTGGAGGCTAGGGCTATGGGGGCCTCTTGACACTAGGGCCAGTCCATTGTCTGATGCCATAGGAGTCAGCCTGAAACTTGAAATATCAGAGCCCACCGGGTGCCATGAGAGCCACTCAGGGCTGCAGGAACTAACCTGCTCTGGGTGATACAATAGCCTCAGTTCATATAAGCCCTCCAGCAACCTGATGCCAAGTATGATGTCTGGAGCCATGGGAGATGCCCAAGGCTGCAGAAGTTGGCTTGAAGGAGAAGTGATGGAAGTAGTATGAATCTATCTTTCCTATCCTCCTCAATGTTTCTTTCTATTTCTATGTTTCACTCAAGTACTGTCAACCCTTATCTAGAAAACTTTACCCTCATGAAGGTATTTTTGTGCATGGATAGTTAAACAAATAGTTGTTTCTGGGATCAAAATGAACACTAGAAATTCCTATGTTACCATTTTGCTGACATCACACTATTAGGTTATTGTTTACTTCCTGTTTTTTCACAAGAAATAACAATTGGCTTCCTGCAAATCTGACTGTGAGAAAATACTTTTCCTCTACTCTTTTGGGGTTAGTGGCCAAAGCATGAAAATGAACTGAAAAAAGACAGATTAATGGGAGAAAAGTTTTGTTTTGCATGCATAAAGAGGCTTCACAGAAGTAAAATTCCAAAAAGACAACTAGACATGAACTTCTACACCATTTTAACCATGGGTGACATAATTGTAAAGAAGTAACTAGACAAAGGAGCCTTAACTTGTGAGAAGTTAAATACACAGAGTAAACTATTGGAAATGAGGGTAATTTTAGTAAGGTTGGTTTGTGCAGACTCAAGTCAGTGCCATCTCCAGTAAAAGAGTCACACTGGTGGTTAAGAGTTATTTTACTCCTCCTGATACATGAGAGATGAGGGAGCACACCTTCAAAAAGGAATATTTATGCCCTGCTTTTAGGTGGGAAGGAGGAGGATAAAGAGCTTTTTTTACATCTGCTTTTCCTCAATTGCTTTCTGATCAAAGTAATCCTTATAAAGTGACATATTTTGGGGTAGCATATGTAATCCTCTTAATTCCCGTTTTAACCCTTTTTTTCCCAAGAAGTTTCACAGTTCAAAAGCCAAGTTAGTAGATGTAGAAAGAAATTCAAGTTAAAAGTTGTGAGGTAAGAGATCTGCAAAGGTGGGAAAAATATATAAATTGAAATTAGAATAAATGAATAGAAAAACACAACTCTAAGCACATTGTCCCATATCTCAGTCTGAGGAATAGATGAGTTAAATAGTGGTACAGGTGGGAGTAGTGTGCTCACCAAAGTTAAGGTTCTATATGGTGCAAGCAATAAGGCATTTAATGAAGGACATTTCTATGGAAACAATAGAAAAACAAAGATTAACGATTGGAGTAGATTATAAATCCATCTTTTTAGTTCAGAAGGCAGTTGACTGAGAATAATTTTAGATGTCAGATTCCATCTTCAGATAGTGGAATGAGGACAGAAATGGCAATCCAATGAATTTTCTGGGTTGCAGTTAGAATGTCTTTAGTGATGGCATATATACTAGTGGCACAGTCATGATTATTGCTTGGAATAGAGCATGGAAGTGTCTGATTTTGGCTTTCAATGTTTCATTAGACAGTCCTAATAAGAAGCTGAGCAGTCAGAATTTAGTTTTCAATGACTCCAAGTCAGCAGGGTAAGAAAAAATTGGAAACATTAATTACTTACGAAATGCACAAAGTGGCAGTTTATAAAGAGGTGAAAATACCTCAAACCTAACCCCACAAGGGCAAATTACAATCGTCTACTGAAAAATAAAATGTCTCTCCACAATCACTCTCATTTCTATCAAAAGCAATCAAAGTAAGACTATTTTGTTAGCAAAGTAAGTCTAGTCTCATTAAACTTGGTCTGATATTTTTACATAAGTGCACTAATAACAGTAATTCAATATATAGAACTTTAAGTTTGCTTTGATGGTATTTTTCATAAAGAATATCAAACTATGCTTTTAAAAGTCTATAAAGGCTAGCAAGCCAATCCAAGAACTTATTATCAGACTTCCCTTGCAGTACTTACAGATTTAGATGAGTTCTTTTCTCCTCAACATCCACAAAATATCCTAATATTTCTAAGCCAGGAAGTTACCTCTCTTATTCACCTGTAAGGCTAGGAATATCGTAAGCTAGGTACCAGACCAGTTTTTCAAAGATGGCTTTGTAAGCATTGGTTCATAACTTTAACATTAGTTCTTAAAAATATCTGATTATATCTGATTCAATGCACATCATTCTCAAATATGATCTTCATTACCAAAGTCAAATCTTTGGTAACATAACCAATATTTTCAATTATATCCTGTTACAAAGAGAATAGATTATTGTTGAAATTATGCAAATAACTTAATATTCAACAAGAATTTCCAAATTCTGGAGATATCAGGGAAAAAGAAAATAAATGGTTCATTTCTGCTTATA
Organism: Pteropus alecto; assembly: GCF_000325575.1. Classification (NCBI taxonomy): domain Eukaryota; kingdom Metazoa; phylum Chordata; class Mammalia; order Chiroptera; family Pteropodidae; genus Pteropus; species Pteropus alecto. The sequence goes on along the minus strand of NW_006443225.1, from coordinate 807,053 downwards.
AAAGTACATTCTAGAAAATTGCTATAAGTTATAGAAAGCTTAAGAGAAAAGAGAAAAAGGGTTTCTTATATTCAGAAAATAGAACATTAAAGAATAAGTAAAGTTTTAAATGGAAGTCCATAAAATTATAATTCTAATCGGTTCATTCAGTGCTATACAATTATTTCTTGTTTTACCTGGTCTTGGGTTAGCAGTTTCATGAACTCATTAGCTTCTCCATTAGAGTTGTGTAAATCCTTCCTTTTCTGTTAAAGATGAAGCTCTTTGGCTTATAGCTGATTACAAAAGCTTTTAGGAAATCATCAGAGTAAAACAACTTGTTTTGATAATGATAAAAAATTCAAAATGGCCATGGTTAAAGATTTCATAAGAGTTTATTATAATGTAACTGAGAAGGAAATTTGCTTCTGTGACATACATTTTAATGTGATAACTAAAATTATAACAGATAATATTATGCCAGAACATAGCATAGACTACAAAAACATTGACAATTGCAGGAGCTTTATATAATATTTAAAATACTAATATTAATAGCACATACCATTCAAATATAACCTAAAAAAGGTTTAAACATGATTCTAATTTGACAATACTTCCTATGTAATTTAACATATCAATCATAATAAGTTTCACATTTTTCTTTTTAAAAGATGAGAAAACAAATGCTTTGAGTTTTTCCAGAAGACCCCTGAGAAATCTCAAAGTCAGTTTGACATCAAGAAGACTTTATTTAGAATTTGATTTTGGAAAGTTGTTAAAAATGTCAAAAGATCTGAACAATTGATTAAATAAGATCACAGATCACTGTGAAACAATACTAAATTATACATTTTAACCAGAATGACAATAAAATATTTCAAAGCTTATACTTTTACAGTCATCAGAAAAATGGCAATGTAGAAGAACCCAGCCCCTCCATTCTCCAACAAAAATCAACAACTGGACAGTTATCCACAAACAAAAACAAATCTGGGAGATATCTAGAGTCCACTTAGGAAGTTTTAGCAACAGAATGGAACAAAAAACCTGTTCAACAGGATTGAACAATAAGAGAATATAGCTTTATTCTACCTGTACCATCCCATCCCTAAAACAGCATTATTTAGCACAAAAAGGAACTTCCCAGCGGGAAGAAATTCTCCTCACCAGGAAGGGAACAACTAGGTGAGTGACCAGTTTTGGGGGCACTGTGTAAATGTCCTACTTCATTCTCGCCCCACCCAGACAGGGTAAACTAAGATATAAGAGCCAGCTAGGAACAAGAAAGAAAAGCAGGGAACATTATTAGCAGACACACAGTGAGAGCATTTGCAGTTCACAGAGATTTGCTCTGTAGAAAAAACTCAGTAGATGTCATCACTGAAGAAGCAACAGTCAGTACAGCTGCCACAGACCCTCTGAAGATTTCGCCAGTGCTCATGCCACAGGCTTTCACACTCTAGCCTCTACAGCTGCCTGAATACAGAATACCTGCCACCTGGGTTCCTCCCCACTTCCACACACCCACTGTTCCTGCCAGAGCTTGGGAAACACACCAGCAGCCATTCTAGGCTTCTATGTCTGCACAAGTGCATGACACCAGCCTAAGTACCCCAGGCTGACCCCTGCCACAATGCCCACACTCAGAACTAGCCCCTCCAGTTGTGCACCCTCATGCCATTGGCCTAAAACCCTCCATTGGCCTTCACAGCAGTATGCATGCCTAGAGGGAGTGTGCAGACACTAGAGAGTGCGTCAAAAGCAAGGGTCACTATATATGCTTGTTGGCCTGGATCAAGCCTTGCCTTCTGTTTCTGTCCAGCACCACCATGCCCACCTATAGCTAGCTCATCCAGCTATGCACTTGCATACTCCCAGCCCTATCCCCATCAATGGCTTCCACTGTAATGTGCACACTTGGGGGCAGAGTGCACAGCCACAAGAAAGCACGTCGACAATCAGGGCCTCTGCAGCTGATACTAAGCCTTTAGTTGGATTCGGCCCTTGCTGCCTGCCCTAGCTGTCATCGCTATGTGTGTTAAAAGCAAAAGTCAGGGATGTAGATAACATACCAATTAAAATAATCCAATTAAAAGGGCAAAAAAGAAAAAAAGAAAAAAGAATGAAAAAACAAAATAACATTCATCATTGCAGTACCAGAAGGAGACGAGAGGAAGAAAGCAGTAGAAAGCGAACTTAAAGAAATAATAGCTTCCCAAACCTAGGGAGAGATTTGAGCATCTGAGTTCAGGAAGCTAATAAATAACCTCAAAATTTCAGTCCAAAATAATCTCTTCCAAGACACATAATAATAAAACTGTCTAAAGTCAAAGATGAGAGAATTTTAAAAAGCAGTAAGAGAAAAACAAATACTCTCATACAAGGGAAGCCCCTTAAAACTCTCATCTGATTCTCAGGAGAGGACTTGCAGGCTGAGAGAGAATGAGATAATGTATTTAAAGTGCTGAAAGAAAGAAGCTGACAACAATGAATACTGTAACCAGTATTCTTCTGTTATTCAGAAGTTGTCCTTCAGAAATGATGGTAATTAGATAAAGACTTTCTCTAATAAACAAAAGCTCAGGGATTAATCACCACTAAATCTGCCTTACATGATATATTGAAAGAAGTTCTTCAACCTGACACAAAAGGATACAATTAGTAACAGAAAAACATATGAAAACATACAACACACTGTTAAAAGTAAGCATATAACCAGATTCAAATACCCTAATACTGTAATACGGTGATGTGTTAACTATTTAACTCTAGTATAAAGGTTAAAACCAAAGTATTAAAAATAGATATAGCTCGAACAATTTGTTAATGGATACATAATATAAAAAGATACAAATGATGACATCAACTATAAAAGGGAGTGAGTAAAAGGACAGAGTTTTTGTTTGTGATCAAACTGAAATTATTAACATAAAAAGATTGTTCTATAAATAAAATGTTTTAAGTAAACATTATGGTACAAGGAATAAAAAACTTACAGTAGAGTCATTAAAAAATCAAGAGAATGGATCAAAGCATGCCACTATGAAAAATCACAATTCACAAGGAATGAAACAAGACATCAAAAAAAGAGCCAGAAAAAAAAAAAAAGATGAAATTAGTAATTACTAACCTAACAGTAATTACTTGAAATGTAAATGAATTGAATTTTCCAATCAAAAAAAACATAGAGTGACTAGAAAGATAACAGATAAGATCCAACTATAGGCTGCCTATATGAAACTTACTTCAGTTTTAAAGACACACATATGCTCAAAGTAAAGGAATGGTAAAAGATAGTTTACTTGAGTAAAAACCAAAGAGATTAGGGATAGCTCTACTTATATCACACAAAACAGACATTAAGCCAAAAATGTTAACAAGTGACAAAGATGATTTTTTTGTAATAATAAGGGTTTCAGTTCATCAAGAAGATATAACAAGTATAAATATATGTGAACTCAATATTGAAGCATGTAAATATATTAAACAAAAGCTAACATATATGAAGGCACAAATAGACAATAATATAATAACAGTAAGAGACTTTGACATTTTCAGTAATAGATAAATTAAATTATCCAGACAGAATCATTAAGAAAACACTGGACTTGCACCATAATTTAGATGAAATAGAATTAACAGGCATATACAGAACATTCCATCCAACAGTAGCAGAATACACATTCTTCTCAAGTGCGCATAGAATATTAGAAGGATAGATCATATAACAGGTTACAAAAATAGTCTTGGCAAAATGTAATAAAAAAGTCATACTCAGAATCTTTTTCAACAACAATGATATGAAATTTGAAATTAATAACAGGAGAAAAACTGGAAATGGGAAAGACAGTAAAAAGTAAACAACATACTGTTAAACAACCAATAAGTCAAAGAATAAAATAAATAATAAAATGAATGAAAATAGAGCACAACATATCAAAACCTATGGAATGCTACAAAAGCACTTCTAAGAGGGAAGTTTATAGCAAAAAGCACTTATGTTAAGAAAAAGAGAAACAGCAAGGCATTAGAAAAAGAATAAACTAAGTCCAAAGGTAACAGAAGGAAAGAGATAAAGATCATACCAAAAATAAATGAAATAGACACATACAAAGAAAAACATTAGAAAAGATCAATAAAACTAAGAGCTATTTTTTTTGAAAAGATGGACAAAATTAACAAACCTGTAGATAGACTAACTCAGAAAAAAAGAAAGATTACCAAATCAAAATGAAAGAGGAGACATTATACTGCTACCACTGAAATACAGTGAATACTGAGAGACTGCTATGAACAATTATCCACCAACAAACTGGGTAAACTAGAAGAAATGAATACATTCCTAGAAAGAAAACCTACCAAGACCAAATCGTAAAGAAATAGAAAATCAGAACAGACCCATAAAGTATAAGGATACTGAATCAATAATCAAAAACTACCTATCTGAAAAGGAAATAATTCTCAAGACATGAAAAACACCAGTGTCTTTCGATAGTTGATTAGATAAAGAAGATATGGTACATATATACAATGGAATATTACTCAGCCATAAGAAAAGATAAAATACTGCCATCTGCAACAACATAGATGGATCTTGAGATTACCATGCTAAGCAAAATAAGACAGAAAAAGTTGAGAACCATAAGATTTCACTCATATGTGGGATATAAAACTGAAAGACAAACAAAAATTCATAGACAAATAACAGTTCAGTGGTTACCAGAGGGAAAGTGAGGAGATAGGATAAAGGTAAAGGGGGTTAAATATATGGTGACAGAAGATTTAATTTCAGCTAGTGAACACACAATGCAATATACAGATGACCTGTTATTGAATTATACACTTGAAACCTATATAATTTTATTAACCAATGTCTCTCTAATAAATTTAATTTAAAAAAATTAAAAGGAAGGTAACACAGTTAAATTAATTTTTAAGTCCAGAATTACACTGATACTAAAGCCAGATAAAGACGCTACAAGAAAAGAAATTTAGAGTCAACATCCCTGATGAATATTGATGCAAAAATGCTAAATAAAGTACTAACAAACTGAATCCAGCAACACATTAAAAGAATCATACACCATGATCAAGGGGAATTTATCCCTGTGATGAAAGAATAATTCAACATACACATCAGTAAATGTGATATAGCACATTAACAGAATAAAAGATAAATCATTTGACAAAATACAGCATCTTTTTTTATGATAAAAACTTTCAATGAATTGTGTATGACAATTAACACATTAAAGATTATATGTGACAAACTCACAACTGACATCATACCCCAGAGTCAACAGTTAAAAGTTTTTCTTCTGAGATCAGGAACAAGACAAGGCTGCATACTCTAACCACAGCTATTCAACTCACTACTGGAAGAATGAGTTTTAGATGTAATGCAGATGACTTTGAAGACATACATGTTTTAATTAAACTAACAGTATTAAATTATCTTTATTTACCAAAGATTATCCCAGAAAAAAACTGTCAGGTTAGTTTCTATATTTCTGAGAGTTTTAACAATAATTATATAAGCACCTTTTTTTCCCTAAGCCAAAAAATAGAAGTCTTTTACAAATTAATTTTGGCAATATCATCCAGAGGTAGAAAAATACTACATATATATATAACATTTGTACAAAACATACAGACAGATGCAAATAAAGATCTTATAACTTAGATTTAACATTTTTAGCCATGAGTCAAGTAAACTTAGTAATATAGACTCACTAATTTATTTAAAATAATTGGATACAAATTGTGTTTCTAGCAAGTGAAACAATTTAAAGTTTTCCGCCCTGTGAGAGCTAAAATGTTCTACTATTTGTGAAGAAGATTTTTAAGATTTTCATTTGCCCTAATATGTAATCTTATGGAGACCTAAATTTTAGGTGAGAAACCTTTAGAAATACCAAGTGGATGTCTGGGTATTTTTGAAGGCCGTATGAGTAGATAAAATATCCAATTTGTTTCCAAATAGCTCTTTAATTTTTTTCCAAATGTATACCTATTCCAAATGTGACTCAAAACTAAAACCAGTAGACCTGATTATTGTTTAACCATTAACACTAGAAGTATCCCCATCAAGAAGGTACAAAAGATGCCATCACCAAGACCCAGAACCACTCCCAAAGATAACTAAAGAAATTTAGCCAAACCCTCTGAGAACTGACAATAGTCAGTAGGATATCAGCTGAAATTGGATGCAATGCGCATTTCTGTCTGGCCAACTTTAAATTTTGGGGGCCCAAACTCAACAGCTGGCTGCCTGAAGATGCAGGCCTGACAGCCCGAACCCCTTAGCAGGTTGAAAACCAGAGAGATCCAAGCCAAGCTCTCAGAATACAAAACAAGATGAAAGGAGAATCTCACTCTATAATTCTCTTCCTAATGATGAATGGCACATAAAACAAAAAGGAAAACAGTGCTACTTCTGGAATGACAAGGATCAATAACCAATGGGTACTCAAAACTAACAGTCACCCAAGAGTAATACCAAAAGAACTAGTTCCTTCAAATATTTTCTCCTGATAATCTAAATTTTGACAAGGAGAGGCTCTACTGTCCTCATTCAGTCAAACTCCTTGCAGAAATCTAAAAGGCTAACTTGGTAAAAATATTTACCTTTGCCAGTACTGTCAGTTGTACTGAGACTCAGCTACAGATGCCAGAGAAAATGAGGTGTCCTAGCCGTTCCATCTGAGTCACCAAAACTGTAGAGAGAGAAAAAAAAAAGATCGATAAGAGAAAGGTTTCTTTCACATGTATATAGAGGTTTCACAGAAAAGAAGTGAAAACCTAGAAATAATTAGACCTGGGAGCTTATTTATATTTCAATTCTGTAAAGGACAAGAAATTGTGGAGAAGCATCTAGACAAAGAAAAAAGTGCTTAGACTTTGGGAGCAGTAATTGTGGGAAGGTAAATATATGACAGAAATTAATGCAACATAACTGTTATTTTTTTATTAAATTTTTTTGAGGTGACATTGGTTAATGCAATTATATAAATTTCAAAGGTACAATTCAATAATACATCATATGTATATTGCATTGTGTGTTCACTACCCAAAGTTAAATTTCCTTCCGCAATCATGCATTTAATTCCCTTTATCCCTATCTACCTTCCCCCTGCATCCCTTCCCTCTGGTAACCACTAAACTGTTGTCCATGTCCATGAGTCTCTGTATGTCTTGTTCGTTTGTTGCTTTAAGTTTTATAATCCACATAACAAGTGAAATTATATGGTTCTCAACTTCTTCTGTTGACTTATTTAGCTTAGCATGATAATCTCAAGATCCATCCATGTTGTCTCAAATGGCAGTATTTCATCTCTTCTTATGGCTGAGTAATATTCCATTGTATATATGTACCACATCTTCTTTTACCAATCATATATCATAGGACACTTTGGTTATTTTAGTAAAGTTGGTTCATTCAGACTCAAATAGGTGCCATCTCCAGTGACAAGGGTCACCTCCATTGATTAAGTACTGTTCTCTTCTTTCTGCTACAGGAGAGGGTATGGGGAACACTTCACAAAGAAAATTTATGCCCTGCTTTCAGGGAGAGGATAGAGAGCTCTTTGTGTGCCTGCTATTTTTCAATTGCCATAACTCAAAATAATCCTCATGACAAAGTGGCATACTTCAGGGTGGCATATTCTGATCCCCTTCGTGATTTATAGAAGGCTGGCTTCCTGGGTTGTTTATTGTAGATAAAATGTTAGTTTCCTGCATGGGTTGCTATAGGTTGTGAGTCAAAGTTCTATTTTTACATATGGTCTGGCCATAATCTATTTAAATATTCAGTCTTTCATCCTCTTCTGCTTTGTGACAACTGAGGACTTGATAACAATATAAAAAAAGCACTGGGAGTCTTTTAAATTGTTTGATATGGTCTGTGCCTGAAAATTAAAGATGAAAAATATTAAGATAACTATAAAATAAAAAAGTAATTATACAAATTTAATTTTAAAGTATAGTTTAAAGAACTTTAGAGAATATTTAACTTTCAAACCCTACTTGATATTTTTATTAAAGCCTGTTCTGGTTGAATTATTGGAACAATCAAAATTCTGGAGATCCAAAACTACTCACAGTTTACTTCCCCAGCTTGTCAGGTGAAAAGATTAAAAAAAAAAAAAATGTGATATAATAGTTGCTTCACCAGCATCATATGAAATGTGTGGTATTCAATATCTTAATGAGTGCATTATATTTGTGCATTATGATGAGAGATAATACTATACATCTAGAATTTACTTTGATTTTTTTAAAAAGTAAAATATCACTTCGAACCGAAGACTCGTTATAATTTTATTTTAACATTTTATTTATTGCCTTTTGAAGTAAATTTATCATTTCTAAGAACAATGGAGTAATCTATGTAGCTAAAGTGGAATAGAATATTCCACCTCAGAAAATGGCACTATGGCATGTAAATTATTTTGATCTAAAGACAATCTGGATCCAGCAGACTCAAGAAGAAGTTTTTACCTAAAAGTTTTTGCCTAAAAGAATTTAGATAGGAGACTGGTACCAGGAAGAGAGTTATTACCAATGATAACTTTTATGTAAGAAGGATTTTACTGCATGACTTGGCGGACATTTATTTACCAAATATTTGTTCTCCTCTTCCTGTCAATTGTCTTCCTCCTTTTTGAAGCCGCAGACCCTGTCCTTAGCCCCACAAGCCTCAATTACTTGACCGCCAGGAAGTCTCATATTTTTATGGGGCTCCCATATGTACAAAATTTGTTTTTCTTCTGTTAATTTATGTCAGTTTAACTGTTAGACCAGCCAAAAAACCTAGAAGGCAAGAAGAGAAAAGTTTTGTGCCCTTACACAGCAAAAGATATTTAACAGCACAATGCTGAGCTAAAATCTGTGTTGTATGTGATGAAGCAATTTAAAGCTAAGATTTACAAAACTAGTTTAGAGATTATATTGTCCAGATTATGCATTCACATTTGCCCCTGAGCAAGAGTGATTAAGTATTATAGGCTACTTGAGTGTTACATGTGTGATCTAGTCAAATTTTTATATAATTTTATAGTGGACACTTAGTAGCATTGCTGACTCATTTGGGGAATAAGTTAGACATTATCATTTAGAGATCTTGTAAAATGCTGAAGAATTTCTTTCCTTTAATTTGGTTTGTGTTCACAATGAAGGCCACACAGCTCTGAGAGAGAAGAGGCCAGGGCACTCTTGACTCTCAGTGTACCTCCAGAGAGACACGAAGAAAGGGGACAGCCAACTCCTCTACACAACTTTTGAACATTATTTTGTATGTAGCTCATAACAGACTTGTGCAGCTATGTTAGTATGTTGAGTGTTCTCAGACTTCATTAGTCTGGTTCAATACAAGCTCTGTAAATTTCTTGGGGAAACGAAAAATCTCTGGTGGTTCAGAAGCTCCAGACCAGCAATCCAAACAAAAGAAGACGACGTGATGCTCTTGCCTCGAGCAAAGATACTCAGGCACCCCTTGCTCTACATGAAGACATGTTTAAAATATATCTAAGGTGTTTTGAGGTACTAAATATATGTATAAACTAATTGTAATAATAAATTCTATTGCTGTTAGCACATAGCTTGCAAAATTATTTCAAATACATTGCCTTACTGGATCTGTAATTCAATCCTGTGAGTTACCTGAGGCAGATAATACCTCTGCTTCAGGAATGAGGAAATAAGAGTTAGAGCAGTTATGAGATTAGCCAAGGAGAAGTTGCCTCTAGGAATGCCAAGACTCGAACCCGATTTTTATGAAACCAAATATAAAATATCTTTTGTTCCATCTGATTTCAAGCTAGGATTTTTTTCCAATGGTCATAAAATCTCAGCTTCTTTTTAACTTTAGAATCTGGTATGGAAAATAATTATAATGAAAGAGTCAAATAATTTAGATAACTATTTGAAAAAGCACATTTTTAAATATGTAAATGTTCAAACTATTCTATTCAAGACTTTTGTCTATAATATTTACAGACTTTTCATTATAAAAATGCTGCCAATGTATTTCAGTTAAAAACATATCTGCTGTCATGATTTAAAAAAATAACAAATTTAGACCAAGCCAAATTCAACTCTTTATTAGTACAAAATAGACCATTACTGTTTTGGTTATTTCTGTGCAAATAACCAAATTAAGTCAATTGCTTGACCATGTAATTAATTGTTTGGGCTCAGCTGTTTCACAGCAGTAAAGAGCCAATTTAATATTACAATTATTTTCTGATGTACACAAGGGCATAGAGAGTGAATTTTAAGTTTATATATATATTTAGGGAAGTTTATAGGAAGCCAAAAGAGGAGTTTGCTTAGGATATTAGGGCATTTCCTACAGAAGGAATCTAATACATCGAGTAGTCCCAACTATATCCATATTTACCCTGTAAAATCTCTTTACTAGAGCAGTCATTTTTCTATAATGTATAGACATGATAGAGGATGTGGAAAAAAACAGATTCAAACAAATGAGAATAAGAAAAGCCTATTTATTCTAAACTTGCTGTAAATAAGCCACCATCACTAGCATTTGGCAGAGACTTAAAGTTAGGTAGAGGGAGGAAAGCATTATAGTGGAAAAAAGGGAAGGCTTCATATGTGCCCTGACTGGAGGCTCTTGGCATGGGAAACCTGTAGGTGGGCTAACTAGAAGCAGGGATCTTATGTGAATAGTTGGTGGTGCATTATACTTTCTCTGGTTGGTCCTAAATTGCAGTAAGAACAAAAATTAGGAAAGTTACCAGTTGTTAATCAAGTCCTGGCCATCTGGGGCTGATTATTACAAGGATTATTGGTTGACTCCCTTGATTATTACTGGAGATAGTGTCTGACATCCTACAAGTCTGACCTATAGATAGCAGGATGGCTTCCTAGGCTGGTCGTCGCAGATTATGGGTCAGATTTCTGGTTTTATATATGGTCTGGCCATTATCCATTTGTTTATTCAATCTCTCATGGACTTGAAAACCCACTTTTATAATCTTGATCAATAAAACCACTTTGGCAAAATTCAGTTATCCTCTTGGTAGCTATATGCTAATGACTCCCAATTCTACATTGTCAGTCAAGGCCTTTTCCCTCTACTCCAGGCTCATGGCCAACTGCCTGCCATATATTTCCACTCAGATATCTCAATTATAACATGTTCCAATGAAGCTCTTAAGATTGTCTTTTAACCCAGTTCCTTTTGTTTTTTTCTTAAATCAATCAAGAACATCTTCACTAATCCTGCAGTCATCTTTGATTTTTCTTTCTCCTATACTCTAACTGGAGTCTATCAGCAAATGCTGTGAGCTTTTCCTTCAAAATACATCAGAGATTTGGATATTTCTCATACCACAGCACCCCCTAACCACCACCCTGGTACAACCATCATAACCTGTGACCTTGCCATTTCAAAAGCTTCCAGGGGTTCCAGTTCAAGATGATGATAGAGGAAGATTTTAAACTCACTTCTTCCCATGGACACACTGAACCTGCAGCTATATAAGAAACAATTTCCTCTGAATAACTAAAAACTACTAGAGAGACAACTTCACATTGGGCAAATGAGAGGAAACCACATCGAAGCCATTAGGAAAGGCTAATATGGCTGTAAACTCCACCCTCAGCACAGTGACCTACAATCAGGAAAGAAATCTAAACCCAGAGCTTCTACCTAAGGTGTGAAGTGTTTGTGCCCCATCAGGCATCCCAACTTTAAGAAATGGCAATAAGAGATATGCCCCTGGTATTCTGGTGTTATTTTGGTCTGTTTGGTTTTTCTGGTGTCCTTAGGGCTTCCCTTTGTTTCTGATCATATTGCCTGAGGGGATGGAAGTGTTTCCCCAGGTCAGGCTGCTGGGGGTCTCTCATTGAAGAATCAGTATGGTGGGACACTCTCAGTGGGTGAGAGGAGGATCTCAGACCCACAGACACAAATCGTCTTCCAGAAACAGGCACTGCTGTGGCTTTATCCTTCTTGTCTGTTCCATCCTCCCACCTCAGTATTTCCCCATGAAAGTAGGGTGTCTCAGGCCCAGTGGGGCAGGAAAATGCTTCCTTTGTCATCTCTTGTTGGTGGAAATCTTGATGATTCCCCCTTGCAAGTGGCGTTGGGCTTATCTGATGTCAGAGGGGCTCCCATTCCATCTGGGAGAAGAATGACCCTTCTATTGCTAGGACTGGGTTCAGAAAATGCTAGGACTGGGTTCACTTCTGTTGGGTGAAGAGACATAAGAAACCCTCCCTCTCTGTTGTTCCGTGGCTCCCAAACCTCTTTTTGTTTTTAATCATCTTTAAGTGTTTTCCCTTGTTATCTCTTGCATTATTTCCAAGGAGAGTTTATACTTGTTCTTAGCAGGAAGAAGCAAGGAGAAATAGGTCTATGCCATTTTTTTCCAGACCAGAAATCTCTCTCATTTTCAAAAGTGTAAAAAGATCCTGAGATCACAAAGTCTGAGAACTGTTGGCCTTACAAAAGGATGAGCTGCCAGTGTGATTTGGATGAACACCAAAGAGCCCCCTATCCAAAAATCCAGCTTACCATTGTATTTGAAATTCTCAGTACTACATAAGCATTTTCCAAAGAGCTTCTGTAGGGGGCAATACATTGCGTAACACTATGGAGGCACTGGTTCTTCTAAATAATTGGTTATCTATTGCAAAGTCAGAGTACAGAAGTTCTCCAGGATGGAACATAAGATTGTCATTAGAAGAAAAAGTGGAGGTGCCACTTGCCAGATCTACAGCTGGGTTGCTTTACCTCAGCACCTCACTCCATGGCAGAAACCTGCCCCAACCACACAATTTACGTCACCAACCTCAGTGAGAAAAATCAAAAAGGATGAGTTGAAGAAGTCCCTGTATGCCATCTTCTCCCAGTTTGGCCAGATCCTGGATATCCTGGTATCACGGAGCCTGAAGATGAGCGGTCAGGCCTTTGCCGCCTTCAAGGAAGTCAGCAACACCACAAACGCCTTGCACTCCTTGCAGGGTTTCCCCTTTTAGAGCAAGCCAATAGGCATCCAGTACGCCAAGATCGGCTCAGATATCATTGCCAAGATGGAAGGCACCTTTGTGGAGCAGGACCACAAGCAAAAGAAGAGGAAGCCCAAGAGCCAGGAGAACATGCTGACTAGAGGACTGTGCAGGACAGGCCCTGGTGCTGGGGACCATTCCAGGGCTTGTCCCAGTCATGCTGCCGATGACCCAGACACCCTGCATCATGCACCACATGCCGGGCCAGCCTTTCTATGTGCTATTTCCTGGTTATTTTTTTTCCAGTTGCAGTTGACATACAATATTATATTAATTTCAGGTGTATAACACAGTTATTATACATTTATATAACTTATGAAATGATCACCTCAATAAATCCAGTATCCATCTGATACCATGCGTGTTATAAAACTGTTGACTATATTCCATATGCTGTACTTTACATCCCCGTGACTATTTTGTAACTACCAATTTGTACCTCATAATCCCCCCCTCCCTTCCCCCATCTTCCTAACTCTGCTCCCCATCTGGCAACCATGTGCCTGCCTGTCTGGAATACTGCAATGGTGGATTTGTAATCCTTAGCAAAATGCTCTCTGTATCTACGAGTTTGTTTCTGTTTTATTTGTTCATTTATCCTGTTCTCTAGATTTTACATATAAGTGAAATCATATGGTATTTGTTTTACTTTGCCTGACTTACTCCACTAAGCACAATACCTTCTAGGTCCATCAATGTTGTTGTAAATGGCAATATTTTATTCTTTTTTTTAATGGCTGAGTTATGTCCCATTATATGTTATATTGCATTATATATCGTTATATATGTGCCACCTCTTCTTTATCCTTTCATCCACTGATGGACACCCAGATTGCCTCAATATCTTGACTCTTGCAAATAATGCTGCAATAATCATATGGATGCACATGTCCCATTGAAGTAATGTTTTGAGTTTCTTCAGACAAATACCCAGAAGTGGGATCACTGGGTCCTTCTTTGTCTCTTCTTATAGCCTTTGTTTTAAAGCCTATTTTGTCCGGCATAAGTTTTACTATCCCAGCTTTTTTGTTTGTTTGTTTCCATTTTCATGAAATATCTTTTTCCATTCCTTTATTTACAGTCTGTTTGTGTCTTTTAATCTGAAGTGAGTAGGCAGCATATATAAGGTTCTTTATTTCTTATCCATGCATCTACCCTATCAAAATCTTTTACATTTGAAATAATCGTTGACAGATATGTAGTTATTACCATTTTATTATAAACATTTTTAAATTTTTTTCCTTTTCTTCTTAAAGAAGTCCTTCAACGGTCATTTTTTTTGTTGTTTTTTTAATTCACTGCTGGATCTTCAGCTGTACATCAATGTGTAGAGCACTTTAGAATTTAAAAAAGCATTTTCACAAAGTTCTCTTATAAGGTACATATTACCTCTATTTTATAAACTGATCTTGGCAATTTGCCTTTAATTGCATGGCTGGGAAGTGGCGGCATTTAGTCCTCCTGATACCCGTGCCTAAAGTGCTTTCTACTAACCTTTAATGTCTTTCTGAAAACGTGTTAATTTTTATTGTCAGTGTCATGGTCTATCTCACATAACTTTTCACCCAGACTACTGACACAATGACCTTTTTACCGGTCTTCTGCTTCCAGTCTCTCTCTTCTTTATTCCATCATTCTCTGATCAAAAACCTTTACTGGAATTCTCACTCCTGCTCTGCCTGGCATTCAAAGCCCACCACAGTCCAGATGTAATCTATCTTTCCAACCTTATTTTAAACTACACACCTAGATGGCTCTACAGCTAGACCTGTCTTTAGCAATACTGTAGCCGAGCCAGGCACTTCTATGCCTCCTTGTCTTTCTTTAGACTTTCTGTCTGGAGTCACCTTCCTTCATCTTCCACCCATCTACCAAGGCCCTTCCTGGAAATTTTCTGAAAATTTTTCATCAGAATTGGCATTTGGCTGTATTATGACACATCCTACTTTCTTTTTTGTAGGGTGGGTCTTTGCGTTTGTCCTCCAGTGAATGTTTATATTCTTGAGCACAGAGATCATTTCTCACTCCCATCTCTCATGTGTCACATCATATTAAACATAAAACGTGCTCAGTAAATATTAATTTAATTAAGTGAATCATGTTCCATAATAGGAAAAGTAGATTCATCAGTTTTCTCATCAGCAGACATGAAGAGCATCGGCAAACCAGAGAAAAGTAAATTTGAGAGACCTATAATTAGCCTGAAATCCTCCTCTGAGCACATGCTCTATGCATTTCTCTTTTATTTAAAGAACAATTTATATCCACCTTGTTATTGGCCTGTGAAGATGACAGGTTGTAAAGTATATAAGATTCT
>NW_006443225.1:759828-791707 GCF_000325575.1 Pteropus alecto | reverse complement strand
GCTAATTATATCCCAAAGGGGATTGTGTTATTTCTGAGACTAGTCATTCCCTGCTCTACTTTCCTCTGTGAGACAGCAAAGGGCAGGGCCCAGCACAGTGCCTGCGCAAAAGTACTCACCATAGAGCAATTCTCTTCTCTTTTCCTGCTTGTTCTTGCTACTTCCCACATTGTTTTTCCTTTGAGATTATTTTTCTCCTTACTTCTTAGGTAAAATTCAACATAATTAGACAGATGTATTTTAAAGAAAAAATTATGACCTTCTTTTCCACACACATAAAAAGTAAGGTCTTACTGTGTTAGTTATGAACAATAATGACATTGTATCTATACAAAAAAAAAAGCTTAAACAATAATTTACCTACAGTTTGGTATTTTAATGATGCATTTCTATGCCAACCAAATCCAAGTTTTGATAAACTATTAGATATTTTTTCTCTCAAGGAGAACTTTAGCTTTTTTTCATAACAAGCCGTGGGAAATTGATTACTCACAAAGTAGAAGGTTCAAATTCATATCCAATGTTTTCAATTATGTGTTAGACTCTGCTAGTCTGATTAATGATTAACTTTCTAGGTACAGAGGTGGAACAAGTTATTTTTGCTCTGAATGTGTGACTTTGCACTGAGACACAAATTAATGAAGTATAACTAAATATAACAAGCTTTCATAACACCTCTTGTCCCATTCCTAGAGAAGCTAAGGGTTACAAATCCACCATTGCACTATTCCAGACAGGCAGGCACTGGTGGCAGTGAAATAAAATGATTGTTTTGAATGTCTGTGGGTCTCCAAATAAATCCAACTTCCATCAACTTGTCAAAAGGAAGAGACCAGCAGCACCAGTAATGTCCTAAGTGTGCTTCTCTACTTTATTTCTGACCCCTGGGCCTTCTCCATCTCAGGGGCCAGATATCTGACACCTCTCTGGAGGTAGAATTGAGTTGTCTAGGTCCAAAATTCCCATCAACCCTTCATGAATGTATAGCTAAAACCAATTACCTTCTGATTTTTAAACATTTCAAATATAGTTGTGTAAGTTCAAACTACATGTTATATAATCAAGTTACATCAGCCAGCTTTATACTTAAGGCCTTTCAGCTTGAAATAATTTCATCACTCTGGTGATGAAAGAACAAGTCTTGTTACCAAGAGACAACATATTCTGAGAGCCCATTCCCCAGGAAGAGCTGTCCTTGGACTCCCATAAACACTAAGGGTTCTGAACAGTCAGAACACAAAGAGATGAGGCTTCATGAAGTTCATGGCCTTGTATTCCACTGACTCCCTCATAATGGAGTTGAACAACTATCTGAAAAGTGTGGAAAATATAGGGGATCGTGATATGTTACCTGAAAATATGACGTTTTGGCATAAGGACTATTTTGAGCTGAAGGCAATTAAGAAACAGCAAACACAGAGAAACTCCCTGCCTTCCCCTTTCTACCTAAAAGCAGAGCATAAATTTCTCTTTGTGAAAGTTTCTCCCCTTCCCTTTCCCATACCAGGAGGAGGAGAACAACTCATCACAGGAGCGGGAAATTCAGAATCAACTTGAAAATGCATAAACTATAATAATCTTTTTTCAATTATATTTACCTTCCCACAATTTAACACCTCAGAAACCCAAACCCCCTTTCCTTTTTTTCCCCATGTCTCCAGAATTTATTATCCTTTGTTAAAATAGTATATAAACTCTCAAAACTAATTACTTTTGGGGGATTGCATTTCTTTTATGTGAAGATTCTATGTCCATATGAAATAAATATTTTTTCCTTTTAATCTGCCTATTTCCAGTTTAATTTGCAGGCCCCATTGGGCTCTTGATGTCAACATTAGAGAGTAACCTGTCTGGCAAAACACACACACACACACACACACAGACACACACACACACACACACCCATACACACACACAACTCTCTATTTCCTATGAACAGAAAAGAGAGAGCAGCACAGCCCCAAATCCTAAAAGAGTAGGATAAAAATATCGAACTCAGATTTACCGAACACTCAAGGATCATTCAAAGATAGTGTTACAAGTCAGGAGTTTCCTGGTCCTCACATCAAAAGAAAGGAAAGCCTAGGTAGTGAAGGGAATTTTATGTAAAATAACCCATACACTGTTTAAATTATGAATTCAGTTTCAGAGTGCAGTACAGCATACCACCTCCCTCTCACGATCATATTTTGTTCTCATGTACTTTCTCTACTTATTTTCTCACAAACTTTTCTTGAGGATGGTAGCAAAGAGTGGTAATGTCTGTGGGTCTTTACAAGTTGCATTAGGACTTTTGGTAATAATGAATATGTTCATTATCTTGTGGTAATGGTTTCACCTCTATATGTTTATTAGAAAATGTAAAATACACATGTGTCAAAGGTAATCATATTGAACACTATGCATATATGCAGTTTATTGTATACCATACCTCAATAAAGTTTTAAGAAAAATGTATTGACCATCCTCCCAAAAAAATAATTTCATTGAGGTAAATTGAAATTCTTATTCACTCTATGCTATTTACAGTAACTGTGTTAATTGAGCCACAACCTCTGTATTCCCTTGCTTAATTCACACCATCACTTGCAATTGTAATAAAAACTCTAACAACTGGGAATAAATCTTTTTTAAGAAAAGTTTTAAAAAGCTTTATGAATGAAACTAAAATATTAACCATTATGAAGAATGAAAAAAAGACCTGAACAACTCATAATATAGATTATATCCTTGACTGTGAAGGCAGTTTAAACTACGAGATCAATAAATTTCCCATCAAAACTCTGTATAACTTGACAAGCAGATTCTAAAATTTTATGGAAAAATTAATTTCTAAGAATATGTAAGAACACTGACACTGAAAAAGAAAAAGAAGAAAAACAAAGTCAAGTCTCACTTGACTTCAAGAATTAGCATGTTTAAAAAATCCTGAGTAAACAACATAGTTCAGGCACAGAAATAGACAAAAAAAAAAATCAGTAAAATAAAATGGAGACTACAAAGTGAAAAATAGATAAGAGAAAAGGATAGATTAGATGATTCATGTCAAATTCATTTAAATGCTCCATAAAGAGGAGACAAGAATAGCTTGGGAATTTTGAGACAATTTCACCTTTCTTGAGAGTCTTCTTTTTTTCTAAAAGGTTAAAGAATATGACAAAATGGTGATATTTATTAATGTGTTGAATACATTGGTATTTTAGAATAAACTTTACAGAATTTAAAAATATTTTTAAACAAAAAAACCATAGTTACAGCAGTGAAAAAGGAACTGCATCAAATGACTTTTACATAGTTTTAGGAGCCTTTGAAAAGAGAGAAACTGGATTTCCTTCTTGAAGCAGCATGCGTAAAAAACAGCACTCAAGCATTAGGAAAGTTACAGATAAAGAAATATCAAATAGAAAATACTAAGATAAAGGGTCAATATGTTGGTGAGATACCTGGATAGAAGATATGATAAACTAGATTAAAAAATTTCTTCCACGAAGACAAGAAACTGCAACTCCTGTGACTTACACTATTTGGATGTCAAGCAGACAAATGCTCCTGCTATAGGTATTTTTTCGTGGTCAGGACAGCATCTACTCAGCTGCTTCTAGATTTTAAGGACCGACAGCTCCCACAGCCCAAATAATCCCTGCCAAGCTGAGAGTCTGGGTATGTGCCAAAGCGAGGCAAAGATTTGAAGAGGTCATTTGGAAGAAAAATGTTTTGCCTTGATAAGAAAAATGTCTGGCTGACCTTGCAGGAAATTTCTATCCTCTTCTTCTCAAAACTGACATGAATAAGAATTCATTAAAAAATCTTATTCTTACACAAATTGGAATTAGCTTAACCAATACACCATCTCAGTCAACTGTTACTTTCTGTTACTTTCACTTAAATTGTTTTCAATTTACTTTGCCGCTGAGAGGCAGTCGTTGAACCTTTACAGTATTAATAGGAATGATTGGAAGATTTTTCTAAATTTAAAGTCAACTTTAAGAATGTGTTCTTTGAAAGAATCAGATTATTTTGAGAAATCTTTTAAATAAGAACATAAACATAGCACATAAAAATTTATAATGCCACAAGTCCTAACATATTAAATAAAGAGCAAAAGTAGGACACAGATGTTTTGTTAATTGCTTCAAACTTGATTTTCTAGATTGAGACATTGACAGTGTGACTCAGTTGGGCAAAAGGGAGAAGGCAGAGATATCATTACATGGCCTTTGCAGTCACCTAATGAGAGCTGACAGTGGCTTTGATCAAGATGGTAGCAGTGGAGAGGGTGAGAAAAATGACAGGTTCTTAGGTATATTTTGAGGTTAGAAGTGATAAAGCTGATAGAATTTGCTGACAAACTGGATGTAGAGTAAAACTGAAAAATAGAAGTCAAAAATGACACCAACGACTTTGACCTGAGCAGTTGGAGAGATGAAATCAGCATTTACCAAGATGGGGATGATTGAAGAAGAAGCACGTTTGAAGGATATCACATTAAAGTTGAAGTGCCTACTAGATATCCAATGTCTGAAATGTCAAGTAAGAGTTTATATATATTTAATTCTGGAATTCTAAGGAGAATCAGAGGTGGAAATATACATTTGAAAATTGTAAGCATACATTAAATGTAGATGGCATTTAAAGCCAGGAGACTGCAGTTACCTAAGAGTAAATATAGCCTAAAAACAGAGTTTGAGGCACTCTAAAACTCTGCTTTTAGAGTATAGAAATGAAGAGAAACTATCAAAGGACTCTATAAGTTAGTGGTCAGCACAGTAGGGGAATAGCCAAAAGAAAGTGGTGTCCTTGAGCTAAGTGAAGAGTGTTTCAAAACGGAGCTTTCTCTTTTGAAACTATGCCAAGTAAGTAAGTAAGTAAATGATGATCGAGGCCAAGTAAGATGAAAATGAAGAATTTGTCATTGGGTTTAGCCACATGAAGTCATTATTGTCTTTAGCAAAAGTTAGTTTGTGGAGATTTAGGGATAAAAGCATTGTTTGTGTGGATTGAAAAGAACTAGGACATTCCTAATTCTATCAAAGGCCCTATTTTTTCCAGTCCCTTCCTCTTACAATTAAAAAACCCTAGAAATAATAAACAACAAGCACAGGAAGACATTGAACAGTAGAAAAAATGACAGCCTAGATACCTTAGGACTTGAGATGGCAGTAGGTTCCCTGGTTTTCTTATCATCTCACACATCATCTCCCAGAGAGGGTGCTCCAGAGCCCTCTATCCAGAACTGCCAACAAGACAGACAAGAAGACTTCTAAGAAAAACCCATTCCTCTGCCCAAAAAACTGGGATGGTTTAACAACAGAAAACCTTTTTAGTAATACCAATCATACATTAGCCAAATACCAATAAAAAACTGAATTCTTTCTTTACTCCTTCACCTCTGTGGTTTCAATAGGACGGAGCAAAAACCAAATCTTTCACCATACTCTGCTTCCCTGTGGACACAGATAGCAGTGTTCTGATCCTTTGTGTGTTAGTAGTGTCAGTGTGGCCAAGGTGGTAGTTGCTCTTTCATCCCCTCCCTGGCGGAAATAGCCAGTACCCTGAATCCTTTGCCAAGGTGTTATCGGTAAGGCTAAGTGGGTGGTAAGCAGTGCTGTGATTCCACCAATAGTATCAGCACAATATAGCAGCAAGCTAAGCTTCCAACCCCAGACTGCAGCAATGAAACTCTAAAGAGGTGATGTCAGGTGGGGCTAGTCACCACTTGGTTGCATCTCTTCCACCTTGTGTCAGCATCACCCATCTGGAAGCTCAGTCTCCTGTCTGACAGTAGTGAGGTTGAATGAGGTGGAACAAAGCACGGATAGCCGGTACTCTTCTTCCCCCATTCTCCCTCATAAGAGTGGAGAGCTGAGCTTCGATCCCATCTAGCATCATGAAACTGAACAGAGGCACAAAGTGGAGCTATTCAGTACCATTGTACCTCATTTTATGGCACTTCATTTTGTCACATTTCTCCATATAGTGTTTTTTTTTTCCCCCTCCAAATTGAAGGATGTGGCAAATAAGCCTATGGAACGATTTTTCCAACAACGTTTTCTCACTTCGTGTCATGTTAGATTTTGGTAATACTTGTAGTATTTTAAACCAGCATTTTTCTATTTGTTATGGTGATCTGTGATCAGTAATCTCTAAAGTTACTATTGTAATTGTTTTGGAGTGCCATCAACCATGCCCATATAAGATAGCTAGCTTAATAAATATTGTGTGTGTTCCGACTGCTCCATTGACCATTTCTCACCCTCCCTCAGGCTTCTTTCCTCCCTGAGACACTCTAATATTGAAATTAGGCCAATTAATAACCCTATAATGGCAACTAAGTGTTTAAGTGAAAGAAAGAATCACACATCTCTCATTGTAAATCAAAAGCTATGGTTCATATACACAATGGAATATTATTCAGCTATTTAAAAAAAATGAAATCCTACCATTTGCAATTACATGGATGGACTTAGAGGTTATTGTGCTGAGGGAAATAAGTCAGACAAAGATAAATATCATATGATTTCACTTATATGCGGAATCTAGAAAACAAAAAGAACAAACTGATCAAAAACAGACTCACAAATATAGAAGACAATCTGCTGATGGCCAGAGGGAAGGGGATTGGGGGCCAGGGAGAATGGGGTGAAGGATTAAAGAAGTACAAATAATTAGTTGATAGATGGTCATGGAGATGAAGAGCACAGCATAGGGAATGCAGTCAGCAGTAATAGAATGGTTAGGTAGAGAGCTAGAGGAGAGAAAGAGCAATTAGGGGAATCGTTTTATAAATTATATAAATATTTAACCAATGTACTGTATACTTGAAACTAATAAAATAAAATTTAATAAAAAGAAAAAAATCAACAATAAAAACTAGAGATCATTAAGCTTAGTGAGGAAAGCATATCAAAAGCTGAAATATGCCAAAAACTAGGCCTCTTGTGTCAAACAGCCACGTTGCGAATGCGAAGAAAAATTTCTTGAAAGACATTAAAAGTGCTACGCCAGTGAATACATAAATGATATAAAAGCAAAACCCCTTTATTGCTGATATGGAGAAAGTTTAGTGGTCTAGCTAGAAGATCAAACGAGCTACAGCATTCTCTTAAGCCAAAGCTTAATCCAGAGCAAGACCTTAACTCTATTCAGTTCTATGAAGCCTGAGAGAGATGAGAAAGCTGCAAAAGAAAAGTTTGAGGGTAGCAGAAGGTTGGTTCATGAGGTTTAAGGAAAGAAGCCACCTCCATAATAAAAAAAGTGCAAAGTGAAGAAGTAAGTGCTAATGTAGAAGCTGCATCAAGGTAAAGGTCTAGCTAAGATAAGTAATAAAGGTGGCTTTATTAATTAACATATTTTCAATGTAGACAAACAGCTTAATATTGAAAAGAGATGCCATCTAGGACTTTCATAGCTGGAGAGAAGTCAATGCTTGGCTTCAAGGCTTCAAAGAACAGGCTGACTCTCTTGTTAGGGGCAACCGGTGACTTTAAATTAAAGCCAATGTTCATTTGCCATTCTGAAAATCCTAGGGCCCTTAAAAATTACGCGAAATCTACTCGTTTGTGCTTTATAAATTATATGACTATAGCCATATAATTATGGCTATAGCTACAATTATATAGCTATAAATGGAACAACAAAGTAAGGATGACAGTATGCCTGCTTACCACATGGTTTACTGAATATTTTAAGCCAACTCTTGAAACCTGCTGTTCAGGAAAAAAAAAAAAAATTCTTCCAAAACATTACTGTTTATTGACAATGCACCTGATCACCTAAGAACTCTGATGGAGATGTGCAGTGAGACTAATGTTGTTTTCATGCCTGCTAACACAACATCCAATCTGCAGCCCATGGATCAAGGAGTAATTGTGACTTTCAAGTCTCATTATTTAAGAAATACAATTATGGCTATAGCTACAATAGATAGTCATTCTGCTGATGAATCTGGGAAAAGTAAATTGAAAACCTTGAAAAGACTTCACCATTCTAGATGACATTAAGAACATTCATGAATCATGGGAAAAGGTCAAAATATCAATATTAACAGGAGTTTGGAAGATTCCAACTCTCATGGATTACTTTGAGAGGTTCAAGACTTCAGTGAAGAAAGTTACTGCAGATGTAGGAAAAAATAGCAAGAGAACTAGAAATAGAAGTAGAGCCTAAAAATGTAAATGAATTGCTTCAATCTTATAGTAAAACTTTAACAAATGAGGAGTTGTTTCTTATGGATGAGCAAAGAAAGTGGTTTCTTGATATGAAATCTACTTCTGGTGAAGATGCTCTGAATATTAGTGAAACGACAACAAAGAATTTAGAATATTGTATTAGTTGATAAAACAGTAGCAGAGTTAGAACCAATTTTAAAGTTCTACTGTGGATAAAATGCTATCAAGCAGCATTGAAAGCCACAGAGAAATTATTCATGAAAGGAAGAGTCTATAGATGTGGTAAAATTTATTTTCTCATTTTAAGAAATTGCCATAGTTACCCCAGCCTTCAGCAACCACCACCAACATCAAGATAAGACCTCTACCAGCAAAAACATTTGACTCACTGAAGGCTCAGGTGATTGTTTGCATTTTATTAACAATAACGTATTTTTAATGTAGGTATTTACATTGTTTTTTTAAGACATAATGCTATTTCATACTTAATAGACCACAGTATAGTACAAACATAATTTTTACATGCACTAAGGAACCATAAAATTTGTGTGACTCACTTTATTGTGATATTTACTTAATGTGGTCTGGAACCAACCTGCAATATACCTGAGGTATGCCTGCACTCGATTCCCCTGACCTCCTCTTCCCTGTGTGTGAAGGGGAGCTCAACCTCTACCTCCACCTGGCATCAGCAAGGCTGACAAGTTGGTAGAAGGCAGGTCACTTGGCATTTTGCTCCTCCTCACTTTTCTACTCTAGTAATCCCTGGTAAGCTTTTATTCACACTCTGCAGCAATAATGTGGCATGATTCATTTCTCCTTTCTTTCTTTCTTTCTGATGGCTGAAAGGCACAGAGAGTGGGTACACTTACACTCCCCTCAGAGGTTCTGAAGTTGTGCAGGTTGATGCCTCACTTTCAGCAGGGTTGAGGAAGAAGTTTAAATTTTACTCCAACTATCTGCAACGAGGCAATGTGAATCAGTATTCCACTTTTGTCAGGATGGTATCATCAAAGCCCAGCAGTAAGCCAACATACACATACACTAGGCTCTTGTGCTGCTCATCAATAGGAGAAATGCCTCTTAAAAAAAAATACCTATGATTTAGAGAATCATAAAATAATGTCCAAAAATGTCCAGAATACCACAGAAAATCAATGGTCGTGCAAAGAACCAGGAAAAGCATGACTTAAATGAGAAAAGACAATTGACAAGCAGCAACACCAAGATTAATCGGATGTTGGAATTATTTGACAAATATATTAAAGTATGAATCAAAAAAATGCATCAATAAGCAATTATAAATTATCTTAAAATAATAAAAATTATAAAATCTTAGAAAGAAATTGAAGTGATATAAGAAAAAAACAAATATAAACTACAGAACTGAAAAATATAATCACCAAAATTTTAAAAAATTATTGGAAAGGCTGAATAGTAACATGAAGATGACAGAGGATACAGTCAGTGAATTTACATAATAAATTTACCCAATATAAACAACAGAGAAAATTTATGCAACCTTAAAAACAGTGTAAAATAGGCTTTAAAAGTGAATGGAGCTTCAGGGATTTGGTGACAATAAAATAAAAGAGTATTATATTCATTTGATTAGAGTCTCAGAAAGAGAAGAGAGAGAGAAAGGGGAACAAAGAAGTATTTGAAAAAAATAATGACTGAAATTATTCAAATTTGGCAAAAGACATACCTACAGAGTCAAGAAACTTAGAGACTTATAAATAGGATAAAATCAAAGAAATCTACACCAAGACATATAATTAAATTCTTAAAACTAGAAACAAAGAAAAAATCTTGAAAGCAGCCAGAGAGAAGTGATATATTACAAATAGCAAAACATCAATTTGAATAACGCCACATTTCTTATCATGGAGGAGAATTTCAGAATAAGTAAAAATATGTAAAAAAAGTATAATAGATTCTCTCTCATTAATTTATTTATATTTGATGGTTGAAGCAAAATTGATTATATCATCTGATGTGGTACTTAATACATGTAAAGGAAACTTTTAAGACGATTATGCTTAAATATGAGGAAGGTAAGTAGAAATAAAGGAAAGTTTTCTATACCTCACTCGAAGTAGTAAAACATTAGTAACAGTACAGTATAATAAGTTGCATGTACATATTTAATACTTAAAGCATCCACTAAGAAAATTATATAGCATGATATACTCAAAAACACTATAAATATATCAATGTAAAATCATTTAAAAAGTCCAAGTAAACTGCAGGGGTGTAAAAAAGAGAACCAGAGGTATTAAAAACAGAATACTGACAATAAAATTGGAGACTTTAACCCTAATATACTGATAATTACCTTATATGTAAATAATCTTTGAAAAAAATTAAATGGCAGATTGGCAGAGTGGATGAAAAAACTGATCCAACAATCTGCTGTCTACAAGATTTGCTTCAAATATGACATGGATAGGTTAAAAGTAAAAGTATAGAAAAATACCACATAAACATTAATTAACAAAAAACAGGAGTAACTATATTAATATCATATAAAGTAGACTTCAAAGGAAAGATAATTAGTAGAGGCAAAGAAAGACATTTATTAATATTAAACAAATCAATCCACCATTTGACCAAAAAGGCATAATAGGGAATTCAAAATGTGTACACACCAAACATCAAATAACAGAGTCTCAAAATATCTGGAGCAAGAACTGACAGAGCCAAAAGGAGAAATACAAAAATTTACAATTATAGTTGATGATTTCACACTCTACTTTCATTAATTGATAAAATTATTAGACGGAAGGTCAACTAGGATATGGAAGAAATAAATGACACAAACAAGTGGATCTAATTTACATATATTTCTAATTGACACGTATAGAACACACTACCAAAGAAAAGCAGAATACATTTTTCCATGTGTCCATGAAATATAAACCAACACAGACAATGTCTTGAGCCACAAAATAAATCTCGACAAATTATAAAAAATAAAAATCATAGAAATTATGTTCTCTTACCATAATAGAATTAAAATAGAAACAATAGAAGAACTGGAGAGATCCCTTAATATTTGGACATCAAACAACATACTTTAAAATAATTCTTAGGTCAAAGAAAAAGTCCTCAAATGAAATAATAAATATATAGAATTACATAAAAATGACAATATAATGTATCAAAATACATGGGATAGAGCTAAAGAGGTGATAAAAAATAGATTTATAGTACTAAATATTTACATTAGGAAAACACCGCAAATAAATATTCTAAGTTCCAATCTAAGAAACTAGAAAAAAAAAAAGAGTGAAATAAACCCAAAGCAAGCTGAAGGAAGAGAATAATAAAGATAATACAAATCAATCAAATTGGAAAAATAGGAATACGATAGAGAAAATCAAGGAAAGAAATTGATTCTTCAAATAAAAATCAAAATTGATTAACCTCTAATAAGCTTAACAAAGATAAAAAGAAAGAGGATAAAAATCACGGATATCAGGAATAAAACAAGGAATTCAATACACTTCCTGAAGCCATTAAAAGGATAAGAAACCACAATAAACAACTTAATACTCACAAATATGACAACTGAAAAGAAATGAACCAATTTCTCAAAAACCAAAAGCTACTAAAATGCAAACAAAATAAAATAGGAAATCTGAACTGTCATAATTATTAAAGAAATTAAATTCATACTTATAAAGCTCCCAAATAAGAAATCTCCAAGTACAGATGGTTTCACTGGAGAATTCTACAAAACATTTAAAAAAGAATTCACACTGATTTTACACATTTTCTTCCAAAATATTGAACAGAAGGGAGCACCTTCCAACTCATTTTATGAGACTATTATTATCCTGATATCAAAACTAGCCAAAGACATAAACAAAAACAAAACAAAAACAAAACCAGACCAATATCCCTCATAAATTTATATACAAAAATCTTCAACAAAATATTAGCAAATAAATCTAGCAATGCATAAAAAGAATTAATCATTATGATCAATAGAGACTTATTCCAGATATGCAAGCCTGGTTCAATATTCAAAAATGAATTAGCATTAAAAAACATATTAACAAGCTAAAGAAGAAATGCCATGTGATAATATTAATTAACGCAGAAAGGCACATGACAAAAATCCAACACTCAGTCATAATAAAAACTCTTAGGAAACTAGGAACAGAGTGGACTTCTTTATTTAATAAACAATATCTACACTTAACATCATACTTAACGGTGAAGGAAATATGGAATCAAGAGACATTTCCCATGAAGGTTAAAAGACATTCAACACTTCTGTATGCCAGTGTAAATAATCTGATAAAGTGAGAAAAATATGTTGAAAGAGGAGAAAGAGGGGGAAATTGAAGCAAAATATTTGTTGGTGAGAAAGTATGGTAGTTGGTAGATAAGTGAAGGAATTGGTCTCAGCTGGGAGAACAAACAGTTGAACTATACTTATCACAGTAATAGCTAAGTGTAAGAGTACAAATATCAAGATGGTAGCTGTGGTGGAGGAATACACTTTTTGATTCTATTTTTTTTAATAAACACCAAGGTCATCAGTTGAGAGCAATAATGAGGGTGATGTTAATGGTTTATAGAGAGAAAGAAAGGTAAAACAATTATCTAGCAGAGTGGAGGAGTGACCACTCCTGGGAAAAATTGTAAGATTACCTGGCAGCACTAAAAGTCTACTTGGGGTTAAGCATTATCAATTTAAAATAAGGCCAGTTAGCATTTTTCTTCCAGCCTCGATCACTTGCACTGTGCAGACATATATTAAGGACTGGGTGTCTTCTGCAATAAAATTTTTCTAGCTAGCACAAAGGAAGAAATGATGTTAAAGGTATTGGGAATGTATGTAAAATAATAATTATAATCAATTATAATCATATGCATGGCATCTAAACTGGATAAAGAGAAAAATGAGGACTGTGGGGTTATGGCAAAGTGAAAGATGGATTGTAAACCTCATTGAAATGGAGGATAGTTTAGAGTTCAGATATTGGAGAGGATAATTTAGATTGATAGAAGATATTGGTCAAAGAGTGACGTTCTTAAACTTGACATTATGAAGATGAAACAGTTATTCCCAATGAAAAGTGTAGAATGTAACTCTGGGAATAAATAAAAGGAATCAGCTAGGGGCAAGGTCATTGAATAAGAGGAGGACGAGGAAATAAAGATGCCAATATATTATAATGATCATCTACATGGATATTAAAAGACCTAGGATTGAGAAACTTTCATTTAGAAGATGAATAAGTTTTGGAAGTCTAATACACAGCGTTGTGATTTGTATATAATACAATGCTGTATTATATACTCGAAAATTGCTAAGAGTAAATCTGAAATGTTCTCACCACAAAAAAAGAGATGGTAATTATGTAATGTGATGGCGGTGTTAGCTAAAGTTATGGTGGTAATCATTTTACAGTACATAAATGTACCTCAAACTTACACAATGTTATATGTAAATTATATCTCAATAAAGCTGGAAAAAACAGACAGGAGTGTTGAAAAGTGTGACAGTGCAGGCATTAACATCTTTAATGTGAGGATTATGACAGGGTCTGAAGATGACTGCACTAAGGAGGTCTACAGAGTGGTATGGACTAATGGCATAAACTGCAAAGCTGAGCTTCTTAAGAAGGAGGCCGGTGGGGACAATAGTTTGGATGCAGTGATAAGAAGCAGTGAGGACAACTACTCTACTTCCAGGCCTAGTGTCATAGGGGTTAATGAATTAAAAATAAACGACAATTGAGAAAGCTATAGGGAAGCAGTATTGTCAGGTAAGGTCTAGATTTTGGTTAGAGCAAAAAGGAAGAGGTCCTAGGAGATTCATAAGGTAATTACTCATAGATATACCTTGAGCTTCAGAAGAAGGATTTCAAAAGTTGAGAAAGGATAGGAGATAAGGATTAGAGTTCAAGTCTGGAGTGGCGATCTGAGAGTCTGGGGATTCTTTTAGCAACTGTTATAAATAGAAACAAAGGCCCTTGTTCTACTAGGTTTGATGTTCTCTGGGCAGATCAAAGTGCTGGAGCTGTGAGATTAGGAAGAAAGGAGGAGGGAGAAGTGTGTTGTCAGGATCACACAGCTCTGTGGGACTCTTAACAGCTGCCTATGGCAGGATGGGGATCAGGGAGAAGTGAGGTTTCCAGAAACATGCGGGAATTGAGGAGCCTTTCTCAACTTTGCAAATGTCAGTGTGAAGTCTGGAGGAGTGATATATTCCCATATGTTTCAATGAACCAACTCTGGATCTGAAGATGAGCAATTGGATATCTCCAAGCTGTTAGGGTTCCAACCAAAATTCAATCTTCTGGGTTTTGCTTCTCTCCTTAGTGTGTTAGAGACTATATGTTGTAAAGAAAAAGTCATCAGGCTATTCAACATATTTCGATAGTAGCAATAAGGTGAATTGTTAGGAATATGAGACAACAGACAATGCCATAGCATGAAGGATGGAAAAAAGAGCAGTAACAAAATGAAGTGGGTGGTAGGCGAAGGATTAGGAAAGTCATGTAAGCCTTATATTTTAGCCTAAGAATGATGGGAATCTGCTGAAAAATTATTAGCAGGAGAAAGTGTGATCAGATTCACTTTTCAAAATGATGACTTCCCTTTAGAATATGGCATCTATTGTCTTAGGCCTTCAAAGTAAAATTGTATAGCTCCTGTTACATTTACCAACTACAAACTGAATGACTTAAGGCTAATTTTATATAATGTCCCAAAGTATTAAACTAGATAGTCATAATAATGTGATAATATGAATAATGCAATCTATTTTTGAGATGTTAGATAATTAAATGGATAATCTGTGTAAAGAATCTCTTATGTACTTGACTCTTGGAAGTACCCAATAAATATTAGTATCCTCATAAGACCCTCTTCTAGAATGTATCTGTTAGAATTAGAATTTTATCATTTGGTGTGAGAACACATCTACCATGTTTTCTAAGAAAAGGTACAAAATGTAGACTACCAGAAAACAGCCCTTTGAAAACAACACAGCAATCTGCACTTTATCCTTTAGGATAGATTTCTTGAAATAAAATAGATCTTTTGAAATAAAAATGCTAGTTCAGATAAGTGGCAAGTTCTCAGAAAAAAAATATCATTTATGAATACAAAAAGGACTTTTTTACTCTGTATTCATAAAAACAATGAAGAGAAAGTAGAGTCAATCAGAACTCATGATTCTACTTTCCTATAAGTTTTCTGAAGGCAGTCAAATAGCACTGGGCCAAAAAGATGTTTTTCTCTCTCTTCATTTTTTCTTTGATTTAAAATTAAAATTTTAACATTGAAAGCACAAGCAACAAAAATAATAGATAAATTGAATTTCCTCAAAATTTAAAACTTTTGTGCACGAAAAGACATTATCGAAAAAAGTAAAAAGCCTACAGAATGGAGAAAAATATTTGCAAATCATGCACACAATAAGAATCTAGGCTCCAGAATATATAAAGAATTCTTACAACTCAACAAGAAAAAGACAAACAACCCAATTTAAGAATGGACACACAGTTAGATCTATGGAACATTCTATTTTTTTCATCATTTTCTTTCAATGAAAAGCTTTCTATTAATCTGCCGCTCAACTCCAGATTCCACAGATAAATGCAAATTTAACAAACTATTCAATGCAAGAGCATTTTTATTTTAGAACCTTATGTATATCATTTTTGTAGAGACATTAAACAAATAAACAAACAAACAAACAAATGCAAAGAACTTGAATAGACATTTCTCCAAAGAAAATATACAAATGGCCAAAAAGCACATTAAAAGATGCTCACCATCATTAGTTACTAGGAAAATACAAATCAAACCACCATGCGATCGATACCACTTCATATCTACTAAGTTAGCTAAAATTACTTAAAAATAAATAATAACAAGTGTTAGTGAAAGATGTGAAGAAATCAGAACTCTTATACACTGCTGGTAGAATGTAAAATGGCACATACAGCCACTTCGGAAAAGTGTCTGATGGTTCCTGACACAGTTAAACATAAGCCACTATATGACCCTGCAATTCTATTAATTTTCACCTGAGAGAAATGAAAGTATTCCCGCATAATAACTTGTATGTGAATGTTCATGGTAGCATTATTCATAATAGTGAATGATAGAAAATAAATCAAATGTCCATCAACTGATGAATGGATAAATATAATATGGTAAAATGGAATGTTTTTAGCCATAGGAAAAACTGAAGTAATGATACATACTACAATGTGAATAGATCTTGAAAACATTTTGGTAAGTGAAAGAAGTCAGACCCATTTATATGAAAATATCCAAAATAGTTGAATCCTTAGGGACAGAAGCAAATTGGTGTTTGCCAGGGACTGGGAGAAGAAAAAAATGGGGAATGAGTGCTGAACGAGCACAGGATTTATCTGGGGGTAATGAAAATGTTTGGAACTAGATAGAGGTGGTGGAAGCATAGCTTTGTGACTGTGCTACACATTTCTAAATTGTTCATTTTAAAATGCTTAAATTTATGTTATAAGAATTCCACTTCAATTAAAAAAAGAATTAAAAATTTCACTGTGGCTAAATTATGGTGAACAGCAAGTGAAAACATAAAGATTTTAGATTGTATATCTTGTAAATAATAGAGAACATTTATTAAATATTTTTTAAACAAACCTAACATTTTATGATGATTTATTTCTTATATATGCATTCCAAAGTCAAGTCCAAAACATCTAATTAAGAAGCAGAAAATTCAATCAACTTGCTGTTTTTGTCTAAATGAGGCTTCCCAATTGTCAAGACTGTTTTTTTTTTTTTTTCATTCCCCACCCTCAAATGAAACTATTGAGGCCAGTTCTGTATTCAATTATGTGATCACACAGCATCTTTCAGCCCTTAAACCATTTTATAGGCACCTGAGATAATAATGGGGTTTGGAAATGCTAATTTGCAATGACCTGGAGATAACATAGAGAAATAATTACAATGAATGAGAAGTATAAAACTCTATCAAATGAGTCAACAGAGAAGTGTGAGGAAAAAGAGGGTAACAGGGATGGAGACAGAGAAAATGAGTCAGAGGAACCCAGGGGACAGCATGTAATACCAGATAATTGCCTGGCCTGAAGTAAAGTCTGAACATGAGTCAGACCCTTTCACAACCCACTGAAGGATCTTATTTCTTTAACACTCAGGCCATCTTAGAGATAACATTTTAGTAAAACTAACGACGAAAACAGATTTCTGTACATTCAGGCAAGAGAAAGCCCTGAATATGTTATGTTACACTGGGTTTATGTAATTAACCTAAAGTTGTGCAGTTTATGTTCCAAATTATTCATGTTTCTGACCTGAAATTGACAATGACTACTTTTGAGGAGAGAAAGAGGGAAAAAACAGTGAGGCCCAAAGATACCTGGTGCACCCCGTGAAACCCGAGTCTCCAGCCACATG
Source organism: Pteropus alecto (assembly GCF_000325575.1). Lineage (NCBI taxonomy): Eukaryota > Metazoa > Chordata > Mammalia > Chiroptera > Pteropodidae > Pteropus > Pteropus alecto. Next base: position 774,098 of record NW_006443225.1, on the reverse strand, counting down.
TGTAGCCCAGGGAAGTGATAGGTTCCAATGAAAGAAAACTGAATTTTAACGTCAAATTCTTAAGTCAAAACCACTTCCAATGTCATGACACCTAATCATTTACTTCTGAATTTTGTTTCTCTTTTCATTTTCTTTAACTATTTAATTAATGTAAAACCCTATAGGGTCTCAGTGATAAACTCTCATGCCTCACACAGATGGTTGATGTGTGCTGTAAACCAACAGATCAGTAAAAAATATAAAATGGTTAGTTTATTATTGAATAAATCATTGTTTTAGCAGATATTAAGATAAAACATTGGTACATATTAATTTCCTAATGCATTCCCATAGCACTTCATGCTTACCTCAGTGACAGGGTATTTGGCCTGCACTGGAAGTGTCCATCTCTACCATTAGCTCTCTGGAGGTAGAAATATTTTCTTATATTTCTACAACCTCAGTGGTCAGCATAGTGCAGAAGGATAGTGAAGAAATGTTCCATTAATGAACAAATACTCCATATGTGATTTATGAGGGCAGACGTTCTGCATGCCTTGCTCACTGCTGTATCTTCAGTATACAGTTCAGATCTAGCACATAACAAGACTTTAGATGTGTATTTGTTGAATGAATGAATGAATGAATGAATAGCTTAATTAAAAAATACATACATTCAGCCATTTTCACTCCTCTAGATCTTTTCCAGTATTAAAATACTCAAATAGAAGCTGGATATTTTGTCCACATATTGACAAACACCTACACGTTCGTTGCCTATATCTAGACATTTGATATTATGACTCCGAATGACTGAATATTAGACTTCTTTAGATATTTTGATGTAGTTAAGAGCAATCATTTTCTTTGTGAGCACTATTTATTAGCCCTCTTTTATATAAAATTAAAAAAAAAAGATTTCTAATCTAGTTTCTTTCTAGATAAAAGCTGTTCTGTGCTGGGTATATCAGCATTCTGATTACACGTGATTTCTGTTGTTCTTCCTTAGCTGAAATGTCCTCCTGTTCTGAAAAATGACCTGAAATTTCTGCTCATAATTTGCCTCTCAGAGCTTTGTGTTATCAGGGCGACTGTGGCCTGGTTTCATGTTTTTAAAGTAATTTTCTTTTGGTCAGAAATGTTCATATGCTGCACTATACCACAGCAAAAGCGATGTCCTTTCGCCCTTGGGAAGCAATAACAAAAGTAAGTGAGGAAAAAGTAGAGTCTTTTAAGCTACTTAAAACATGCATGGTTGTTTTTTACATTCACATATATTAAAAATTTGTTTATCAGATATTTAGCAAGTATATTTTATTGACTGACAGGTCACTATAAGCACAGTAAAGTAATGATAGATATTCAAACTTGTAAAATTGACTAGAAACATTAAGAAATTTAAAGTACCTTTAGAATCATAGAAAATAAATTATTATAAAATTGTTTAAATATTGGCATACAGTGTTTTAGCTGGTCTCAATTTTTTCATACACATCATGTAAACTATTGTGTGTATATATGCATACATATATAATCAAAATCTGATTTTTTCCAAATTCTTATAGTATAAACCATTTAAAATTATAGGTATTTGTGATATATTTGCTTCTATTTGAAGAGATTGGTGTAAATTATCATTTGTATTTTGAGAATCAAATATTTGGCTGTTCTATGGCAAATCAAACCAATGGCCAAGTCACAGAGTAGGAAAAAGTAACTGAGAGTTAGATACAATATACATATTTTGTTTATGAAGAATTGTTACTGTTAATGCCAACAGAATTGTTTCTGCCTTAGGCTAAAAACCTGTTTTCTGGCCTGCTAAGGTATTCTGATGAATAAAGCAGATAATGCCAATATATACAGATAATCAAAATTATTTTCTAGGTTCTGAAAAAAATTCCACATTCGTCTTGCCAAGAAGTTCTTTGAACACCAGGAATAATTCAGGAAAATCTAAAGTTCAGATCTTGTATTCTTTTACATTTAGTTACTGTGGTTTCTTCGACAAGAGCCCATTGATTCTCTGCTTGCTTTATGGAGCCTTTCCAAAATCGTATTCTTTGAAAAGAAAATTTTCCTTTGCCAAGATTAAATCAAATCTAGATTTGAGTTTGATTACTATCATATATATTTGAACACAGGATTTTAAATTGGGGCCAAAAGCAAAGATACCTATGTATATTGTTTCCAAATATACTCTTTCCAACATCAGTACTATGAGCTAAATTGAGCAAAAGCAGCAGTGGTTAAAAACATACAAGAACGATGTTGTTCCCTGATAGGACAAAGGAAATATAACAAGCCTTGTGGTTTTGCTATGTTATTTTTTTTTTCTCCAAAAGCTCCTTCTATGAGAACTAAACTAAAATCATTTATGCCATCAGTGTTTATCAAATGTCAACAAATGTTGAATATATCATATTTCCACATTTAACTTCCAATTGTAAAGTGTAAGTCATCAAAGGAAATCAAATGAATATATGGTTGTTGTGGAATAGCCTCCTGTATACTCTACAACCCTGCTCAGATTCATGAGGAAGCATCTCTGTTCTTTAACTGTCAGAGTTGAGATTCTCAACTTCCTAAAACATTGTTAAACTGCACCATGTTAAAGTATAATTTTCAAAAATGTAAAATCATTATCATGCAGATATAAAAGGAATTTGTGTGAAAGATATTTTTTAACTTAGTGACTAATAAAGGAGCCAGTAAGATGGTAAGCCAAGTCTAAAAGCACTCAAGAATTTATGTGCATATACAGTATTTTGACAAGAAAATGTTAAAACATGATTACTATAAATAAAACTGGTTTAAGTCCAATAAGGCCATAGACCACTACTTCCGGATTAACTGATGAACAAGCAAAAGTAAACTGCATCTCTAAAAGGCAAAATCTGCAAGTTAGCTTTTGTTTCTACAGAGGTAAATGTCCAGACAAAATCAAGTCCAGCACTGTATTGAAAGATTAGCCAGTGATGTTAGACTATTTTCAAGTTTCAGATAAATTTTCTGACAACTTTTTCATAGAAATAGTGTAACTGAGTTCTCCATATATTCACCTACTTTCTTTTACGTGTTCCTAATTCTATACATCTAAGTACGAGAAATTTTTCCATCACAGCGATATCAATACTCCAAAATAGATAAATACCAGTTTTGGATAATTTAATTAAGATCCCTCCATTCAACAAATATTTCTAAATACTAATAACAATAATAAATAACATTTATTAAAATCATTCTGTGTTCCAGATACTATGCTTTACATCTGTTATTTAATACTCACCAAAACTCTCTGAAATACTACTATTGTTCTCTTCATTTATTATTTTTAACCGCCAACTTATAGAGCTTAAGTAACTTGCCCAAAATATTACCTGATAAGTGGTAGAGCAGAGATACAAGCCTGTGGGGTAACAGAACCCACACTCCTAACTCACAGAAGTGTCTCTTGAGTACCAGTCCAGTGGCTGATGCTGAGAATATAACGGTTGATGAGACACAGCTCCTGCCTTCAAGGAACTCAAAATCATTTATAGGAGGTGAATAAGCAACTGTTAATTACAAAATACAAGTCTTATGCTGTGGTAAGTACAGAAGAGAGAGTACAGGGTATATGGCAAAAGCACTGAGCTCAATTTGGGGAGTCACAAGGGGTTCTTTATAAATGCAATACCATTTAGTTTGATAATGTGATTTGATTGTATTATTGTTTATTTTCTATGTTCATTAAGCTCACCATAAACCCAAAGTTGCAACCCATTATCAGCTTGTCTTTTTAATTTATTCCTTAGCTAGAAAACTAGGTAGAAAATGCCAATAAAAAGTGTGACCAGTACCTGGGGTTGAAAAGGACCATTATTCTCATGGTATAACATAAAAACTTTTTATTTTTCATATAAAAATTGATCATTGTAATACTTTGAATTTTAATCCTTAACAATACTTTTGTAAATTGATTATTAGATATTTAATTTATATAATAATATCATCTTAAATGTTATAATATAGATCAATATATCTTAGATATTAAAAAGGAGAGAGATGTCAATTGAGAAGTCACATTCAGCCCAAATGTGCACCTCAACACCCAGTGATACCTTCTAATCTTTGTAGAACCCAATACTTTTAATTCAGAGTAGTCTCCAAGATTCTTTTAGGGGAACTTTCATGATAACACTTAAGACTTCCCAGCATCTGTTAAAGTGCATCATTTCTTCTGGTCTCTCTACTGCTGGCCTCTTTGTGCCATCTAGTGAACATTTACAAAGTATTAATAAAAAATGAAATTCAGGAAGCTTTTGCTGGAGATGTGCAATTTAATGATATCTAAGGCATATAATCATTTTTAAAAATCCATTTGTTGTTGTTATTACTGAATAAATATTAATGCCCTTTCCATAAAATTCATTCTCAAAAATAAAGGTTTTACGAAACCTAAATAGAAAATAATTTTGAAGTATTACAAAGTGGTTTTACTTTTATGAAAAAAAAATCTCCATTACATTTTTTTTTCTTAGTTCTCTTAATGTTCACACTCTAATTTTTGTCTGTCATGCCATTTGCATGAATGCTTAGCAGTTTTAAATGAAGTAAATTTCAGTTCTTAGCTTGGTTGGGGAAGAATTTTTTATTCAGATTTTCTTACCTGATTCATTTGAATTTACTGGTTCTACTACTGACATGCAAAAAATATCACTTAACTTTTTTTGAAAGACTGTTGAGTTTTGATGCTGTGTTTAAACCCATGTTGTTGGGTTGCATAGGCATGAGAAAGCAAATATCACTTTTCTATATGGTTTTGTTTTTTCCCGCTACTACTCCTGCTCCCCACACCCCAGATTTTAAAAAGCTAATCTTGACCATAATTTGATTTTGTGTTATTAAAGAAAAAGCCTTATGTAAAGATATAACATAACATAGTTAACAAACTATAACTCTCAATAGAAAAGCAAACTTCCAACATAGCCTTTGTATTGTCCTTTACACTTGCCTAAATCATTTTCCTGACACCAAGGCTGGATACACTTGTTGAAAAATAAAAGTAGCTCTGCAAAAAAGAAATAGAGGGAACTTTCTTAAACTGGATAAAGAAAAGCTACAGAAAACCTTTACTAACATACTCAATGGTGAAAATCTAGTTTTCCCGCTAAGATCAGGAAGAAGGCAAGACTGTCCCTTCTCATCACTCTTTTCCAATATCCTACTGGAAGTCCTAGTTAATGCAGTAAGACAAGAAAAGAAACTGAATGGTATATGGATTGAAACACAAAGTATTCCCTTACCACAATAAAATTAAACTAGAAATTAATAAATAAAAATGTCTAGAAAAATTCTAAAATAATTGAAAGTTTTAAAATTGAATCTTTAATCTGTGGACCATATTAAAAATTTCAAGATAATTTAGAAAATATTTTAATTGAATGAAAATAAAAACACAGCATATCAATATGTGTGACAAAAAGAGCAGAGAAGCAAATTAACACTTTCTCTGTACACAGGCATAATTTAACTAAAAATGGATGATATACTTAAATGTAAAAGTTAAAACTATAAAATTTCTAAATAATTTCCTAGAAAAATTAATATAATATAATATAATCTTTTTGACCTTTGGTTAGACAGAAATTTTTTATAAGACATAGAAGCTTATAAAAAATATATTTAAAGAATTATACTGCATCAGAGGTAAAAATGTCTAATTTTTGAAAGATATTTCTTTAAAAATGTAAAGATGAGAAATAAACTGGAATAAAATATTTGTCAAATAAATATCTGAAAAATGACCTGATTTAGAATATAAAATGAATTCTTAAAACTCAAAAAAAATAAACAACCCAATATAACATAGACAAAGGTTTGAATCGTCACTTCAGCGAAGAAGTACGTGAAAAAAGAACTCAACATTAAGCATTAGGTAAATGCAAACTTAAGCCACAAATGCATGCTGAGTTATATGGCTTAAAAAAAAAAAAAAAAAGAACTTAATATACTAAGTGCTGATGAGAATGTTAAAAATTTCATTCGTTGCTGGTGTATTTCAAAATAATTCAGCCACCTTGATAAGTAATTTGATAGGTTCTCATAGAGTGGAACATACATATACCATCCATCCTGGCAATCCCACTGGTAGGTACAGTTGCTCTTCAACTTAAAATGGGGTTATATCTCAACGAACTCAATGTAAATTGAAACTATGGTAAGTCAAAAATGCATTTAATATACCAAACCAACCAAACATCATAACTTAGCCTAGCCTACCTTAAATGTGCTCAGAACATTTAGAGTAACCTACAGTTGGGCAAAATCATCTCAGTTATCATTAGAGCAATTTCCATTAATGAAGAAAACAAAAGACCAATATACCTGAGGAATTCTAGCTCCCTTATTGCCTTGCTCTTTCATTGTCTAAACCTTAACCATTGGACTTCTCCAGAGGGTATTCAGACATATGCCACCTGGTATTCAGACATATGCACTTATCCATACAGAAAATGGAGGGCAGCTGCCTCTGTCTCTGTAGCAGGGATTCCCAAAATCTGGTCCACGGGTTGATCCATGACTTATTTTTACTAGTCTACCCACAACATGAGGAGGAAAGAGACCATTTAATGAGTGTTTTACAGGCTAATATATTCATTTTTATCTTGAGATTACATCATTATGAAGATTGATGGACAGAAGCCTCATTTAAGTTGGAGTTGGAGGACCTGAAGGAGGAGCTCTCATGCCTGCTCCATACCAGACAGAGCCCAACAAGAACTCATTGATCCTAACAGCTCTCCCAGTCTCCTTTTCTCTGAGAAAGAGTTTCTTTTCCTTAGTTTCTCAGCATTTGCACATGGTTCACCGTTAGACTGCACATCCCAAATGGCAGTTCTTTGTTGTTCCAAATAAACACATTTTACTAGAGAAATATCTGGTGGTTTATTTAAGGTCAATACCCCTTTTTATATAAAAATGGGTTATTTGTTTTCTTAATCATAATGGTGATGATACAGAGTAGGGATTTTTAAAAAATCCTTATTTGACAAAATAAATCAGTACCAACAATTTGTAGGAACGTTTCACCATTCCATGAAATCTAACAGTTTACTAATCACTATTCTATAGCCATTTTTAATATATCCAAACTTGGCATCTGAAAACACCTTCAACAGATAGCTTTTCCTGTTACCAAGTTAAGGGGAATTTCATCAGGGTTTTGGATAGTGGTGTGCTGACCTTGGGGCACACACAGAGGCCTGTCCCTCGGGGCTTTCTGGCCTGATGTGAGCAGGCCGTGGGTACAGCTCTAGTGTGGGCAAGCATCAAACGCACTCCTTTTGGTGCTGTGGGCAGCTAGAGCCCAGTGAGCTGACTGCTTGATTAGGACAGTTGGAAGTCCCTTCTTCAGGGACCTCAGCTGACTTTCTAAAAGGAAAACATTTACAGGAATCTGTTGTCTGTTGAGAGAAATATAAAGTCTTTACGAGAGGAAATCTATTCTCTGGAGGCTGGGGGTGGGGATGAGAGACTGACTTCTCCTGGGGCACCACAGCAATCACAGCAAGAAAGTGTAGATTGGTAGGGGGTAGGCTTCTGACCAAAAGGGACAATCTCTAACAGGATGGCATGGGGATGGAGTTCCATCCCAAACCCTGACAGAAGGCGAGATCTGTCCGTAATGGCTGAAAGACTTTGTTACTGTTTGAATACAACTTCCCATGGCAGTCTCCAGCAGCAGCCCTTGTCTGGCTTGCTCATGGCAAGTGCAGCCTTATGGGAAAAGCTATCTTATCAAAGCACCTCCAGGAATAAAACAGGGATCGAGCAGAACATCAATTCTGTTGCCTTTATTGGTTGAAAAAAATCAGACAATCTAGGAATTCTGCAGGGGTTAGCAAAAGATAAAAAATGTTCTTTTTCCCTTCAGTAAAACTCTGAGAAAGCTACAACTCTCCATAAAAAGAACCTGCCCATATTTAAACAGAAACAGGAACATGATTCACAAAAGAAAGGAGGACATGATTTATAAAGAGTGACTACAAATGACAAAGATACTCAGCTTGACAAAGAGAGACTTAAATGGAGACAATTTGATTATACTTGATGACAGTTTACAAATTCAGAATCAGACAGTATAAACATTTAAGATACATACTAATTTAGCACAATGTTTGCTTAGGAAGAAATGTAGGGCAGGGTACAGTGGCCACCCCCTTTCTGCTTCTGGCCAGTTCCAGGCCCAACTGATGGTCCTTATGACCAAACAGAAACTGTGTCTTGATCTGCATTAAGTGTGGGGGATCAAAAGAAGGCAGAGATGGGAAACAAGCTAGGACTCTACCAGGAATGACATGAGTTAACCTGACTTTGACCTCTGGTAGATGCATTTCTGTGGAGCGGTGCCTCTTCCATTTGATAGAGATCAAGAGAATCTTTCCAAAAGGCCCAAGCTGGAGAAACCTGCTTTGTAACTTGCAAACTCTCTCTTTCCTGGTAGAGAATGTGCCCCAGGCACTCAGCCCTTATAAAAAATAATATATAGTTAGATATTTATTCAGAAGCAAAAATAAAAAGAAACAAAAAACTCACAGAACCATCAGGACTAAACTAAAAGTACAAAATAAATGTATATACATATATATACACATATATAAATACACACACACACATATATATATATATACACATATACACATGCATACTCACACAATAGGCCACACATATACCAAAATGCACACACATCACTGGCATACATATGTACAAAATCACATCATCTGGTTATTTTTTTTGTAATAATTACTAACACTTAAGATTATCTTATTTATTTGTTTTCTATATCTCTCTCTCATCTAGAATGTAAGTTCTATGTGGGTCCTTCTTTGTCTGGTCCATTAGTATATTCCCAGTGCCCAGAACAGAACCTGTGACATAGTATGTATTTTATATTTGCTGAATGAATCAGTGAATCGATGCCCACATTTGTCTCCCATCATGCTCCAGCTCAGAATAAGTGAAAGCTTGAGCATGGCTACACCATGAAGGGAAAGAACCAGGAGAGGAAAGGAGAGATAAATGAGGCAGAAGTGGCAATAATTGATGGAGAGCGTTTTATGATGGAGGTGGGATCCACAGCACAGGCACAAGTTCCAGTTTCAGGTAAAAGAAATAATGTCGACAATTGTACCAAAACTGAACAGAGAGTACTGTTGAAGAGTAAGAAATTGTGAGATTCTTCGTTTAATGTCATAATTCAATGAAAATTAGAGAAAACATCATTAGTTACAAGTAGAAAGGAGTGAGATGTTGGGTGAGGATTTGTTTATTGAAAATAAAGCTAGACTTCCTTTCTCTTTTATTACCCTTTCAGGTTGTAATTATTAATTCAAAAACTGACTCATCTGCTAGATTCTGAATGAGATCCCTTATAGCAGGGATGATGTCAACCTCTTTCTGCTGCATTGCAGCATAGTACACTCTGCTGGCACATAGTAAATAAATATGCTGATACAAACATAAATATTTGTTGAATAAAATAAAAGTAAATGTGCAAAAAATCCTGTGAAGCTACTTGGAAGGGGGTGACTGTGACTACACAAATGGATTTCCAGTTAAGACAATGGGTTCACTGTGCCAGTCTAAAGTCAGGTGGTCCTAAGGTCTTGCCGCTTATGTAACCTTGGCCAAGACCCTCTAACTTTTTAAGCTTCGGTTGTATTCCTTCTAAAATTGGTCTAGTATAACGGCCCACATAGTGATGTCGTAAGGAAAAAATGAAATAGCACGTATAAAACTCTCAGGTAAGGACATCATACACTTAAGTACTGGTTTGCATGACGTCATTTACTTTATTTTGATTATTTTGTCTACTACACTAGAGAACACCAGAAGCAAAGAGCCAGTCCTTATCACCTTTGTGTCCCCAATATCTAGTACGATGCTCAGCTCATTGAGAAGTATGGCAGAGGTTTCTAGTTGCCTCTACATACCAATTTCCTCTTCCTTCATTCTCACAACACTGATTTTATTCTAGGTGAAAATGTGCACAGCTAAATAACAGTGGCCATAGAAAATGATTCTGGAGTAAAAATGCAAATCTGCAGAGGATCTGCAGGGAAATTATTGCTTTTTTTGGTGCAGGTTATACACCTCATTCTCTTTCTCTTTTCTTTCTTCCTGAAGGGAGTAGAGAAAAGACACCAGAGTTGGGCAGTCATTTTGTGACAATGAAGTGGCAAGGACGTTGCAGTGAAGGGTTTAAAGAACACTGGGACATTCATGGCTTCATGAAGCTATTTCATCAACTCTGAACAGACGAACTCCAGACTTATCAGGAAAACGGCCATCCATAAAGAGTTATTTGGAGACCAATCTTACTCACTTGGTTATCATTTATTAATTACTAATAGGCTAATCCATTTTGTAGTTAATCACCCGGTTTTATGTCAATATTCATGTAGCAGAATCAAAAGGAGGTTAAGTTTAAATTTATCGAAATAGGAGTAATCTAAATGTTTGATATAATGTAAACATATCCAAGGAAAGCTATTGTTAGTTAAAAATTCTGATATTTTAATCATGTAGACATAAGTATAGAATTAAAATTTTAATTTTCTAACAATTTTATTTAAACATATTATCAAGCTCTAAACAATACAGATAATTAATATAAATATTGGAATTATTTTAGGCCCAAATTATCTTAATTGTGGATATTTGTTTTAAAAGTAAATCTATGACTACCATATTTTTAATTTTGTGGGTTTAATTTAACTGTAATTTTTGTTTTAATATATCAGAAATAGTTTCATAGTCAGGAGAAAATTTTCTTTTCTAAAAGAAATGTAGTTAATTTACTTATATGAAAGATTAGACTGAAGAATAATTAATAACAGTTCTGAGTATTTTTTTCATACAAAAATTATCTTTGTGCTCCCTCTGGTGGCTTCTTTCAAAAATGGACTTTTATCTGCTCTCTAAATTCAATGTGTTTTCAGGTCTTCTTAAAGTGTCAAAGAAAATTTACCAAAACTCTAAACTATTGATATAAATGATAAACTATACAGTGAAGCTGACTGAAACATAATGCTTGGGTTTAAAATAATTGGTCATTTTTCACTCTATTCAAAAGCTCTCATTGAGTGTTTGATGTTACACATATACTGAAGTTAACTAACATTTGACAAGGGAGCCAAGAATATTCAATGGAAAAAAGATAGTCTCTTCAATGAATGGCTTTGGGAAAACTATATATTCACATGTAAATGATTGAAGCTAGACCCCTATCTCACACCACTCACAAAAATTAATTCAAAACGAATTAAATACTTAAGTGTAAAACCAGAAATCATAAAACTCCAAGAAGAAAACATAGGAAAAAAGCTCCTTGATGTGGGTCTTGGCAATGATTTCTTGAATATGACACATAAAACAACAAAGTTAATAAACAAGTGGGACTATAGCCAACTAAAAAGCTTCTGCACCTCAAAAGAAAATGATCAACAAAATGGAAAGGCAACCTATGGATAAATTTGCAAATTATATATCTGATAAGGGATTAATATCTAAAATATATAAATTACTCATAGAACTCACTAGCAAAAAAATAATAATGTAATTTGAATGAACATTTGAATGAACATTGAATGAACATTTTTCCAACGACGATATACAAATGAATAGCCAACAGGTACGTGAAAAGGTGCTCAACATTACTAATCATCAGGGAAAATGCAATCAAAACCACAGTGAGAACACACATCTCACCTGTTAGAGTGGTTATCATGAAAAAGACAAGAGATAAATGCTGGTGAGAATCTGTACAAAAGGAAGCTTTGTATACTACTGGTAGGATTGTAAATTGGTGTAGTCATTATGGAAACAGTATGAAGTTTATTCAAAAAATTAAAAATAGAACTATCATATAATTCAGTGATTCCACTTCTTGGAATATATCCAAAGGAAAAAACACTATGTTAAAAAATATCTGCATCCTCGTGTTTATGGACATTATTTACAATAACCAAGACATGGAAACAAGCTAAGTGACCATTGATAGGTGATTAGATAAAGAATATATATATAATTCAGCCATAAGAATGGAAATTCTGTCATTTGTGAGCATAAATGGACCTTGAGGGCATTATACTGAAATAAGTCAAACAGAGAAAGACAAATACTATAAATCTCGTTTATATATGGAATCTAATTTTAAAAAAAGAAAAAAGGGAAATAAAGCATAGAAAAAGAGATCAGATGTGTAGTTACCAGGAGTGGGGGTGGGAGAGGGGGACCAGATGAAGGTGATCAAAAGTTGTAAACTTCCAGTTACAAAATATATAAGTACTAGGAATATAATGTACAACATAATGATTATAGTTAACACAACTATATAGTATTTTCGAGAGTAAATCTTAACAGTTCTCATCACAAGGGAAAAAAATGGTTTTTATTTTTGTCACTATGTGAGATGATAGATGTTAACTAAACTTATTGTGATAATCATTTCACAATGTATATAAGTCAAATCATTATGCTGTATGCCTTAAACTTATACCATGTTGTATGTCAATTATATCTCAATAAGACTGGAGGTGGGGAATAAACTGAAGCATATTTAAAATTTTAAGAGTTTATTTGAGAGAAACAGAAGTAGTTAGGAGCACTCCACTAAGAGGAGCTAGGGGAAAGACTTTTATAGAGAAGACATGGAAGCGAAGGAAGGAAATTATTTGATTGGTTATAGTTTAAGGTTGGAAAACCTAGCTGGCTGTTTGTGATTGGTTGTCCCTAGGTTTCAATTTCCTAACCTTGAAACATTTATAGATTTACACTTTGGTTTGCTTCTGTAGGCTACTAAGGCATTAGAGCCACCTCAGTCTATAGGCCTCCCTGTTTAATTAATCTAACACTGCTAAGTGTCGGATTCTTTTTATATGTCAAGGATTTGGTGGTAACTCAGGGGACACGATGCCTGACCTTAGGGTCTTCACATTCCAGGGAAATGACAGATAGAAGTCAAGGAAATGAAGAAATAAAATACCTTGAAATTGTAACAGAAACAAATGAGGAGTCAAATAGATAATAGCAGTGGGTAGAGCAAGATCTTTATAAGGAGTTAAAATTTAAGTTGACCTCAAAGATGAGAAGAAATTAGCCATGAGAGAGCTGGGGAGGCACTGCTAGCAAAGCAAAGAGCAGGAGTGGACAGTGCAGTAGGGGGTGCTAGGCATGGTGCAGGCCTGCCACTGGACATGGTGAATGAGGGGAAAGTGGCCACATGAAGTAGAGTGGAATCATGCAGTTCCCTCTAAACATGGTAAGGAATTTCTATTTCGTTCAAACTGCAATGAAAATCTTTTAATAGACATATTCAAGAAAGTGAATAAAACAATGTATATTTTAATAAGATCACTCTTGCTGCTACATGGAGAATGGATTAGAAAAAAGCAAGAGTCAAATTAGACTATCAGTTACAGAGTGTTTCAGGACTGCTGGCTAGAAATGATAGTGTCTTGCGCTAGGGTAACTTCACTGGGGGAGGGGGATAAAAAGAAGAAAAGAGGAGGAGAAGAGGGACAAGATCAGGAAGAGAAAGCAGAGCGCTGAGCACTTATTCAAGATCTGCTTTAAAGGTACAATCAAAAGCCCTTGTTGATAAGCTGGATACGGGGGAGAAAACGGGGGGTGGGGAACTAAAAACAAACATCTGGATGGAGCTACAGGTAAATAAAAGGAGAGTGGGAGGCACAGGTTTGAAGTAAGGCTGTGGGTAGGGAGACAAATGTTATGTAATTTATCTTTATATTGTTTTATTTTTTAAAAAATTAATTTCTCCACATATTTAACACCTTTTATCCCATCTACCTTGCTCTCCCCACCCCACATCCTCTGGTAACCACTAGTCTATTGTCCATGTCCATGAGTCTCTATTTGTTTGTCCTGTTCATTTGTTGCTTTTAGATTTATATCCCACATATAAGTGATGTCATGTGGTTTTCAACTTTTTCTGTCTGGCTTATTTCGCTTAGCATGATTATCTCGCGGCCCATCCATGTTGTCGCAAATAGCACTATTTCATCTCTTCTTATGGCTGAGTAATATTCCACTGTATATATGTACCACAGCTTCTTTAGCCAACTATCTTTAGCCAACCCTTCGGTTGCTTCCATGTCCTGGCCACTGTGAATAATGCTGCTATAAACATCGGTGTGCAAATATCTTTTTGGATATGGGTTTTCATGTCTTGGGTAAATACTCAATAGAGGGATTGCTGGATCATATGGCAGATCAACTCTTAGGAG
>NW_006443225.1:735789-758953 GCF_000325575.1 Pteropus alecto | reverse complement strand
TTCCTTCTGCTGACTTTAGGCTTCATTTGTTCTTCTTTTTCTAGTTTTTTAAGATGAAGTGTTATGTTGTTTATTTGGGCTCGTTCTTGTTTTTTGGAGGTAGGCCTGTAATGATATGAACTTTCCTCTTATGACCATTTTTGTCTTGTCTCAAAAGTTTTGGTATGTTGTACTATCATTATAATTTATTTCTATGTATCTCTTGATCTTTTTATTTCTTGTCTGACTCAGTCATTCTTTAGTAGCATGCTGTTTAATCTCTATGCATTTGTGGTTTTTCCTGTTTTCTTTTTACAATTGATCGCCAACTTCAAAGCATTATGATCAGAGAATATGGTTGGTATAATTTCAACCCTCTTATATTTGTTGAGGCTATCTCTGTGTCTCACTATGTTATCAATCTTTCTGAATGTTCCATGCACACTAGAGAAGCATGTATAAGCAGCTGCTTTGGGATGAAACACTCTATAAACATCAATTTTGTCCAGTTGATGTGTTATTTAAGGATGTTACTTCCTTATTAATTGTCTGTTTGGATGATCTGTTCATATCCGATAGTGGGATAGTTAGGTCCCCTACTATGATAGTGTTTTGGTCTGTTTCTCTCTTTAGTTCTGTTAGTAATTGCTTTATATATTTCGGAGCTCCCTGATTGGGAGCTTAGATATTAAAAAGTGTTATGTCTTCCTGGTGCATGATTCCCTTAATCATTATGAAGTATCTCTCAATATCTTTCTTTACCTTTTTTACTTTGAAGGCTATTTTGTCTGTTATTAGTACCACTACTCCTGCTTTTCTCTGAATGCTATTTGCTTGAAATATCATTTTCCACCCATTCACTTTGACTCTGTATTTGTGTTTGAAACTGAGATGTGTCTCCTGGAGGCAGCATATGGTTGGGTTTTGTTTTTTGATTCAGTCGACAACTCTGTGCCATTTTATTAGTGAGTTCAATCCATTTACATTTAGGGTGATTATTGAAATACGAGGTCTTCTTATAGCCATTTTTTCTTTTACTTTCTGGTAGATCAGTGTTTCCATTGCTTTGTTGTCCTTGTGTGTCTGTTTTCTTTATTTTGGTTGGTTTTTATGGGTTTTCCCTCTTGTCCTTCTTGCTTTATGTTATATGCTTCAGTTCTGAATCTTCAGCAGTAGTTACCATTACGAATATGTAAAGGATAGTTTTATAGATAGATAGATAGATAGATAGATAGATAGATATAGATATAGATATATAGAGATAGATAGATAGATAGATAGATAGATAGATATAGATATAGATATATAGAGATAGATAGATAGATAGATAGATAGATAGATATAGATATAGATATATAGAGATAGATAGATAGATAGATAGATAGATAGATATAGATATAGATATATAGAGATAGATAGATAGATAGATAGATAGATAGATATAGATATAGATATATAGAGATAGATAGATAGATAGATAGATAGATAGATAGAGTCATCCCTTTACTTCTGTGCGTGCCTTATCTCCATTCCCCTTTGTGAATTTAGATCTTTGACTCCTCCCCTTTTCAGTCATTGTTATCTCAATTTGTCCCTATGTATGCTGAACGTCATTACTATCTTACTATAGCAAATCTCTTCTTATCGTTTAAGCTTATAATGCCCTGTTCTTAGTAAGGGTCGCACTCCTCTGCTTTCTGCCTGCTAGTTGCCTTACTCTTAGTTATGGTTTTTTGTTTTTTGTTTTTTTGTTGTTTTTTTTTTTACCATTTTGTTTTAAGTGAACTGACCCCTTTCAGTATTTCCTGTAATGCGGGATTCAGTGTAGAATTCCTTCAATTTTTGTATGTCTGGAAAGGTCTTTATTTCTACTTTATATCTAAAGGAGAGCTTAGCTGGGTACATTATTCTTGACTGGTAGTTCCTTTCACTTAATATTTTAAATATTAGATTCCACTCCTTTCTGACTTGTAAGGTTTGTGCTGAGAAATCCAAGATAATCAAAGGAGTTTACCCTCATAGGCTAATGTCTTCTTTTCCCTGGCTGCCCTGAGAATTCTTTCTTTGTCATTGATTTTTGATAACTTTAATACAATATGTCTTGGAGAAGGCCTTTTGGATTGAGATAATTTGATGTTCTGCTGATTTTGAATTCCAAGCTCCAGCTCATTTCTTAGATTTGAGAAATTCTCTTCTACTATTTTTCTGAAAATGCTTTCAAATCCCTGCACCTTTTCTTCTTCAAGAATGCCTATCATTTTTATGTTTCCTCTCCTGATGGTATCAGCTAGTTCTTGTATTTCTCTTTCACTATTTTTCATTCTTCGGTTTCTCTCTTCTTACTTCTGATTTATTTCTGGATTTCTGTCTTTG
Organism: Pteropus alecto; assembly: GCF_000325575.1. Lineage (NCBI taxonomy): Eukaryota > Metazoa > Chordata > Mammalia > Chiroptera > Pteropodidae > Pteropus > Pteropus alecto. The sequence continues at coordinate 756,601 of NW_006443225.1, read as the reverse complement.
ATATCACTGATCCTTTCCTCCATTTGGTTGACTATATTTCCCAAACTTGCTATTTCATTTTTCATCTCTTTCAGTGTGTTCTTCGTCTCCAGAAATTCTATTTGGTTCTTTTTGAGGGTCTCAATTTCCTTGCTAAAGAACTCATTCTGTTCATCTAGTTATTTTTTTCAGTTACTGAAATTATTGATAGGAATTGTTTTAGATTTCATTGATTTTTTTTTCAGAAGTACCATCATCCTGAATTTTCTGTCATTTAAGTCGCACATTTCTATGTCTTTAAGCTGATTTTCTGGAGATTTTTCTTTATTTCTGAGCTGCCTAGTCACCTTTTTTCCCAGAAAGAAGATTTATTATATAAAAGTCTCTCTTTAGCCTGTTGCAAAGAAGGCATTTTTCTTTTCATTTTCAGGAGATGGTGTCTAAGCCTCTTAGATCCCTGCTTTATATAAAGTCTTAATAACGCCTTCCCCCCCACCCCCGTAGGTGTTTAATCACACTCTCTACTCTCATGCAGATCCCACGCTTAGACGTACTGGAATGCAGTTTGGGCGTTTTTTGTTGAGTTTTAGATGTTCAGTTTATTGTTGTTTCAAGGGGAGAGATGCAGGGACATCTCACTCCACCGTGTTCCTGATGTCACCCAAATGTTCTCTTTAGAGGCTTGTTACACACAAGATTGTTTTGAGATATCCAAGTAAAGATGTTAAGTAGAAGTTAGGCATACAAGTCTAAGGATCAGAGGAAATGTTTGCTGGACAGGAAATCTGGGCATCATCAGTGAATTCAGATTTGACACCTCAGATTTGTTCAGATCACTGGCAGAAGGTGTGCAAAGAAAGAAAGCTAGAACTGAGATCCACCAACATTTTGAGGTAAAATAAAAAAGGAGGAGGACCAGAAGGTTAGGTTGACAGTTTGGGGAAAATAAGATTAGAATGCACTGCAGAGAGGACAAGAAGGAGGAAGGGCAGACAAAATGTGGTGCAACTCTCCGAAGACTGGCTATAGAGGGATGTAGATAAAGGATCGATAGACCTAGGAGAGATATATAGTCAAAGACTATTTCTCCTTTTTAAGTTCGTATTTTCTTTCTGCAAAAGGTGTTTGAACATACAGAAAAAGTATAAAACATAAACTTTTCATAAACAGAAAAGTTTATGAAGTTCTTTAAACATACAGAAGAGTTAAAAATACAATGAACATTTGTTTTCCCTCTAACTGTAAATATTTTGATATATTTGCTTTGTTTTTATAGATACACACACAGAGATATTTTGCAAAAAAAAAATTCCTGAAACCCTTTTACAGCTGGTATTTCAAATCAGGATCCAGTCAAGATGTCTGCATTGTCTTTAATCATTATTTTTCTTTAGCCTCCTTTAATCTAGAACATTTTCCTCATCTCTTGTGGGTGTGTGTCACATTGATTTTTTGAAAAATTCAATAAGATGGTTGTCTTATAGAATTTCCCACATTTTAGATGTGTGTCATTGTTTCTTCATGGTATTCTTTTTCTTGTTCCTTTATTCCCAGTTTTTCTCTATTAACCAGAACTTAGTCAAATGTTTGATTAAGTTACAGTTAAACACATCACAGTGGTCTTGTATATATCATACTGCATGGTATATGTATATGCATAAACATAGGTACATGTTACTGTACATAGCACACAATGTCAGGTTGTCTTGTCATTAATTATACTAAATTAGGTTACTAGATGACCCAACCAGATTTCTCCTTTATGAAGGTAAATTTTTACTCTTGCAGTTAGCAAGCAATCTTTCAGGTGATATTTTGACACCTTGAAAATATTCTATTCTCAATAAATCTTTTACTTAATAGTTTTGGTACCCACCGATAAGCTGTGCTTGAATCAATATTACAAAGTCATTGATATTCTAACTGCAGAATGGTGATTTTTCTAATTCTGTCATCTCTTCTACATTTATTAGCTGGCATTCATCTGGAAAGAAAAGTTTAAGGAAGCTTTTTTTTATTGTTGAAGATATTAGAATGTTTAAATGCCAATAAATATTATATAGTAGAAGGTAGATGAAGATAATTTAGGAGAGAATGAGGATAGCTGAAAGGAATAAGTCTTTGAGCAGGAGAGAAGAAAAAGAATGGAGAGCACATGCAATGTGGTTGCTGTTTGATTGGGGAGAGACTTCCCCACGTGACAGGAGGGAGATGGGGAAGATGAAAAGGCTTCAGACTTAGATGTGAGAAGTTGAGAGAGTAATTCCACTTCTAGCCATACCATATAGAAATGATAAAAATAAAATAAAGATGAAACATATGAATAAAGATGAAGATACCCATACACTAATAAGAAAAAATATTTTAAGTAAGAAAAATGAAGAAACAGCAATAGAAAAATAACAAAGATTATTATATTTTTGCTATAGAATAGTATGCTATTAGAAACGATAATTAGGAAACCTATAAAAAACAAGAACACAAGTGAAAAAAATAATTTTTTCTTGAAGTTTTCTGAGTATATTATATTTAAAAAAAAAAAAAAAGCTAGTATAGCTGCAACTACAAAGCCTTATTTTTCTGCGTAAATCATTCTTAAGGTGGCAGGTAAGCCCAGCTTTTACAAATGCCTTAAAGAGTAGGGAAGAAACCTAGCTCCCACAGACATTTTTATCAATTTGGCTCCTCCTACTGAAATAACAAATAGAATTAATTAAACCAGTTTTAATTTTTACTTATTGAGCATAAAAACAATGTTTATTTTGAGGGTTATTTATATTTCCATATACTAATGGCAGGAAAATAATAGAGCTTTGAAACATGACAGTAGGCCAAGAAATAATTCTTATATGATTAAAAAAAAAAATGACCTACAATCAGGAGACATCACTGCTCTGGGAAACCTAAGCAATCAATATTTTGATATTTTAGACACTATGATTAGTTGCTTAAATGATTCTAGTTTGTTATTATGAACTATAACTTAAACAATGATAAGGCAAGAAAAAGAGCAAATTTTTTAATACTATTGGTCAAAGCAGTTCCCAAATCAGTTATTCATGTAATGATATGTGTGAGAGTAAAATTTTGTCAGATAGCTCTGTTTTTGCCACAATCATAGTACATATTTTAGTGGCATATAATGGCAAGCACTTATTCTCCACAGAGGTGTGTCAGCTGAGTGGCTTTTCTCCACGTTACCTTATTCTGAGGTCTGGGCTGGGAGCTTTAGAAATGCTGCTTCCTGGAACCTGACTAAATGGGTCTCAAAAGCAGCCTGGGAAGATCTGAACGATGCTGCCCATGTCAGCTGTGCCTGGGCATGTAAGTGGCACTGAATTATATGCAGATAAAGTTCTGCTTCAAGTGGATTAGGTTTTCTTGAACAACTGCGTTTAGGTATCTCCAAATATGAGAATGCTTGTTGACAGAGAAACATAATACTTTAGATTGCTGGAATTTACCTTTTAATTCCCATTTTCTGACATTTTAGATGACATATATATCTTTAGACACTAAGCTTCTTCCAAGTAACTGATTTCTTACTGAGTTCTTTAAGGCCAATAAGAAATTTCACTAAAATTTCTATCTCATCTGTTTTACACACACATACACACACATTAATACATGTACATGTACATACTATACATGTATATACTAGTTTAAAATGATGACATTTATACAATATTTTATTGTTATTTTCTCTTAAACCCCTTCTATAGTAATAGGAAAGAAAAATTTTAAATGGACAAAGAGAACTGGATCAGAGACAACAGAATGGAGAGAGCAGATTTTGAGAGGATGGTAGCAGAAGGAGCGTTTATAAGTAACAAAGGGAAGAAAAGCCTACAAAGGGACACACCAACTCCACCTGATTTGTCTCCAAAGCACACCAGAAGGCCACTTTGCCCACAGGAGTTGGGAGTGATCTGCAAGAATATAAACAAGGAGACTGAACAAAAGTCTGTAAAAGGAGTGCTTAGACCATCACGTCTGACACATGCAGCCAGAGGTGGCCTTCCTCCCTAGCCCTGTGGGAAATGAAGCCCATGTTCCGGAGAGATTGTACCCAGAGATGCACTGGGCACAGGGAATCAGGCTGTGCAAAATACAGGAACCAAGTATTGAAACAAAAATAGGGAGACAAAGTAAAAGTCTGAAAATAGAATGAATGGAGAGATTTCCTTCAAAACAAGTAGCTTTCAAAAGTATCAGCCCTCCCCCAATCTTTTCACTTATAATGTCTAAATTTAATGAATTAAAACATTGAGGTGTAAACCTATAATTTAGCAATAGGGAGATAAATCCCAGAAAACACAACCAAATGAGTTCTGAAAAAGACTCAGGGCTGGAAAGACTAGGCAGGCAACTGCTGGTTATTAATCTCTCAGTAAAATCAGAGTATCAAAGTTTAAAGTTTTAAAATTTAAATCATGCATCTGTATAACTTTAAAAAATAAAACTACTTCAGAAATAAAAATTAAACATGCATTGGGCTTAAATTTTTAAGTGATATCTCAAAACACTGAATGAGTTATTAACATCATTGCAGAAAAATTCAATAGAAAGTGAGATAAACACATTTCTCCTTTCAACTGGTAGTATAGAAATCACAAGAAGTCTCATTATTTAATATACATTGTGTATTTAAAATACATTTGAATTTTAAATAAATATATTTAAAGGTATACCATGAATTTTAAATATAATGAAAAATGACAATAATAAACCCGAGACGCAATTTCTCTAAGTATGTGAGAAACTCCCTTTTAATTAGGATCCCTGGATTTCCCCAGTAAAGAAAACAAATAAAAATATAGCAATAAGAACAGCAGTTACGTGAGAAGCAGGAGTTACAGGTTTCAAAGCAATGTCCTATAAGAGAATATGAATAATATACTCAGTACTTTTACAAGTGTAAATATTTAGGTCTTTTCTAATTACAAGTGCTTCATTCGTATAATCTATACTGAATAGATTTTTTCTGATAATTCGCTGCTGTTTAAAGTAAACTAATTTTTCAAATGGAAGAACCACTCACAAAACCATTTTATTACTATTTAGTATCCATAAATGGCAAGTCCCTGTCTTTGGCAACACTAACCATCTTTCTTACATTGTGTGCCATCCACAATACGACATTGTAATTTCCCCCACTCTTCTATGGTGTGCAGTGGCCTAGTTAATGCAGTCAATGACTCAGCCTCAGGACACCTCTACTGGTCACACAGTCCTTGGCAGAGGATCCAGATTTCACAGAAAGATGTGAGCTGACTCCCTAGGCCATGATCCACTGGGGCACTTGAAGCCTTTGCAAAGAATATAATCTATTCTCGCTGCCAGCAGATATTTGTCAAAAGAGAAATCCTGTTCTGACCTGTGAGGAACATGCAGCTTATCTATTTTAAAAGAGTTTCTCAGAGATGTCATTTTAACTTTTCTTCTCTTTTTCATCTTTTTCTTTTAAGTGTTGTGATATGTCTTCATGTAACCTTATGAAATATGGTATAAATAAACAAATGTATCTTGCCCTAAATTCAAGGATAATGTTATCCACTGCAAAACTCTGTTCTATAGCAATAGAGGTGTCAATCAAACTGGGCAGGCATCAGAGCCACATTAAAACAGATCTTGCCCCAGAAAGTCAGCTCCTGTAGAACAGCTCTTCCACTATAGTCCTGGCCATTCTTCACAACCAATCAACCTGAGGGTCAATCCCTCCCATTGATTTGAAAAGAGCAACCAAGGCTCAACCACAACAAGAAGGCACATACAACCCATACAAGGGATACACCTGGAACACCCAACTCAGGTGTGCTCAGGTGACCAGGGAGATTGTGCCACTTGGCCCCACAGACACTTACTACATAAGGCCATTCTACTAAGACAGGGGGATATAGCAGCCCCAGCTAGTACATAGAAACAAACACAAGGAGGCAACCAAAACGGGGAGACAAAGAAACATGTCCCAAATGAAAGAACAGAACAAAGATCCAGAAAAAGAACTAAACAAAATGGAGAAAAGCAATCTACCAGATAGAGTTCAAAACACTGGTTATAAGGATGCTCAATGAACTTAGGAGAAGAGTAGCTGAATTCAGTGAGAACTTTAACAAAGAGATAGAAAACATAAAAACGGAGATACAAAATGTAAAAAAGAACCAGTCAGAAATGAAGAATACAATAACTGAATTGAAATAAAGAATATCTCAGGAGAATTCAACAATAGATTAGATGAAGCAGAGAATCAAATCAGTGATTTAGAAGGTAAAGTAGCAGAAAACATCCGATCATAACAGCAACAAGAAAAAAAAGCCAAACAAATGATGATAGTTTAAAAGTCTTCTGGGACAACATCAAGCGTACCAACATTCCCATATTAGGAGTACCAGAAGAAGAAGAAAAGAGAGCAAGGAACTGAAAATTTATTTGAAGAAATAATGACAGAAAACTTCCCTAGCCTGGTGAAGGAAATAGACATACAAATGCAGAATGCTCAAAGGGTCTCAAACAAGATGAACCCAAAGAAGCCCATGCCAAGACAAATTATAATTAAAATGCCAAATGTTAAAGACACAGAGAGAATCTTGAAAGCATCGAGAGAAAATTAATTAGTTACCTATCAGGGAGTTCCCATAATACTGTCAACTGATTTCTCAACAGAAACTTCACAGGCCAGAGGGATTGGCACAAAATAGTCAAAATGGTGAAAAGTGAGGACCTACAATCAAGATTACTCTACCCAGCATGGCAATCATTTAGAATCAAAAGACAGATAAAATGCTAAGGGAGTTCATCAACACCAAACCAGTACTACAAAAAATATTAGAGAGACTTCTGGAAAAGGAGAAGATGAGGAAGGAAGGCAGGAGGAAGAAAATAAGAAGAAGAAATAAAAAATTTAATAAAATGGCTATAACTATATATCCATCAACTTTTTTTTTAGATATGAATGGATTAAATGCTCCAAGACCCTTACATATGCTGCCTACAAGAAAGTCATTTCAGATCGAAAGACACACACAGACTCAAAGGAAAGGATGGAAAAGATATTTCATGAAAATAGAGACAAACAAAAGCTAGGGTAGCAATACTTACACCAGACAAAACGCTTTAAAATGAAGGCTATAACAAGAGACAAAGAAGGACCCAGTAATCCCACTTCTGAGTATTTATCCAAAGAAATCCAAAACACTACTTTAAAGGGACATGTGCATCCATATGCTCATTGCAGCATTATTTACAATAGCCAAGATATGGAGGCAACCTGGGTGTCCATCAATGAATGAATAGATAAAGAAGAGATGGTACATATATACAATGGAATATTACTCAGCCATAAAAATAAATTTTAAAAAATGAAATCTTCCCATCTGCAACATCATGGATGAAGCTAGAGGGTACTGTGCTGAGTGGAGTAAGCCAGATAGGGAAAAACATGTGAAATCTAAAGAACAAAATAAACAAACAAAATAGAAACAAACTCATAGATACAGATAACAATTTGATGGTAGCCAAAGGGAGGGAGCTTGGGGGGTGAAAAAGGAGAAGGGATTAAGAAGTACAAATTGTTAGTTACAAAATAGTCATGGGGATGTAAAGTATAGCATAGGGAATATAGTCAATACTATTGTAATAACTATGTATGGTGTCAGATAGCTATTAGATTTATCAGGGTGATCACTTTGTAAGTTATATAAATGTCTAATCATTATATTGTATACCTGAAACTATATAATACTGTATGCCAACTGTAATTGAAATTTTTTTTTAATAATTAAAAAAATGAAAGTACCATTAACACTCTATTCTACATAAATGTTATGCCTTGGAGGGCAACTCCATATGCATAAAGCATGCAGATTATAATGTTCTGGTGCTCTTGTATTTGAGCCATGAGTGCAGCCACCCTTGGTCAAGGAATTTTAATTACTATATAACCTTTAACTACACCATACACTTTCAAAACTCTGAAATAGGATTGAATTTTTGTTATTAAATCTTATCCTCCCTTTGTATGACATTGATATAATAGATATATACTGATTGATTCATTCAATATTTCAGACATTAATGTTTTCTATGATCTAATAATTCCAAGTCATATATCGCAACAAACTTAATCTCTTCTGGAATAAGATGAGGTGGAACTTTCCTAGAATTGGAAACAGATTGCTCTGATTGGTTGAGATGGGCCTCCGTGGGCCTGGCCAAATTGATCCACTTCCCTGCATTTCACTTTCTCTGTCAAGAAATATTCAAAAAACAAGAGCTTACTATCCTTTTTCTGCCCAGCACATGTTATAGAGTTTTTGTGCTGATCATCAGTCATACATCATTTTCATAATCAACCAAAATAAAGGGGGGGGGGGAATTTCCTTCTTAATCTTGTCCTGTCAAATGTTTCTATTTATCCACTACTTATCTATTAGATAACTTTTCCATAAGATGATATTTTAAAAATTAATACACACTACAGAGATGAATTATGGATTCTATTTTCCCAGGCAATAGAATATTCACTTATCACACAGAATGTTTCGACTTTTATTTTAAACTGAGTTTCTCTCAGTGTGGACTAGTAGAGTTTCTGCATTGCTCAAGAGAAAGCCTAAGCACATATATCACAGAACTTTACTAAGTTAACTAAAACCAAGTAGACATTTTTAAGTATCAGAAATGGTATAATCAAATAATATAGTTTACATGAAGAGTGCAAGAATTCAACACAAAATTAAAATAACTGCAGTACAATGATGTAAAGAAATTCTACTTTTACAGGGCTATTTGCACATTTACCCTACATAAGACCTAAGATACAAAAGGAAATCTGAGACATACAATCTGGACTTCTACATGTTAATGTGAAGGCAATAACCTATAAATAATGATACAACAGTTCTTCCAATGATTTAGAAAACTGGAGTGAAACTTAACTACTGAGTCCTGTTTAATCAAACATGTGCCATACTAGGATGCCAACCTGTGCCTCTCTGTGGACAACAAAGCCAATGTCAGTTCATATGTTTTTCCAGCAGTCCTAGCAGGAGATTCTAAGGCAGTTCCAGGTCAATCTGTGGTAGGAGTGATGCAGTGGACAGAAGGATCATTCAGCTCTCTCTCCCCATCTGTGTCCAGAGGATGTCAAAGTACAGTTATTGAGTTTATGAAGATAAATGAGATTTCAAATCCAGATGACTGTACCTGGTTCTGTTTGTGGCCACTTTACTCTTTGTCACTTTAGATGATACAGCAGTTACTCTAAGCTTAATGTTTTAATTTAAAAAAAAAAATAATGCGGAGTCATAAAATAATTTTTGAGATATAAAGAAAATCAATAAAATGTTTCCAAGAAATTTGAGAGATACTATAATGAATTCCACTACCAGAAGACTGTTCAAATATCATGATGTCCATCATTTGAAATGCATTGGAAATAAAAAAAAAACTGTATTTTGAACAATTTATTATCAGTCACTCAAAATAGGTTTTTAAATTTAGATTTTCTAAACTGATTGCTATGAATTACATCATTGTTGCTAATAATTTCAAGAGCTAAAGAAACAATTCTCATTCACCCAAATCAGAGAGCGAATTTGTATCCCCCCTACAAAAGAGAGTTTTTCTTTTCCACATATTTTTTAAAAGCTACTTTGAACCTAAATATTTGAGCAATTGATCAATGCCCATCAAACTAAGTAAATAAAACCTGCTGGTGACACCAACGCTCTTTCTCACACTTAACACTGAGACATACACAAAAAAATTATTTTTAGAAATTTTCATGTCCGTGAAATTCACCCCAAAGAAAACAACTACCTTTTAAAAAACTATAATCAATGACCGTAATCTGAGGCACAAACTTCAGACGGTTGGGTAAACCCAAGTGTCAGTCCTCTCTCTTCATCCACTTTCGCCTCCCATAAGTGGAGATAAAATAAAGGTAGGGTGCTGGCTGGTCTTCCTTGTGATTCCAGAACCAAATATTAACCAGGTTCACCTGACTGCGAGGTGGTGTCTGGGCCTAAGGAATAAAGAATGCCTGATCCGTAGCTCCCTGTGTAAAGAAATCCAGGAGAGAGAGATATGAGGGCCTCAGTAATTTCAGCTTCCTGGCTCTCCCTAAGGCGAAAGAGATGAAGAATAAGAGGAGAAAGAGAATAAAAGAATAAATATACATTTCTCTTTAATCTCATTTGCTCCTCACAGAAACTTGTGAGGTTAGGACATATATATTTATAAAGTTCTCAGTCCTGGAAAACAATACGCAAAGAATTGAAACGAACTGGCCCAAGTCGTATGAGAGGTCCACGAGGGCTAAATGGTGTGGGGGTAATGAAGTCTCCTTTAGAAGGGCGCGACTATTAGCAAGCAGGCGGTGTAGAGAGCCAATTAGCAGGTGCGCTCAACTACAAAGGCAGAAATCCATTTCAGGACGCTCCCAGCTGGACAGCTGGCTCCGCAGGGGGGCGCCACAATAGGGCGCCTAGGCAACTCCGGCTCTTGGCTTTTCCCCTAGTGGAGCAAGCCGAGTCCCTTGCAGCCTAAGAGTCGTAGAGGATTTCAGGTGAGAGCAGGGGTAGGAAAGAGGAAAGGGAAAGAAAGAAAGGGCTGGAACAGGAAGGGGGACTCATCACTAGTCTTATCACTACTGTAGGGAGTCACGGCCAGGCTCCAGCCTCCTTCACCCCACGCCTCTGCTAGACACACACACGCACACACACCCCTGCCAGGCTGCTGGGAAGAGGCCCGGGCGTTCTCGTCAGCCACCTCCCCGCACCTCGGAGAAGTGGGCGCGGAACGCAGGCGCCTTGACCCTCTTCTCCAGCTGTTAGAGCACTCGGAGTAGGGCTAGGGGATTCGCAATGCTGTTCGCCGGCTTGAGCGAAGCATAGTCAGTTGCTACTGAAAACCCAAACAGCAAAGTGCGGAGGCGAACTCGGAGCGGACGCCGGGGGGCGCCTGCACATCCTCGGGTCTCACTCCATCAGAGCGCCGAGGGCTCCACCTAGAGAGACCGGGATGCGCACAGCTTGGGAGAGAGGGAAGTAGGGGAACTGTAAGGGGGTTCTCAGCAGTTCTGTCTTCCTCCTCTCCTCTTACTTCACTCCCTTGTCAAGTTCAGGGGTCGACTCGGTGGCCTTTGGCATTAGGAAGCTGTCAGTGTACGTTCTCGGCTGCAATGATCCTCACACTCGGCGTGCTCCTCACACTCAGCGTGCTCCTGCATCACTTGGAAGGCCTGGCAAATTCAAATTGCGAGCGCAGCCACAGGGCGTCTGATTCACTGGGTCTGAGGCAGAGTCCAAGAATCTGCTTCTCTAGCAAATCTGGGAGCGAGGTGGGGAAGATTGTTGTCGGGGACTGCCTTCCGAGCGCTGCACGCCCGGCGGTGCCAGAGTGGGAGAGCAGGGCTCCTCTAGCAAATCTGGGAGCGAGGTGGGGAAGATTGTGTTCGGGCACCGCTGCACGCCCGGCGGTGCCACAGTGAGAGAGCAGGGCGTGCGGGGCGGTCAGGCGGCGGTGCGGCACGCTAGCATCTGGTGGAGGCTCCTGCGGAAGCTGTCGTCCAGGAAGGCGTATAGGAAGGGGTTGAGGCAGCTGTTGGCATAGCTCAGGCTGGTGATGAAGTAAGAGACCGCGATGACCAGCGGTGTCTGCGGGAGGTCGGTGGTGAGAGCCACCACGGTGCTCAGGTGGTAGGGTGTCCAGCAGAGGAGGCACACGGCCAGGATCACCACCACCAAAAAAGTCACCCGCTTCTTAGCGCGGTCTAGGGCCTTGGCGTGACTATCGAGGCGTATGGCGCGCAGCCGGCACAGCAGAGTGATATAGAGCACGCAGATGGTGGACACCGGGATGACGAAGCCGAGCACCAGTGTGTAGAGGCGGCTCACTCGCCACCAGAAGGCCTCGGGCTGAGGGAAGACAAGCACGCACTCGCGCCGACCCTGCTCATCGTCGAGCCCGGCGAAGATCGCGAAAGGCAGCACGACCAGAGTCACAAGCCCCCACACAGCCAAGCTCACAGCGCAAGCAGCGCCATAGGTGCGGCGCGTCACCCGGCGCGATTCCGCGGTGGCCAGCACCACCAGGTAGCGGTCGGCGCTCATGACGGTGAGGAAATAGAGGCTGGAGAAGGTGTTGTACTGGTCGATGGCCACGATGAGCTTGCACATGAGCTCCCCGAAGGGCCACTGTCGCAGCAGGAAGTCGGCGATATTAATGGGCAGCACGAGCGTGAAGAGTTCGTCAGCGATGGCCAGATTGAGGATAAACAGGTTGGTGACAGTCTTCTTGCGGGGCGCCCGCAGCAGCACGTAAAGCACGGCAGAGTTACCCGTCAGACCCACGGCGCAGATCACCGCATAGACCACTGGCACCGCCAAGGCCAGTGGCTGCGACGGTGGCGGTGGTAGCGGGCTCGACGCATTGAGGCAGCCCAGCGCGGGACCAGAGCACGACGTGTTTGAAGGCCCCAGCTCCGAGTACGACACGTTGTACATATCCGCGAGGGGTGGAGGGCGTGCGATTCCGCTTCCTCCACCGCGGCCCTGCGGAGCTCTGCGGTCCCGAACCCGGCGTCGGCGCTGACGTGCGCCCGGGGACTCGCGGAGGCGCTCAAAGCTCTTTTCTGGCCTTTCTAGGGGAGGAGCGTTCCCATCCGCCTTCCTAGCCCACTGTCATTGTGGATTCCGGGGGCTGAAAAGAGGAATTGAAAGCATAGGTTAGGCTAGTAGACTTGCCGCTTTGGGGGGCGAGGGGGATGGCATCCCAAATCTGCCCCCACGTGATCGCTCTCTGCTACCTGTTGAAATCTTATTCTAACCAGTTGAATACATCAAACGAAGCGCCAGAAAGGAAAAAGCCCTTACTTCGTCTAGGAAGAACACCCATCTCCCCTGCTTTAGGATACCCCTGGCAGACCCGGGTCACCCCAGCGAATTCTGCAGTGGCAAACAAGCGTCGGTCCCTCTAGGTGCCGTGCGCCTCGTTAACAGCAAGCTCAACTACAGTCTCGACCTCACCTGGCTAGGAAAAGGTCTACCTTTTCTGGAGCCGTCTGGAGAGCCGGATGCGGGCTGCTGGAGATGCTGCAGCACCAGCCATCTGAGTGTCGGCCTCTGGGAATAAGCAGGGAGGCGCCAACTCGAGCCTCAGCTGTCCCTTCGGTGCACCTTGAAGCTTAGGAATGGCGCAGCCGCATAAGACGCTACACGGCCAGGACCGCGCCCCACCCCCACCCCAAATCCAAGCGTAGGTTAGGCTAGTAGACTTGCAGCTTTGGGGGGCGAGGGGGATGGCATCCCAAATCTGGGAAACAGCAGTGGGACAGAGGACAGAGTTACTCGAAAATTACTAAATTCTTTTCTTCTTTACAGAAGCGTAACCTCACTCCGTTTCAAATAATAAGCTCTCCTGTTAAGAATTAAATTTAAGAAAACCAAAGTTAAAGTGTAATTTTAAAAGAATAATGCAGTTGACGCTCCCGTCCATTTTTTAAAACGCCATACCCCAAATGGACTAATGTAATTTTAAATTTCAAATTACTTTTATACTACATATTTATACAGAAGAGAAAAGTGAGTGAAATTTTAAAATGCAAATTAGCCGTTTTCTAATACTCCGGTACTGACAGAATTACAAGATCGTTACTAACAAACAATTTGAGATACTTCAGGCTTTCTAAAAATATATGTAAGTAATGACCTTATTACCAAACTGCTTCTGAAAGGCTTTTACGGTATGTTTCATAAAATGTAAGTTTTTCAACACAATCCCGATTCTCCCCCTAAAGAGAACTACCCTGCAACCACCACCACCAACCAGCAAGGCAGAGCAGAGAAGCAAGGCAGAGCAGAGACAGACCTGCGCTCCAATATCGCTCTCTCACTGAGCTTTCAATTCTTTCTCTCTAAAGCGAAACTCAGCGGGCAACTCATCTTTGTGGATTGAATGAAATAAACTAAATATTAGGTCTCTCCAATTCCTATTTTCTCCTTCTACTTTCTCTTTGGGAAAGTCAGTGAATTAAGACACAGGATTCTATCCTGCTTCCCTCTAATAAATTTCCCCTCCAGAAGAGCAGGAAAAAGCCCAAATAATGTGCATTTTTGGTCCTTTATGGTGCATTTTTGGAGGAGAGGTACTGAGATACTGAAAGGGAGACTGGAAGTAGCCCGTGGAAGAAGCCTCTGGGAGCAGAAATACAACCGTTTTCCTTTACCCACTCAATTCACTCTTTAATTAGGAATCTATATAATTCTGGCTTCTCTGCAGTCTCATGCTTTGTATGAAGAAAATGACAGGAAAGGCTAAGCTATATCTATGAGGAAAAATGTGAAAAAACACCATATAATGTTAAGTGAAACTAAAAAGGAGTATTATAATATATATAATATACACACATAGATGAATGCATACACATAAACCTGTGTGTGTATGCATGTGTGTATATATATATACACACACATATATACTATAGTTGCTTAATTTTCAAATATTTGGAGAGTTTCTAGCATTTGAATTATTAATTTCTAGCTTAATTACACTGTGGACCGAGAATATATTCAATATGATTTCAATTCATTGGCATTTGTTGAGACATTACCCAATATAGTTATTTTTCCAATGACTTTCATGTTTACATGAAAATGATGTGTGTTCTACATTCATTAGGTGAAAAACTACATGTGTCAACTAGTCAAATTTATTGTGTTGTTTAAATCTTCTACTAGTATTGTTATCTGATTATTTTATCAGTACTGAGAGAGATATTTAAAAATGTCAATCAATAATCGCTAATTTCTCTAATTATACTTTTAATTCTGTCAGCTTTACTGAATAATTTGATGCTGTTTTATTAGACACACACAAACAAGACTATTCTATTTCTCAGTGGAATGGACTCTTTTATCATTACAAAATATCCTTCTTTCTGTATTTAGTCTTCTTTGATATTACTACAGCTGCATGTCTCTTATATTATCATGGAATATTATTTGTTAAATCCTTTTATTTTAAAACTTTCTGTGTCCTTAAATTTAAATTATGTCCCATATAAGCATTATAGGTTTTTAAATCCAGTCTGACAATTATTTGTCTTCAAATTGGAGTATTTAGCTCGTAATAAATTTAATGTAGATAATATTAAGGTATACCTAATATATTATCCTTTGTTTTCTACTTCTCATTTCTCTCTTTTTACCTTTCTTATATTGCTTTTGATTAAAATGTAATTTTTTATTACAGTCTCCTTCACTTCATTAACTTATTATTTCTACGTCTTTATTATAGTTAGAGACATCCTAGAGATTATAATATGCATCCTTGACTTTTTAATGTCTAGCCTAAATTATTACTTTTACAACCTTCTTAACAATGCAAGGACTTTTTAACAGTTAAACTCCATTTATTTTCTTCCTCTTTTTGTGCTACTGTTAATGTATATTCTAAATCTATATATGCACTTTAAACCCTACAGACCATTATTATTATTGTTTGAAATAATAAACA
Source organism: Pteropus alecto (assembly GCF_000325575.1). Lineage (NCBI taxonomy): Eukaryota > Metazoa > Chordata > Mammalia > Chiroptera > Pteropodidae > Pteropus > Pteropus alecto. Next base: position 741,106 of record NW_006443225.1, on the reverse strand, counting down.
TGCCACTATATGTACCCACATACTATATTTCTGGTCCTCTTCTTTCCTGTTCATTATAATTAAAGAACTCCCTTATACTTTAAATGCTGTTCTGCAGGTAAAAACTCTTACCACTGTTCTTTTGGCCTGAAATTTCTTTATTTCCCCTTCATTTTTGGATATGAAATTCTAGGTTTTCAATTGTATAATTGCTACAGTTTAAATAAGTTTCTTTTTTTTTTTTTTTGCTTTCACTGTTTTTATTGGAATCATTTTTTTCCTGTCCTATTGTAGCTCTTTTGAAGGTAATTTGCCTTTTTTTTTTTCCTGCAATTGTTCTTTAATTATGTTTTTGATTTTGCATTTCAGTTTCTGTACTATGATGGCCTAAGAGTAATTTTTTTCCCACTTATCCAGGTTAGAATTTTAGAGCTTCTAAAATCTGCGACTTGATTTTTTGTTTCAATTTTGGAAAATTCTCAGCATTCTATCAAGTTTTGATTCTGTCTCATTCTCTCTCTTCTCTCCTAACGGAACTCTTTTTACATGTGTTAGATCTTCATTCTCTTTTACGTGTGTTTCTCACCCTTTTTCTCTCTGCATTTCAATCTGGTCCCATAAATCCTGGCTTTTTTAGTTGTTCCTCAGTACTTTCAAACAGCTATTTCAGTCTTTTCTCAATTTTTAAGGTAGTTCATAATAGAAGGGTTTGTGTGACACAAGCTACTTTGTTATAATGAGAAGCAGAAGTTAATAAAGTTTTCTACACAGCTGGTCCTCAAGTAATGCTGTTTCGTTCAACATTAAAGAGATGTCATAGGAACTTAACTCTTGTTTGTATCAGTTAACCTATGGTAAAATTGGTTTCATTATATGTTGTTTTATTAAAGTCACAGAACCTTTTAATGACCTTAAGTGAGGACTTTACAATACCATTAAAAAGTATATACAGGGAAGAATCATTTCATAAGTTATATAAATGTCTAACTATTATGCTGTATACCTGAGCTAAATATATTGAATGTTAACTGTAATTTAAAAATTAATAAAATAAGAAATATATATATATGTGTGTGTGTCTTGGGAACATTTGCTATCTTCTCTCTGGCACATGTTGTCAGTTTTGGCTCAAATAAACTGAAAAATTCTCAAAAAAAAACTATAAGTGTATATGTATGTTTCCATATGTATAATTACTCATAAGTGTGTATAATTATGAAAAATATATGCCAAAATGTTAAAAATATTTCATTAAGATATGAATTTAGCAGTAAATTTCATTTTCTTTGCACTTTTCTGACTTTTCAAAACTTTTTATAATGAAGATATAGTACTTTTATAATAGTAAAAGCCATATTTATAAAAATTGTGGCCATGAAATACTACAGAGAAGAACTTGACAATACATAAGGAAGGTGGTTCTTCCAGCACTTGTGAAATTACTATAATCACAAAAAAATAGTGAATAAATAGATATGTAAAATATACATTTATATAGAAAACATACCTTATATATCCTGAAGCCCACCCACAATATCGCCAAAACAGAGATTTCCAATAGTACTTTGAATTGCTTAAACCAATAGTTTTGACTAATACAAAATGTTTAACTCCAACCACCTCTTATTTTGGAAAATTATATAATTAAATATTTGAATATTGATATCACAAATATTAATATCTAATGTAATCATTGTGTCTTAGTTTAGTGCAGCTGTAACTTCCAAAATTTTCCTAGGTCTTTCTTGAGGGAATGGGGAAAAACAACCATTTCAAAATATATCCAGAGCTTCTGTTCTCCTTAGTAAAGGCCTGCCCTCAAATAAAACTATTTACCAGTGCCTAACCCAGGTAAAATAAAGGGAATATCCAACGCCAGCTCCCTCTATCTTTAACATCAGGGGAAGGAAAACACCAGGGGAAGGCAAACTCCCAACCCCCTCTAGCATTCCTATCTCACCTGAGTAGGAAGCTGAGAAACTCTTGTGAAGGTCACAGCCCAGGGGCACTGGCTCACTGAAAGACTGAGACCTAATTATAGGAATCTGGCAAATTTCCCCTCCCGTTACACCTTAACACCACATCCATAGGGTTTTGGTATAAGGGAAAGAATTGCACATCTCAGACACTATTTAAGAGAAGGAAACCCCAAAGACAGCAGGGAAGACAAAACCAGGGCACTAGAGGAAATATTAGCCTCTGACACCACCTACAGCTACACCAAACAGTAAACGTAGCAAATAACTCCTGACCAGGTGGCCATAAAACTTCTCACAAAATGCTTATTAAATGCTTACTTACCAAAGTTCCTTTTATCCAATTCATCATGTCTGGATTTTAACAAAATAAATTACAAGACATGTTAAAAGGCAAAACACAGTTAAGAGATAAAGCAAGCATCAGAACCAGCTTAGTTATGGCAGATATTTTGAAACTATTAGACTGGAAATTTAAAATAACTATGATTAATATGCTGTCTTAGTCAGTTGGGGTTACAATAACAACCTGCCACAGACTGAGTGACTTAAACAACAGAAATTTATATTAGTTCCGGAGGCTGGAAGTTCAAGATAAGGGTACCAGTGTGGTCTGGTTCTTGGTCACAGCCCTCTTCCCAGTTTGCAGATGGATGACTTCTTTCTGTATCCTTACATGGCAGAAAAAGAGAACATCTCTCTCATGTCTCTTCTTATAAAGGCACTAATCCCATTCATGAAGGTTCCACCCACATAACCTAATTATCCCCTAAAGTCTCCACTTCCAAATGCCATCATATTGGGATTGACTTTAACATATAAATTTTGGGGGACATGCAAACATTCAGTACATAGCATTCTACTCCTGGTCCTTTCAAAATCTTGTCCTTCACACATGCAAAATACATTTATTCCATCAAAGCAGCCCCCAAATGTTAAAACATTCCAGCATCAACTGTAAAGTCTAAAATCTAAAGTTTTATCTAAATATCATCTAAGTCAGAAATGGGTGAGATTCAAGGTAATATTCATCCTGAAGCATAATTTCCATCTAGATGTGAATCTGTGAAATCAAGTTATGTGCTTCCAAAATACAATGGTGGGACACATAAAATAGACATTTCCATTCCAAAAGAGAGAAACGGAAAAGGAAGGAGTGACAGATTCCAAGCAAGTCTAAAATCTAGCAAGGTTTATTCTGTGAGATCTTAAGTCTCAAGAATAATCCTCTTTGGCTTGATGCTCTACCATATTAGCCACTAGGACAGAAGTCCTGCCTTCTGAACCCACTGGGGTAGAGCTTCTGTCCCCATAGCTCTGCTAAGTGGGGATCTTGCTCCCATGATCTTCCCAGCAGGGGGTCTCACCCCCAAGGTTATAGATGGCCCAACACCCACATCTCCAGACAATCCTACCCCAAAGTCTTTGTGTGGAGGCCTACTGGCCTGTTGAAATCAAGGCAAAGAATCCCATTTGGAAACCAAGGAGGCAGCCCAGATGATCTCTGAAGTACCTCTCGGGTCTTCTTCTCTTGTCTTGAAGACTAGTGCATGTTCACAGTCAAATAACTCTATGGTCCCATCCTATAAAATCCAAGAAGTCTGACAGCCTTCTATCATTCTGTCCCATTTCCATCCTTTTCAGTTCAAACTAGCAGTGTTTCTTCTGGAGTTGCTGTTTAGATCCCTGGTTCACATCCACATTAATCTTATGAAATGATTGGTCAACAACACCCTTAGCGTTCTCTCTCAAACATATTTTTTCTTTCTTTCTCTTTCTTTCTTTCTTTCTTTCTTTCTTTCTTTCTTTCTTTCTTTCTTTCTTTCTTTCTTTCTTTCTTTCTTTCTTTCTTTCTTTTCCTTTCTTTCCTTACTCTTACTTTCTTTCTTATAATATGGACAGGCTGAGAATTTTCCAAGTCTTTAAGTTATGGTTCCTTTTGGCAAAGAATTCTGTCTTCAATCCATTTCTCTCTTTGCATTTTACTATAAGCAGTCAGGAGCAACTTGAGAATACCTCATGAGAATACCTTTGGTAGACTAATCAGTAGACAGATATGGCCAAGGAAAGAACCAGTGAGCTTGGATATATGTTGACAGAAACTTCCCAAATTGAAATGTAAAGAGAAAAAGTAGTTATTAAAATAGAACAATATCCAAAAACTGTAAGATAATAACAAAATGTGTAAATCTTTGCATAATGAAAATGCCAAGAAGAGAAGAATGAGAGAAAAGAAATACTTGAAGTAATAATGGCTGAGCATTTTCCAAAATTAATGACAGACACCAAATTACAGGTTCAGGAAGTTCAAAGAACACCAAGCAAGAAATATACCAAAAAACACCTAAGCATACTACATTCAAATTGCAGAAAATAAAAGAAAAACGAAAGACTTTCAAAGAAGCCAGAGGAAAAAACACCTTATATATAGAACAAAAATAAGAATTACATCGGCTTTCTGGTCAATAACCATACATGCAAGAAGAGAGTGAAGTGAAATATCTGAAGTATTAAAAGTAAAAAAAACCCAAAACACTAACCTGTAATTTTGTATCTAGCAAAATTATATTTTATGAGGAAAGAAAAAATAAAGACTTTCTCAGACAAACAAAAATTTAGGGGATTTGTTTCTAGTAGATCTCCCTTACAAGAATTGTTAAAGGAAGTTCTTCAGTGAGAAGAGAAAAATTATATCAGAAACTTGAATCCTTATTTTTAAAAAAAAGGAAATTTTTTTTAGAGGAGGAATAAATAAAGGTAAAATCTTTTATTTTTCCTATGCTCGATTTAACAGATAACTATTCAAAACAATACTAGCAACTATTTGGTGACTATAGCTTATGGATAAGTACAATTAATGACAAAAATATAAAGAATGAGAAGGAAAAATTAGAAGTATTCTGTTATAAGGCATCTACACTACCCATGAGTGGGTATAGTGTTAGCATTGCGGTGGCATAAGCTATCTTTTATTTTTTTTGTTCTTTGTTTCAACAACAAAAATTTGGCATCCATCTATGAATAGAAGTGCCTCTGTGGGATTTGCGGGACCAAGCACTATATACCAAGGAACTCAGAATGAGTCTTGCACATTGGTATATCAGGTAATAGGCAGATAGAACCTACAAGAGACAGTAAATTGCTTCTAGCCTCTCCTGTCCACTGTCTAGGAGCATCTGCAGAACATTGACATGGGCTATCACCTTTGTGGAAGTCCAGGTTTCAAGAGAAGTTCAAGTATTCCATTAGAGAACTATATATATATATAGTTCTCTCTCTCTCTCTCTCTCTCTATATATATACAGATAGATAGATAGATAGATAGAGATATATATAGAGAGATATATAGATATATATATATA
>NW_006443225.1:719119-735532 GCF_000325575.1 Pteropus alecto | reverse complement strand
TTCTTCAGCTGTGTGGGATGCTGCTGAAGAGACTCATTTCTCTCTTGCAGCATCCAGAGCATTAAAAAAGGAGTTCCATGAGGAAGCAGATAGGGAGAGTGACATATAAGAATCTCGGAGGGCATTAAAGGGACATGGTTCCTGTTGACTGCTTTCTGGACTCAGAAAAATGTCTTACCTGCAGGTCACCCCAACTGACCCACAGGCATCCCCAGCTCACTGCATGCCAAACACATACCCCCTACCACTCTACAGCCAGCTCCTTGTGCATACTCCTTAAGATAGCAGAGAGAGCAAGCTCTGGTAGATAGAGAGCACAGGCAGAAGGCAGGCCAGTCCCTGCAGGATGAGGAGAAACCACAAGCTTGAGCTATAGTCCCACCTGCAGGAAAACGTAACAGAAACTATCAGCAGCTGGTCTGGTGGTTTGTGGAATCAAAGAAGCCATCCAAGCTTAAGAATTCTGCCATAACAGGGAGCAAGAAGTGAGAAACCAGGTGTATCCATACAAGGTCAGAGAAAACCTCAGAATCTATAGCAGGACTGATGAAAGTTATTTCTGTCCTGAAGGCAGTGAGTAACAATTGGAAAAGATGACTGCTACTTCAAATTTGAATACATTTCAAAATTCAAAAGAACATGAAAAATAAAAGAAACACATCACAAAAGATCACGATGATTTTTCAATAACTGAATACAACAAAAAGTGGAAATCTGAGATTTATATCCCCCCCCAAAAAAAAAATTCAAAATAGTTGTTTTAAGGAACTCAGTGAGCCACAAGAAAACACAGAAATAAAACTGAGCAAAATCAGGTAAACAACACACAATCAACATTTAATAAAAGATTGAAATTTAACAAAGGAATAGAAACCATAAAAGAAAAAAGAATCAACAGAAATTCTGGAGCTGAAGACTTCGATGAAGTGAAAAATTCAATAGAGAACATCACTAGAAGAGTAAACCAAAGTGAAAAAAGAATCAGTGAGATAGAGGATAGGAATTTTGAAATAACCCAGTCTGAAGACAAAAAAAGAATTAAAAAAAAAAGGTAAAGAAAGCCTACACAATCTATAGAGCACCACCAGTAAAAATAATATCTGAATCACTGGAGTTTCAGAAAAATAGAGGGTGAAGGGGACAGAAAGCTTATTTAGAGAAGTAATATCTGAGAACTTCCCAAACCTGGGAAGAGATTTGGACATCCAAGTCCATAAAACTAATACATCACCTGGTTATTTCAATCCAAAATTACCATATTTAAAACATTTTCTAGTAAAACTGAAAACTCAAAGACAAATAATTTAACCAAAGAAATAAAAGATATCTACACCAAAAACTACAAGCCACTGATGAAAAGAATTGAAGAAGACAGAAATAAATGGCAGATATCCTGTGTTCCTATATTGGAAGAATTAATATTGTTAAGATGTTCATACTACCAAAAACCATCTATAGAGTCAATGCAATCACTATCAAGATTGCAATGACATTTTTTCACAGATGGAAAAAACAATTACAAAATGTATATGGAGCCACAAAAAGACACTGAATAACCAAGACAACTTGAACCAGAAGAACAAAGAGGGAAGCATTATACTTCTTGATTTCAAGCTATATTACAAAGCTATAGAAATGAAAACAGTATAGTACTGGCATAAAAACAGACTCATAGACCAGTGGAACATAATGGCAAGCCCAGATATAAACCCACACATATCTGGTCAACTAATATTTGACAAGGGAGCCAAGAATATCCAGTGGAGAAAAGACAATCTTTCCAATAAATAATGCTGAAAAAAATTAGATAATCACATGTAAAAGAATTAAACTAGACCCCTATCTCATAAAAATTAACTGAAAATGGATTAAAGACTTAAATGGAAGACCTGAAACCATAAAACTCCTAGAAGAAAATATAGGGAAAAATTTCTTGGACATAGATTTTTGCAATGAGTTTTGGATATGATATCAACAGCACAAACAACAAAAGCAAAAATAAATAAATAAATAGCCATGTGGAACTACATCAAACAAAAAAAACTTCTGCATATGAAAGGAAATCAATAAAATGAAAAGGGAATATATGAAATGGGAGAAAATATTTGCTAACCAGATGTCTAACAAGAGACTGAAAATATGTAATATCGAAAATATATAAAGGACTCATATAAATCAAAAACAAAAAAATCAGATTAAAAATGGGCAGACTGACTGAATAAACTTTTTTTCAGAGAAGACATACAAATGGCCAACAGCCACATGAAAAGATACTCAACATCACTAATCATCATGAAAATGCAGATCAAAACCACAATGAGATATTACCTCATACCTGTTAGAATGACTATCATCAAAATACAAGAGATAACAAGTGTCAGTGAGGATATTGATAAAAGGGAACATTTGTGCTCTGTAGATGAGAATGTAAATGGCAAAGACACTATGGGAAACAGAACTATCCAATAATTCCACTTCTAGATATATATCCAAAGGAAATAAAAACAATATTAAAGAGATATCTGCACTCCCATATTTATTGTAGCATGATTTACAATAAATAAGATATGGTCACATTCTAAATGTCCATGGATAAATGAAAAGATAAAGATGTGGCACGAACACACACACACACACACACACACACACACACGATAGAATATTAGCCATATGAAAGAACAAAATCCTATAATTTGCAACAAACATGGATTGACTTTGAGAGCACTGTACTAAGTGAAATAAATCAGACAAACTCAAATACCATGTGTTCTCACTTATATGTGGAATCTATAAAAGCTGAACTCAGAAACAGAGTAGAATAGTTGATTACCAGGAGCTGTGGCACAGTAAAACAGACAGATGTTAGTCTAAAAGTACAAACTTCCAGTTAGAAGATGATTAAGTTCTGGTGATAGTATTATTATCTATAATCAATGGATAACAATACTGTACTATATACTTGAAAATTGAGAAAAGTATAAATCCTAAATATTCTCTCCACAAAAAAGGTATGGTAAAAATGTGACACAAAACATGTATTGGTTAACACTATGTTGGTAAATATATATATATGTGTGTGTATATGTTGATTTTATACATGTAAATTTATACATATAAAATCAACATCATACACCTTTAAGCTACAACATATTGTATATCAATTATATTTCAACAAAGTTGGAAAAATTCAAAACCATGGCTACCAAAAAACCAAGATTTGAACATGGATAGTGCTGATGGTTGCACTATGTTGCAAATCTAATTAATACCACTGAATTGTTTACTTAAAAATGGTTAAAATGGCATATTTGTATAATACATATTCTACCCGAATAAAACATTAAAGGGATGTAGAGAGATACAAAAATAAAGATGAAATATCTATACTAATTTCAGACGTGACAGATTTCAGACCAAGGTAAATTTTCAGTGATAAGAAATGGCATTAATTAATAATAAAGGAGTCAGTTCTGCAAGAAAACAATCCTGGATGTGTATACATCTAACAACAGAGTGTCAAAATACAAGAAGCAAAAACTAATAGAACTACAAAGTGAAATAGATAAATCCAGTATTGTAGTTGGAGACTATAGCCCTTTGTCAGTAATTGACCTCTGCTCTGGTGAGAAGACTTTGATGTTCCAGCTCCAGCTGAAGAATCACAGTCCTCAGTCTTCGGTGGAAAGGGAAGTGCACTTCCAGAGCCAGAGGGGAGCTGACTTATATAGAAAGAAGTGTCCCCAACCACCCCCATTCCCTCCACCCCCCACCCCATCACTGATGGGTCCCATCCTCATGCAAATGAGGACTCCAAATCCTCGCGGCTTGATTGGTCCAAAAAGCACTGGTCTGATTGGTCAGAATGGAGCCACTGACTGATTGGTGAAAATGCTGAGGGTCATATAACTGTGCAGCTCCAATTAGATGGGGAAAGTTTCAATCCTATTAGTTGAAATACAGCCCCAGGAATTCCTTTATAAGGGCTGATACAAACAGCAGGAACACAGTTCTGGCAGGCAGTTCAGAGCAGACTTCTCTCTGACATGCACTTAGGTGAGAAGCTCCTGCTAGACTTTAGCTACCAAGAGCCCTTCTTGGTAGGTAGCTTCTTTCTCAGGGTACACAAACTAAATAGCACCCTCAATTAACTGGGTCTAATTGACATTTAAAGAATATTTCAACCAAAGTAGGAGAATACACAGTCTTCTCAAGCTTGCATGGTATATGCACCAAGATAGATCACATTCTGCGCTATAAAATACACCTTAACAAATTTAAAAAAAAAAAAAAAAGAAAGAAACAATAATAGTTTTCTCTCACACCAAAATGTAATTATACTAGAAAAAAGTAACAGATTGCTGTAAAATCCCAAATATTTGGAGATCAAATAATACACTTCTAAATAATACATGTAGCAAAGAAGAAGTCTCAAGAGAAACTTTAAAATATTTTGTACTAAATGGAAATACAGCTTATTAAAATTTTATTATGCAAAAATGCATGCTTAGATGGAAATGTATAGCATTCAATGTATATATTATAAAAGAAAAAAATCTAAAATCAGTAATCTAAACTTCCACTTTAGGAAAGTAGAAAGAGAACATATTAAATTCAAAGTAAGCAGAACAAAAGAAATAATAAAAAATCAGAGCTAAAATCAACAAAATAGAAAATAAAAACAGTAGAAATAAAAGATACCAATTCTCTACAATCTCTTCCAGAAAATAGAAACAAGAAAAAATAGGTAACTGATTCTGTGAGAAATGCTTTACCCTAATACAAAACCAGACGAAGACATTACAAGAAATTAAAACAACAGGCAAAGACATTATAAGAAATTAAAACAATAGCTCTCATGAACATAGATGCAAAATTCTCAACAAAATATTAGCAAATTGAATCCAACAATGTATAAAAAAATATATACACCACGACCAACTGAGATTTATTCCAGTTATGCAAGCTTGATTCCACATTTGAAAATCAATGTAATCTATCCACATAAACACTTACTATAAAGCTATAGTAATCGAGATAGTGTGATGCTGATGAAAGAACAAATAGCTCAATGGACTAGAATAGAGAGCCTGGAAATAGACCCACACATACATAGTCAATTGATCTTTGACAAAGGAGAGAAGACAATTCAATTGAGAAAGGATAATCTTTTCAACAAATTGTGCTGGGAACAACCAGGCATCCACATGCAAGGAAAAAAAAAAAAGAATTTAGACACAAATACAGATCTTACACCTTTTACAAAAATTAACTCAAAATGGACTATAGAACTAAATGTAAAATACAAAACTTCAAGAAATTTTATATAGAAGAAAATCTGAGTGACCTTCGATTTAACAATGAGGTTTTAAATACATCAATAAAAGTTTGATCCAAGAAAAAGAGTTGATAATTTGTACTTAAAATTGAAAACTTCTGCTCTGCAAAGGACAGTGTTAAGAAAATGAAAAGACAAGCCATAGATTGGGAAAAAATATTTTCAAAACACATACCTGATAAAGGACTTGTACCCAAAATAATCGAAGAATTCTTAAAAATTCAACAGTAAGAAAATAAACTAATATGAAAGGACAGAGATCTAAACCTCTTCTAAAAGAAACTTCATCAAAGAAAACACAGATGGCAAATAAGCATACAGAAAGATGCTCAACACTGCATGTCATTAGGGAGCTGCAAATTAAAACAAAATACAGCTATACACCTATTAGAGTGGCTAAAATGCAAAACACCGACAGCACCAAATGTTGGAGAGAAGGTGGAGCTACAGAAACTCATTCATTGCTGATGAAACTGCAAAATAGTGCAACCACTTTGGAAAAAACGGTTGAAAGTTTATTAGATTAATAAACTGTGGTACATACATACATTGGAATATTATTTAGTGATTAAAAAAAAGAGCTATTAAGCCATGGAAAAACATAGAGGAAACTTAAATGTATATTATTTAATGAAAAAAAGCTAGTCAGAAAAGCTCTATACTATATGATTCCAACTATATGACATTCTGGAAAAGACAAAACAATAGAGACAGTAAAAATAAAGGGAACTGCCAGGGTTTTGGGGAGAGAAAGGCTGGAAGGGATGAACAGGTGGGACACAGGGAATTTTTAGAGCAGTGAAACTATTTTGTATGATACTAAAACTGTGTGTACACAACCTTAAGTATGTTTCAAAGCCCATAGAATTATACAACACCAGTAGTGAATACTAATGTAAACTATGGACTTTAGTTAATAATTTATCATTTGTTCATCAACTGTAATTAATATATCACACTAATTCAAGATGTAAATAATAAGAGAAATTGTGGGCAGGAGAAGAGAGATAATATGAGAATTATCTGCACTTTGTACTCAATTTTTCTGAACTAATAATAACTCTATTACAAAAGAAAGGAAACTTTTCAAAAATCTATAAGCATAATTAAGTTCATGAGTTGTTACAAAACATAGTGAACTTATATTTAGATATGAGAGGATGGGATATATCATTTATGTTGTCATGTTTTCATTGATTTTACTGTACTAAAATTAAAAGCCAAGGCATAAACTCCAAGAGAAATGTTCAAAATTTAAAGATCATTCAAGAATTGCCAAAGTTACATCCTTGTAATTATTTATTATATTCAATTTCAGTGCCAAGTCAACATTCAGATTCAAATTTGAAATGTATATGTGTAGCTTCTTATAATTTAATTAAGGCTAATGTATTTCTTTTATGACAGCCAGACAATCTTTGGTTGACATTTTCCTTAAGAAATTTAGCAGTCATTCTACTGATGGCTGATCTATTTCACCACAATGCTTAAACCTAGTAGCACTTCTGACCATAGCTTCAAGATGAAGAACTTCTCAATTGTAAGGAAATGACCTTTTCCGCTCTGCACAAATAAATTTCTGCTTTTGATATTTTTGAGGGATCAGTCTCATAGTCAAATGTTACTTTTCTCTAATGTTAATAATCTTTTTTTTCCACATACAGGTTTGAAATTTGAAGCTAAAACAGATGAAAAAGCCACACTGATATCAGTTTGCTTCTACAGCTTAGAAAGATAAGATGATGAGCACAAATTGGCCAAACTACCAGAAAATATGTCTTCATCTGGGAAGCCTGTATGTCAAAAGTGTCATTAGAACAAATGAACAATGAAGGTACTGCTCGCTTCAAGTCTAAGGGCAATAGTGTACCTATAATGCTGCTTTGTTTACACAGATGTTCTTTGGAAGACATTTCACATAATAATAAAAAAAAAAATGTTGTGACATTTATGTGTCTTTTTTAAAAATAAATCTGTATAGAGCTCCTTGGTTATTACTATTTTGAAATGAAACGCTTTTATTGACACTAAACAGATGACAGCACTCTCTGATTTCTGCACATTGTACTTCGGAGAGATGCACTAAAGGAGAAAATTATCAGAGCAAAGTGCTCACTGAGTTTATTACTCAAATCTCAAGAGAAAAACAACACAAAGACTGAATCCTAATGTAAACGATAGGCGTTAGTAATAATAATTTATCAATATTGGTTCATTAGTTGTAACAAATGTACCACACTAATTCAAGATGTTAATAATAGGACGATTCCTTATCACGATATTAAAAGGCAGATCAGCAGCCCGCTGACTCACCTAAAAATAGATTTAAATTCTTAGAATATAGTATTTACATAGACTACACAACTACCAACCAAGTCATGGCAAATTGTGCATTAAGACTTGTTTGTGTATGAATCAACCACCATAAGCAGTTGGATGCTTCTCTGAGCTGATTCGTCACTACTTTATTCAATAGAATGAATGCTCTAATATTTAATTTGAATAGCAGTTCTTATAATTCTTATGTCTTCTTTAATAAAGCCAATCATAATATTTTTAAGAGTTTATAATTGTTCCATTTAAAATCCTGTGGTGTATTTTATTTATCTTCTTCACTTCTTTCACTAATAGTGGCCTCAAGCAGTTCTGTTAACTCCCTCTGGTGATAGTTTAATCATTTATTTCCTTTTACTTCTTGATGGCCTGGTTAAAGTTCTAGCAGAGTTGCCTAGAGAAAATATCGCCAAAATGTTATTTGAGATTTGTCTGCCTCACAGTGTGAAGGAATATACAGCATATCTAACAATCGTCAAGTAATCATAGTGCATAAAACAATATGTAGAATATGAAGAGATATGACAGCGAGAGACCAGATATATAGGACAAAAGTTTGCTGCAAGATAACAGTAAACAATCAGTGAAAAATGGTTAAACAAGGTAAATAAATGCTGCCTAGGTTTCTTTATTGCAGATCCTTTCAGAGTCTTCAGTATGCCAATATATCAGGAAACCCCATTACAAACACCAGTAAGCGAGATTCTTTAAGCACACATTTCCTAAGAACACTTTATGTGGATGCTTCCAAGAGATGAGAACTCTTCAGAACACACTTTAGAAAATGCAGTGCAGCAGAGGGGTCAAGGTGGCTGAGTAGGAAGATCCTGAGCTCACTTCCTCCCACGAACACACTAAAACTACAACTAAACATAAAACAACTATCTCTGAAAATTAGCACAACCAGTACAACATATTCTCTACGACTAAGGATATAAAGAAAAATTCATGAGTAGGAGGTACAGTGATGTGGTTTGGTCAGGATCCATACCCCCGGTGCGGTGACTCGCAAGCAGGAGGAATATCACAACTGCAGAGATGCCCCGTGAGGAGCAAGGGGTCTAAGCTCCACATTGAGCTTCCCAGCCCTGGAGACTTGCACTGAGAAAAAGAGCCCACATAACATCTGGCTTTGAAAAGCAGTGAAGTTTACCTCTGGGAGAGCTGAAGGGCTGTAGGAAACCAAGACATTACTCTTAAAAGGCTCTGCACAAACTCACTTGCTCCGAGACCCACTGCAGAGGCAGCAGTTTTAAAACAACTTGGGTTGTATGTGAAGGAGATACACTGACTAATCTTAGTGTGTGTACCAGCGGGGCAGGGATCTGTTGGAACTTTCTCCAAGGATGAAAGTGCTGGACATTATTTTTTTCTTCTTTGCTCTCCTTCTGCCTAGCTAGCTCATTTCTGACACTCTTCAATATATCAGTTCGTTAATTTTAACAAATGTACCACACTAATTCAAGATGTTAATAATAGGACGATTCTTTATCACCATATTAAAAGGCAGATCATCAGCCCACTGACGCACTTTAAAATAGAGGTGACCATTTCTGACATTCTTCATTAACTTTGCTAACACCACTGTCTTGCCCTACTATTCCCTTGAGGACCCACCCTGCCCAATCTGCCTTCCCTAGCTGGCAACCCTCCAAAGCAGCTTCCACCCAAGCACACCTGGCAGGCAGCCTCAGTCAGCATCAATAGCCCTCCAAAGTGGTCCCCACCGCACCACATCCAGCAGGCAACTTTAACCAGCACCAAAAACCCTCTAAAGCAGCTAGCTCCTACTCTGGAAGGTCACCAGCCACTAGTGTGCCTGAAACAGCTGAGGCCAGGCCTTACAATTGGCCATATCAAAAATTTGCCTCATACGCCAGTGCCAGCCTCAGTTGCTGCTACATCCTAAAAGCAGGGCAATGGGCAGGGCACCAGTGTATCTATAGCAGTTGCCACCAGACCTTCTAGTCAGCCAAGCCACCAGCCCTGTTCACTAGAATATCTTCAACAGTTGCAGCCAGACTTCACAGTCAGCCAGCCTAAGGGCCAACCCCACCCATTAATATGCACACAGCAATTGCAGCTCAACCACAATAGGAGGGCACATGCAGCCCACACAGTGGACACCCTAGTGCACCTGGCTCTGGTGATGGGGTGGGGGTACTAGATTGTACCACTGGATCCATATCCCTGGTGCAGTGACTCACAAGTGACCCACAAGATATCTATTATATTAAGGTCACTATACATAGAAACAAACACAAAGAGTTAAACAAAATGATGGTTAAAAAAATATGTTCCAAATGAAACAAGACAAAACCCCAGAAAAAAAGGGCTAAACGTAACAGAGATAAGGAATTTACCAGATAAAGAGTTCAAAGTAATGGTTATAAAAATACTTACTGAACTTGGGAGAACAAGAAATGAACACAGTGAGACTTCAACAGAGTAGAAAATATAAAAAAGAACCCATCAGAACTGAATAATACAGTAACCGAATAATAAAATAAAAATATACACTAGAAGAAATCAACTGTAGGTTAGATGATACGATCTGGAAGACAGGGTAGAAAAAAAAATCACCCAATTGGAACAGTAAAAAGAAAAAAAAAATTTTTGAATGAGGACAGTTTAAGGGACCTTTGGGACAACCTCAATTGTATTAAAATTTACATTTTGTGGCTCCCAGAAAAGAGAGAAAGGTACAAAAAACCTATTTAAAGAAATAGTAGCTGAAAACATCCCTAACCTGGTGAAGGAAACAAATCCAGTCCAGGAAGCACAGAGAGTCCCTAACAAAATGAACTCAAAGAGACCCACACCAAGATACATCATAATTAAAATGTCAAAAGTTAAAGAGAGACTCTTAAAAGCAGCAAGAGAAAAACAACTAGTTATGTACAAGGGAATCTCCTTAAGATTATAAACTAATTACTCAGGAAAAATTTTGCAGGCCAGAGGAAAGTGGTATAATATATTCAAAGTGATGTCGGGAAAGACACAACTAAGAATACTTGACCTGGTAAGGTGATCGTTCAAGAATCAAGGAGAGATAAAGTTTCCCAGACAAACAAAATCTAAAGTGTTTACCACCACTAAATGGGCATTACAATAAATGTTAAAGGTCCTCTTTAAGCAGAAAAGAAAAGGCCAAAGTTGTAAATAGAAAATATGTAAAAGAAAAAAATCTCACCAGTAAAGGCAAATATATAGTAAAGGGAATTGATCAATCACTTATAAGGCTAGTATGAGGGTTGAAAGACAAAAATAGTAAAATCATCTATATCTACAATAATGAGTTAAGGGATACACACACAAAATGTAAAATATAAAGTCAAAAGATAAAACATATGTATGTGGGGGGCGGGGGAAGAGAGTAAAAGCGTTGTGCTTTTAAAATGTATTTGAACGTAAGTAACCATCACCTAAAAATAGACTATTACATACATAGGTGGTTACATATAAATCTTATGGTAACCACAAACCAAAAATGTATAATAGATAAACAAAAAATAAAGACCAATAAATTTAAACATAACATTTTAAAAAGTCATCAAATCACAAGTGAAGAGAGTGAGAAAAAAGGGAACAGAGAAGACCTACTAAAACAACCAGAAATAATTAACAAAATGGCAGTAAGTTCATATTTATCAATAATTACTTCAAATGTAAGTGGACTAAATTATCCAATCTAAACAGATAAGGTGATTGAATGAATAAATTCACAAGATCTGTACATACACTATGTCACTTTATATGCTTCATCGCCTCACAGGAGACTTACTTAAAACCCAAACCATGCGCAGACTGAAACTGAAGGGATGGAAAAAGATACCCCTTGAAAACAAGTTAAAAAAATGGGGTGGCAATACTTAGACAAAATAGACTTTAAAACAAAGATTGTGACAAGAGATAAAGGAGGAAATTATATAATGATAAAGGGGTCAATTCAACAAGAGGATATAGCAATTCTAAAAATCTATGCACCCAACATAAGAACACCTAAACATATGCAGCATATAAAGGGAGACATCAACAATAATACAATAATAGTAGGGGACTATAATGCCCCACTTACATGAATGGATAGATCATTCAGAAAGAAAATCAACAAGGAAACTGGCTGTAAATGACATTTTAGAAGTAAAAGTGGAGAAATATGAAGCTTTAAAATTTAGCATTTGAACTCCAAGAATCCTAGATGTCATTAACAAAATCATTAGAAAACATTTTTGCTAAACACTGGAGAATGTACATATATTATTTTCTCAAAATTTTGATTTTTATGTGCTTTGACTCTATTACAGTTTTTTAAAATTGAAAATGTAACTTCCCATTAATTCAACATTATAACACAAATGTGTCTGTATTTTCATAAAATGATATTGTCTATGCAAATACGTGGTTGCTTGTGATTGCACTTATAACATGTTATTTGCTATTCAGATTTTATCACTTTTTGGTAAAATAAAGTTAAAATGACTCAATATTCATGGCTCTAGCTCCTTCTCTGTATTGATGATGCATTCAGGTCTGCCATTCAGCCCAATTCTCTCCTGCTAAGGCCATATGTCTATGTCCAGGGGCTTACTGTCCACCTTCTCTTGCATAGGCATCTGTAACCCATCTTTCCACAGCCTAACTGGTCACCTTCTCCATCTCTCAAATCTAATTGTCATATTCTCTTGTGATAGCACCTACATGCATACCCAGTCACCCTAGTCAGAAATCTTTTCTGTTACCCAAATCTCTAATCAGAACTCCTGCTGATCCTCTCTTCTAAATACCTCTTGAATCCAAATACGCTCTTAAATTCCTACTAATCCAGCCCAAGTTCAGGCTTTCATCATATCTTGCCTACAGAATAGTAATAATTCCTTGGATTCCAAATGTCTACTTCATCGGCCCGCTGGTCTCAAACGCCGTTTTATATTGTTGTTTGGGTAATAGCTCACAAATCCAAATATGGTCATACTGTGTCTTGGTTAAAATCTTTCAATTGAATTATATTACTTTAAGACAGAATTTAAACACCATAACCCACCAGCCATACTTAATTCCTGACAGGTCTAGGGATCCCTCTTCTATGCCCCGATGACATTTGAAATTTTCCACAGCCTTCTTCACTTTAGACTCTGATATCTGATTATTCTTTGAGTTTCCGACTAGACTGGGTAGTGACTGAATGAGGTGGGTGCATCCTTTGTCTTTCATTTTCAATGCCATGCACATGGTAAAGGTTCAATAAATGGATGAATTAATAAGCTCAAATTACTATATATCAAAGGATGCCACTAAGTTAATCATGAACCTCCTCAAATAATGCTTGTTTAAAGTATTTCAAAGATGTTTCAACCCAAGAAAAGTCTTCAGATTTTGCATTACTGAGTTGGCTAGTAGAGAAATATTTGCAAGCAAGGATGCCTCTGATGGCTCTCAAAGCAAACGATTTATGTGCTTATATTGTACATACTTAGAAGTGATCCTGGCACATCATTATTTATGGTTTCTTCATTATTATTCTTGGCCAGCCTAGTAATCTGTAATGTTATCTGTAAGACTGACCATTTTTACAACTTAACTCTGTCAGCTTGACTTGCAGGCAATTTATGTATGGCTCAAGTTTCTGTATCTTAAAGGTCACAGAACTTTAATAAAGGACTAAAGGCTATTATCATTAATCTGCTTTCTTTTATGGCCCTATGTGAGAAACACAGAGGTAATATTGATAATTCGTGGAGGTTCTTATTTAGATACTTAGAATATAATACTGAGAACTGGAAAAGGTATAAAATGACAAAATAACCCTTCTATATGTATGGTAATTTATTACTCAGAATTTACCATTGCTAAAGAAAGTGTTGGTTTTTTTTTTCCTCCCCTCTTTTCTGTGATTTGAAAGAGTTCTGCTACTTTACTCCCTGAGTAGGCTCTTCTCAAATGACCTTCACCTTTCAAAATATTGCACAGGTACCGAAGAATCAAAGATGGTGTCAGGAAACAAGACCTTGATTGGCCCTGAAGAGCTTTGGGCACCACAGCACGTTGTCATAAGACAGCACTGTGCTAGAAGTATGCAAGAGTACTCTGCAAATCCAAAGCATTTTCCTAATGACATCATTAGGAAAACATGTGAGTAGAGGACTCCCAGCATCTCCCACCTACATTGTATGTGTCCTAAGGAGACTGAATTAAGTATCCTGTGCAATATTTTTTTCTACTTGTTTCAAGACTAACTTATGTTTTAAAAAATAGTCATGAATGCCTACATTTTTGATTATTGAAACCAAGATGGATATTTTCATTTTACTTCCTGTTGTAGCCAGAAGGAAAGCTGACATACTTGAAGGTAGAGAAAAGAAAAAATCATCTTTGGGAAAGATAACTTACATTTATTGAATATTTGTGAAGTGCCAGGCATTGTTTTAAGTGGTTTATCTATCTCAACTCATCTAATTCTCAGGTTAGTGTTGTTATTATCATCCCTATCCTCCAGCTGAGGAAACCAACGCACAGAGAATGTGAGTCACTTGTTGAAGGTCACAAGGTAGTAAGCAGATGAGCGAGAGTTCAGAACTGGACCATTTGGTGCCGGAGCCCCGGCTCTTAATTACTCTTCCAAACTGCATTTCCCCTTGTGTTATTGCCATGAGAGACTGGGAAACAAAAATAGATATCTAGGGACCCTTATAAATAAGTTACATAAGGGGAAATTTTTTGTATTAAACATTACTGGCCATTTAATAAAGCATTGAAATTAGATTCAATAAAACTAGCCTAATATTTTTACAAATTGCAAACACTTATGTTTATCAGTTAAAATGTTATTTCAAATTTCAGTTATTGATAGTTCTTGATAGTGAGTCAGTAACATACCATCTTGCATCTAGATTGCTTCAAGTCAATTTCTGTTTTAATTATCAGATAAATGTTATTTCAAATTTCAGTTATTGATAGTTCTTGATAGTGAGTCAGTAACATACCATCTTGCATCTAGATTGCTTCAAGTCAATTTCTGTAGGAATGACATCATAGAAAACTATGGGCTATTCAATAACTATTCTTTACTCAATGAAGCTGTTCATTTTCTTCTCACTTATCAGGCCAGAGATAACTGTTGCTATCTTGCAAGTGTAAGGAAGCCTATCTAAAAAATTATGTTTATTTTCATTCTCTGGTGGTTTAATTTTCTGAAGATTTTTCTTTATAAAAATATTCACTTAAGTTAGAGTATGTATTTTTGTATTGTAAATGATTTATTCATTTAATAATAAATTTTTATTGAATGCTAGACATTCTGATATGGGTCAGTTGTACTTATGAATGTTAGCATAATGTGGAATACCTTTTACATACATATTTTATAATCTTCCTAGCAAATCTTTTAAATAATTAAAGTTATTTCAAATTAAAATGAAGTTGTAATATGACTCTGGTACATGAATTTGTAATGAGACCATAATTCTAAGGACATAGACTTTCTCCATTATAATTAGTCTATTATTTTAACTTGAAACCCTTAAAACTAAGAATTGTAGCTGTGTGAGTGACTGCCCAACTCCTCATTAAGTGCGTGGGCCTCAGTCATAGCGGTTAGGCTTTCCTTTTCTCTCTCCAAAATGTAAGGAGAGCAGCTACTGAGTTTAGATTTGGCCATCTGGGGATAAAGACATTAAATCAGCTTCACAAACTCAAAGCCCTCCAGTGATGAAGAAGACTTGAAACTCCTGTGCTTGCACGTCTGCCTGTCTTGCCTGGGGCTAATCCTTTTCTATCTTCTCACCAGCACTAGAGCTCAATGTGCACAGGGCACATGTTCCACACTCCTGTGTCAGCTGGCTTCCTATTACATTTGTCAGCAGGAGCTCCAGTGGGAGTCAGGAGGAGAGGAAGGTGAGCCTTGGGCAGTGATGCAAGGATGGTATCTCTGAGCCCTACCCAGGTGCCATTGCCAACAGCAGCAGCCTCCAGGGCCAGCTATCTTGATCACTGGGTCACCCCACTTTCCCATTTGGCCTTCAAGTCTCCCAGTGTGGTAGCCCTGGAAATTCTGATCTTTGAATAGCCTTATCTTTGCTTTCCTGCAGGCTTTAAACTAATCCTCTGTGTTGAATTTCCTCTAACAGAAATTCTGTTTTCCTGATGGATACATCTTTTCTCTAACTTCTCCTACAGATGGTCAACTGTCCTCTGTTTGGTCACCAACAATGATAAAGAACTCATTATTCCCTATCAGTTCATTCCATTTTTGGAAATGGCTAACTTCAATAGATTTTTCTTGTATTAAATTAAAATTCTTCTCTATCATGTTTTTAATATTTTATAGTTGTAGTAACAAACATCTTAAATACTTAAATACTTAAAGAGGACAGGTCCCCACCTCATGAGTCATTTTCTTTCCAGATCAAGCATCTCAAATTCCTTCAACTAATAAAATATGGATTTTATGTCTTTCGCCATGCAGATAACTGTCATGCCAACAAGCGCCTATTGAACATATATGTCTTATAGTGTGGTACCCAGGTATGAAAGCCTTCCTCCAGTTGTGCTCTGACCATTCTAGGATAGAACATGGCGGCTACTCTTCTGTAAAGTATGAGATCGCTTTCCTAGGCAGTTATAGTTATCTTCAGTGGAGACTGAGCCATTTGAAAATAGCATCCAGAAACCTCTCCAGGGTTCATTGTGATAAATCTAGAAAACAGAGTGTAGGGGAGAGAGAAGAGCAATAATAACTTCAAATG
>NW_006443225.1:708221-719097 GCF_000325575.1 Pteropus alecto | reverse complement strand
TCCTGCTCTTTTTTTTTTCATCAACTCCCAGCAACTTTAAGACAAGTTCTGCCAGGAATTCAAGAGCGACTCTCCAGCTTAGGAAGCAAGGAAGGGAACGGCCCCTCTGGTTACAACTATGTAATTGCTTTTTCCAGTGCTTTGGCTAAAACCAAGCAAACAAATTATCTGAAACTCAGAGTATTTTATCACTCTTTGGAACAGGCCCACAGTGTGCCATGTAGTGACACCACAAATTGTGAGTGACTTTAAGAAAATGTTTTACTCTACCTCAAATGTGGAAATGACTTATGGTTATCAACACTGAAAACTACATGCACAGGAATCATGAAATTGAAAAACAAAAGAATTTAATGCCTCTTTCCTATCATTTGACTTTTATGATCTATAATCTACTTTTTGATCTTGAAATCAGCTGCTTTTACCTTTTGATCTGCTTAATAAAATTCTTCAGCTAAGTTAGAAAGAAAACAATAACATGGCTGTAAGAGAACGAACTAAAAGTAGAAGCATCAGTGAAATGTCACGGCTCAAAGAGTGATTCGGTGATGAGATGACTTGGGAGTCAGTCTCAGCACTGCCCTCATTAGATATGACCTTGGGTAAGTCACAAAAAATTTTTAAGCCTCAGCTCCCTCATCTTTAAAATGGGTGTAATCAAAATGCCAACCGCATTAGAGAATTGTGCGGACTAAATGAGATTGTGGAACTTCTCAGTGCGATCAGTTCCTGGTAGACAATGACTAGAAACAGCTAGCTGTATTGTGAATTTTACTCACACAAAGATGGTTATGCATAATCATTCATATACCCACACAAACACAATTAAGTGACTAAGATGAAAATAGTGTACAGTGTTGGTGCTTGTTTATTCCTTCCTTCATTCATTCATTCAGCCACCACTGTCAGATGCTGAAGGAGCTCACAGTCTTGTAAGGGACCTGGACAAACAGATATCTACAAAGTGTGATGGTGAATGCTGTAATAGAACAAGGGAACAGTTAGAACAGAACTGAGGTGGGTGGGGGAAAACTGGAGGGGCTAGAAAATCTACTCGGAGCTGTTGATGGAACTGAAGGAGGGAAGGCACTCTGAAATAAGGAGCAAAATGGACTAATGCAAGAAAAAGCTTGGATATGCAGGGAATTAGAAAGAATTTGGTTGAGAGTAAGAACACCAATGGGAAAGATGTCAGATAAGTAGAACGAGACCAGAGATGAAGAGTCTTTGAGCAGCACTGCATTTTGATTATATCCCTTAGGCAGAGAGGAGTCAGTAGGCAAAAGCAAGAAATTTATAGCTTTTAAAGAAATAACTATTTAGACGTGTGTTTTAGAATGGGTTGCAGGGGTCATCATATTGAGATTAAAACCCATTGGGGAAATACAGTGGAATCAGAGAATAAGAGATTCAATTTTTTTGTCGTGGTTTATACATTAATCAGTTGTATGAACTCGATCGAGTTTTTAACTTCCTAATGAAGTGAGGAGAGAATATTAGATAGATGATTCCCAAAAGATTGTTGGACATTAATATTTTTATATATTGTTGCAAAACATAAAATTGTATTTTTCTAATAAATCATTTAAATGAGTATATTCTAGGTCATTCAGTGCTCTATCCTTGTTCCTTTTAATGTTTTCTTAAAATGGTAAAAAGAAATAAAATTATTGTGAGAGGGCTAATTTTAACCGTGAAACCTGTGGAAATATAAAATGTTTTGCCCAAATATTTGCTCCCATGTGCTTTACCTAAGAGTGGTGCCGGTAAGTAACGCAACAAAATTTGCAAAATTGCGTAAATTTCTAACAACCTTAAAATGTGCTTTATTTAATTACTAAATGGTAAAAAAGCTTAGTATTTATGAAATGATTAGCAATGTATGTATTTCTGTGTATTCAATTATGATCAAATAATTGTAGAATTAAAATTTAAAAATTCATATTTTAAAATTTTACTTTTATAGGGAGGCAGATGAAGTTAACAACTTTTTTTGATTTTGAAAGTTAGCAAAATGCGTATAATATAATTTATATAATTAATAAAAAGTGTATAATATGATATAATTGAAATATACTTAAATTCTTATATTAAGTTGCAATAAATTCTATGCCACCAAAGGATGTTGAGGGTGCAGTGTTTAATAGCCTTCAGATCATTTGGTCTGTGGGTTCATCTTTTCTATAATTGCTGGCATTTTTCTGAAGGTTACAGAGGAAAAAGTTCTTTAAAATAAAGTTAATGAGTCTATCTTCTGGACCTCCAAAAGGAAATTGACAATTTATCTGCCTTATAAAAGGACAGTTAAAGGTAATGTGCTCCCTTAATCGGACAGGCATTTGACTGGTTATCTACTGACCTTTTGAATAGCTTTGAAGCAATCAGGGAGAGTCTATCAAGTGGTATTTTCATCACTGATCATTTAAGTGACTATATTTAAACATATATCTTGACATTTACTTGAAGGGTGTTACATACAACATCCTGTCATTAATTTGATCAAAACCTGCATTAAAGTATTTCTTTTAATGGGCACATTTTGGCCTTCTTCCCCAACATTTAACTATTTCAAATGAATCACAGATGAAAACAAAGGTGAAGGAAAATTGGTTTTTCCTTTATAATTTAATTGAAGTCAGCAATCATTTACTGAGTACTCACTCATTATACTGTAGCTGCTAGCTATGGTAGGTCTCTTTTTAATTTAGATATAATTAACATATAATATTGTATTAGTTTAAGGTGTACACATAATGACAATATATGTATATGATGTGAAATGATCACAATAAATCTAGCTAATGTCCATCACCATGAATAGTTACAAAATTTTTTCCTCGTAGTGAAAACTTTTAAGATCTACTTTCTTAACAACTTTCATCATCTCCCTCTATGTATTCCAATAGGTAAGCTCAACTGTATCCCCATAAAAGTGCTCTTCTTTCTACATTCTTAACTTAATGAAACCACTATCTAAATCAGGGATCTCCAGCCCCTGGGCCATGGACCAGAACCGGTCCATGCCGTTAGGAACTGGGTCGCACAGCAGGAGGTGAGCAGCAGGAGAGTGAGTAAAGATTCATTTGTATATGCAGCCGCTCTCCAGGGCTAGCATCAGTACCTCAGCCCCACCTCAGATCATTAGCCATTAGATTCTCACAGGAGCACCGGTCCTTGGTGCCAAAAAGGCTGGGGATCGCTGATCTAAATGATCATTATTTACTTCACTGCCCCAATCTATAGCTAATCATTATCAAAATGCTAATATTCTCAAATTCCTTGTCATCTCTCCAACTGACTATCCATTTTTAGGCCTAGTTTAATGAAAAATCTTTATCTTTCTCCTTGTCATAAGGCTTGTCCTATTCAACTCTAGCCTATACACAAGGCCCAGAGTAATCAGTATAACTCCCAAATCTTCCCTGGCCATTGTCCTACAGGTGTGCTTTCATGTGAGAAAACTTACTTGAGGTCAACAGTAGATGTGGCCAGACAATTGTTGGGAAACTTGCTATAAGGCAGTGGAGTCGGTGGTTGCACAATGAATGCATTGAAATTTGGAGGCTGAGTTTGCTATGAAGAGGCAACTGGATAGCAGTGGAAATAAAGTCATTATTTTGCTGTATTGTAGGAAAAAGCCTGAGTCATTGTGAAGATAACTCTTCATGGTGGAAATTGCGGCTGCCTCACAATTCCTGTATAGCAATCCACAGACTACAAATTCTGAGAGGGACTGGCTTAACGACCACGGAAAGAAAGCTGAGATATTGACAGTGAGGCAGTTCAATCAATGTGCTCTGTAAACTCTTGGTTTAGGCCAGCAGAGGAAAATGAGGAGAAGTCATCCGAAAATCTCGTACTAGGGAATCTCGCAGCATTCGTGTGGCTGCCTGTGGGAATCACATGACCATCAAGAGACTGGCCTGAGGGAATCACAGGGAAATCACGTTATATTAGGGTGAAGGTGTGGCACACACTTGTGAGATATACTTCTCTATTCCTTCATAAAATTCACATAAACACTGCGAAAGGAGAGTCCGTGTGTAACAGAGCGCAGCCAAGACAGCCACCTCACTGCCATCCCATCAAAAGGACATGTCTTCTTGAATAAACATGCTTGAGGGCAGGGGTGTAGGCTACCAGACAATGATTGTTAGATAACTGGTCTGAGGTTTTATCTGTGGTAGGGCAACCTGCTTGAAGGCAATGGGAGCGGATCTCACACATTAACCTCATTGAAATTTGGAGGTAGAGTCTGCCCTGAGGAAATTACTTTAGAGTAGTGGAAACAGCCGCCATTTTGTTATGGTAGCAAAAATGCTGAGTATAACTCATTGTGAGTATAACTCTTAACTGTTTCAAGTGCAACTCCCACACTATTCTTAGGCCACTACTGTCGAGAGGGAAATCCTTAACAGCCAATGCATCAAAGTGAAATATTGAAAATCACGTAGTTCATGAGACCTGATTTGAAACATTTTGTTAAGGATAGGGGAAGAGGAATAAGGTGTAAGCCACCTGCAATTCATGTAGCAATCACTAGGGAATCATGCGGTGATCACACAAACACGTCACGGATTCATGTGGGGATCAAGGAAGACTTTGAGGGTATCGTGTTTTTACTCGGTGACTAGCCTTGTTGCTGAGGGCATGTGTTTTTACTCTACTCATTTGAACGTACCAGGCTTGAGTGTGTGGAAGATGTTTTCCTCTCGACTTTACCTGGAAAATGAGACCAGCATGCTGTCATATTTCCAAACATCCACTCTACCTCCACTGATCCGGGCAGAAGTCTGAGTCCTGGGCCATGGACTTCTATCGACTTTTTATTATACCAAGACGGTCTTGTTACAGTGTGCAAATCCTCCACATAATACTCATTTAAGAAAAATTAGGCTAGAGTCTGTGAGCCAAGTTCTCCACTCTACTTCCTGGAAATAGGAACAATGCTTGACTGTGTTTCCAAGCTCCACAGTCGAGTTCCTGAAAGAAATGTCCAAGCTTTGTGCTAAGTTTCTAAGTGTTCACACTACCTTCTTTTACCAGGGGAAAGTCTTGGTGCTGTAGGTTGAGGTTGCCTTTTAGTAATTGGCAGAATGGTAAAATTGGCAACATAGGACCAGGTTGTGTTGAATGGACTGTTACGATGACACATAGTTCGTGCCATCGGCCTAAATTTTTATCGTCCATGCTTTAAATGGATGACAGTCTTGTTGCCCTGAACTGAGTCCTCTGTCCTTCCTCATGTTAGGAGAGGACAACTTGGTTTGAGGGCCAAGGTCTCCACAGGAGCGTCTGGTAGAAGGGGCCAGGCTGGGGATTGTGGGCCTACGTCATTTTTATCAATTGGATGGTCATGACCTTGTTTGCCTGGGGCAGCCAACTAGTTTCTTTCTGGAGGTCCAGTCTTCATGCCGATATCCACAGTCTCGGTTCTAATTTCTCTTCCATAAAGAAGGCTTGTTGCTATGGGCCTAGGACTACAGTCGATAATCATCAGAGAGGACACTCTTAGAACCAGGGGCCCATTCCGGCACTTCAGGTTCTCTTAGGAAAAGAGAGAATAAATGCTGTGGGCCAATTTCTCAGCTCTACTTCCTAGAAATAGGGTCTGGGATTGGAAGTACAAACCAAGGTCAGCACTCTCGTTCCTGATTCAAAGTCCAGGCCAGAGACGAGGTCCTAGGCCTCGAGTTAAGATTCTCTTACCAGAAGATAGGCTTTCCCTGTTGGTTAAAGTCTTCTGTCTACTAGTTTTCACAGAGGACAGGCAGGTGTAGCATCAGCTACTATGTCAGGGCAGCTTAATTGAACAGGCAATGTCCCCTTGATGAGAACTCAACTTATCACTCATGTTTTTTTTCTGGTTTCAGCCTCACTTTAGGCTTTCTACATTACTGAAACGCTTATAGTCATATGCATAAATCCTGCTGTTTTCACCTCATTCGTTCATTTATATAAGTAATATTTATTAAGCTACCTACTCTATACAAGGCTGAAAATCAATGTCTTCACCGAAGGTACAGCTATCTGCTATTGTCACTCTAGTCAGCATTATACTGAAGATTGTAGCCATGGCAATTAGGCAAAAATAAAATAAAATAAAATAAAAGGCATCTAGATTACATAGGAGGAAATAAAACTATCTCTTTCTGCAGATGAAATAATCTTATAGAAAATCATAAGGATTTAAAAAAATGAGTTCAGAAGTTTGCAGGTCAGAAGATCACTACATAAACAAATTTTATTTCTCTGAACTACCAGTGAACTATCTAAGAATGAAATTAAAAAACATTTATTTGCAATAGCTTCAAAATAAATAAAATACTTAAATTTAATGAAAGTACTATGAAGCTTATATTCTGAAAACTACAAACCACTGTTGAAAGAAAAATTTTTAAAAGACCTAAATAAATGGAAAGATATCTTATGTTTATGGATTGGAACATTTAATACTGTTAAGATGGCATCACTTCCCAATTTGATCTA
The DNA here is from genome assembly GCF_000325575.1 of Pteropus alecto. Taxonomy (NCBI): domain Eukaryota; kingdom Metazoa; phylum Chordata; class Mammalia; order Chiroptera; family Pteropodidae; genus Pteropus; species Pteropus alecto. The sequence continues at coordinate 712,608 of NW_006443225.1, read as the reverse complement.
CAGACTTAATGCAATCCACATCAAAATCTCATGTAGCTTTTTTTTTGCGGACATTGACAAGCTTATCTTATATATATAAGAAAATATAAACAATGTTGAAAAAAGTTAGAGGGATCACAGTTCCAGATTTCATAACTTACTACAAAGCTATAATAATTAAGATTGTGATATTGGCATAAGAATAAACATATAGATAAATGGAATAGAATTGAGAGTACAGAAATAAATACTTCCTTTTATGATAAATTGATTTTCAAGAAGGGCCTCAAGACATTTCAATGAGAAAAAAATAGTCTTTTCAACAAACGGTGTGGGACAACTGGATATCTTACCTACAAAAATTAACTCAAAATGAGTCAAAGACTACATATTGGTACTAAAACTGTAAAACTTACAGGAAAACATATACATAAATCTCAGTCACCTTGAATTAAGCAATAGTTTCTTAGATATGTTATCAAAAGCAAAAGCAACAAAAGAAAAAAATAAAGCTTGCCTCTTTAAAATTAAAACTCATGCTTCAAAGAATATGTTTAAAAATGAAAAAAAATCCACACAAATAGAGAAAATATTTGCCAATTGTATATCTGATAAGCAACTTATGTCTGGAATATATAAAGAACTCTTCCAACTCAATAACAAAAAGACAAATAACCCAATTAAAAATCGGCAAAGTTCTGAATAGACATTTCTCCAAAGAAGATATAGAAGTGGCTCAAATGAGCACATATAAAGGTACTCAACATCATTAGCCATGAGGGAAACAAAAATCAAAACCATAGTGAGATACCACTTCATACCCACTGTGATGGCTCTGATCAAAAAGAAAGATAGTAACAAGAGTTGTCAAGAATGTAGAAAAAAATTGGAGTCCTCATACATTGTTCATGGAAATGAAAAATGGTGCAGCTTCTTTGGAAACAGTCTGGCAGTTTCTCTAAAGGTTAAATATAGTTACCATATGGCCCAGCTATCTACCCAAGAAAAAGGTATACATAAGTTTACACAAAGACTTGTACACAAATGTTCATAGGAGCATTATTTATAACCAAAAAATAGAAAAAAAAATTCAACTTATGAACAGGTAATTATAAAGTAGTACAGACATACAATGGAATGTTATTCCATAATATAAAGAACTGAACCACTGATACATGCTAAAACATAAATGAACCTTGAAAAATTTTTGCTAAGTGACAGAAATCAGTCACAAAAGACCAGATATTATACGGGTTCATTTATGAAATGTCCAGAACAGGAAAATCTACAGACAGGAAATAGATTAGTAATTGTCCAGCACTGGGGTTACTTCTAATGGGTAAGGGGTCCCTCTCTTGGATTGATAAACATGTTCTAAAACTGATTGTGGTGAAGGTTGCACAGCTCTGCAAGAGTACTAAAAACCACTTATTGCATACCTTAAATATATGAACTGTATGATATGAATTTTATCTTTATAAAGTTGTTATGTAAAAAATCTAATATTTTCTCTCAAAATCTGTGTACACACATGCGTTAATAAAATGAATTCAAATGATACATTCTTTTTTTTACTAAATAAATAACATCTAGAAAAGTTTTAGTAATGGAAGAGAATACAAATAATGTTTATTTCATTTGTGATTATTTAATTAAAAATTTCAAAATTTTATCATCCCTAAAAACTGTATCTCATGGAAAATATGACTATCAGAAAAACAGATATTAATTTGGGGATATTAGAGATGAAATCTAATTTTGAAATCATTTCAAAATTAACCTATTTCAAAAAAAAACAGATGTTAATGGGAAACAGTAAAAGTGTCAGGACCACATATTCACAGAAATTACACTAAAATTAAAAATACCATAAATACTAAGAAACAGTTATTTTTAAATGTAAAAATAAAAGTAAACACATACATAAAATGTCTTCCTGAAAATCAAGACGAAAAGTGTTTTAAAAATGAATAGAGATAGCAACAAAAGATAACAGATTATTCAAAGAAGGGGAAAACTGGATAACCTCATCTTTACTTCTAATCATAGAAAAATTAATACAACAATGTAATTTTAGCAATCAGACTGGCACAAACTGGAAATTCAACTGAAATTAAATCTTGATCATAATGTGAAGAAATGGAAACCCACATATACTGATAATGAGAGTAGACACTGTTACAGCCATTGTGAAGAGCAATCTGGCAAAACTTAGTAGAATTAAACACAGTACATCTTACAAGTCAGACATCCCACTCCTGAGTATATCCACCAGAAGAAACTTGCTGATAGGAGGACATATATAGGATGTTTGTTGCAGCATTGTTTGGGGGAGCAAGGCAACTCAATTAACCAGATGTGTACAAACATGATACAGATAGATCTATGGAGTACAGTGATAAAATACTGCAGTCAGAAGCAATAAACTAGGTGTTCACTGGCACATGGATAGACCTTAAAAATAGTATTGTATGAAAATATGTAACATATTTTATATGTACATAAAAATAATCCCATAGATCAAACAACAGTGTTTATCTTTCAAGGATACATAAACACATTAGAATCTGTGCTTGTAGGAGAGGATGAGGGGAATAGGAGTGGGGGACAAGACATAAAAGAAAAAAAAAAATGTATGAAATAGCATCAAGGAGAACTTGCACAAGTAGATGATGATAGTGTTCCAAGAACCGAAGAGTATAATGAAGTCAACTCTCTGTTCCAGAAGCAAAAAACAAAGATCGAACGATAAAATTAAAGTTTTCAAATGCTGATTTGCTGCTTAATTAGATGTATAGTCTTGTAGGAATTAAAATATTTTAGCAAGATCTTCAGACAATAAAGGCCTGTACATTTCTCTAGGCTTTGGCTAATTCGTTTTGTTTTGTTTTGTTTTAATATTGCCAAAAAGGATTTATGCCGGGGCAGGGTTGGCGGGAAGGATAGCAATCCGGGATGCACAAACACTGAAGCGGGCACCGAGGAAGGAGAAACTCGCAGGAGAGGAAGTTACGGAAGGGTCTGTTAACAAACATAGAGCTCTGTTGTAACCCTAGAGTTCTTCCTGTAGGGATCTCGCGATGACGGAGTGTGACAACTCCCATAAGCCCTAGCTCCTCCTCTGTGTCATAATTTGTATCATTTGGGTCAGAATCATGCCACTGTCCTACGAGCAATAAGTGAAGCCCTGAGAGGGCGAGACTAGCCAGAGAAAGAGCCGAATGAGAGAGAAGGGAGGAGGATGGCCTCACACTCTTGGGGCCAAAGAAGGAAGCTAAGCTGGAGGAAGTCACAGAAGGGACAGTTTGACGGGAGGAGACAAAAGCTAGACTCCAAGAATAAAAAGCTGGTGCCTTCGTCAGAAGCACAGCAAAGAGAAGAGACAGCCATAGTGTGTGGTTGCCAATTGTGGACGTGGTGGCTTCTTCATCTGGAGGCCGGAGCAAGCAGGGTCCAGCCTGCACGCCCAGGCCTGCGTTTGCACAGCTTTGTTTTGCCCAGTAAAATTGCTAAATTCGAGAGATAGCAACCACCTGGAAAACCAGTCTTTCTCCTGTGAACTACTTCTTTCCTGGGTTGCCAGGACCAGCTCCCAGTCCTGGGGGCAAATAGTCCTGGTATAATTTTATCAGAGCCTTCCCACACCACAGCAGACCTCCACTAGCACGTGTGATCTCCGCTCACATTTCTCTCTACCCTGCGGAGATCAGGTCAGAGGCCCTGAGTCTTTTCACTGACCTAAAGTGGGAAGGTGGATCCTGGAATTATTAACCCACAGAAACCCGCCCAGATGCAGCTGATCCGACAGGCTAGATGGCAGAGTTTGCTGGACAACAGGGCTGGGGGCACAGAGTGAGCCCCGGAATCCTCGGCTTGGACATACCGGGCTGAGAGCGCAGGAAGTCTTGACATAGTATCTTGGATCCAAAGGTGCTAAATTCCATCCTTTGTACTGAGAGAGGGCAAGCCGCCTTCTGCTGGGGGTCTGCTTCTCAGTCAGGTCCAGATGGGTCATTCCTGATTAATCTTTGACATATTGATTGTAACACTATGGTAGCAAATGGTTTAGATAAGAATAAAAAATTACAAAATGTCCATATCTTGAAGTTTAAACATGGAGCTCTTTGAATTTCTTTATCCATAATTTATACCTATTTTAATTCCTTCTGAAGTGAATTTTCCAGGAAAAATATTTAAATATTTATCGGTTTCCTCATACACTCTTATTTGAATACTATTTTACACTTTAAAAAGTATTACATAAGAGAAAACAGTAGGAATGAGTTTTTGTCTAACATTTATATTTTGTATAACATTTATAAAACAGTAGGAATTAGTTTTTGTCTAACATTTATATAGAGAGCATAGCGTTTATGTGGGTATGTGGGATGTGCAGACTCGAATCTGG
>NW_006443225.1:694548-708167 GCF_000325575.1 Pteropus alecto | reverse complement strand
GCCGTTTATTGCTTCAATTTTCTTCTTCATAAAATAATATATTGATGTTATTGAGGTGATTGAACAAATTAGTATCCGTAAAGTACTCAGAACAGTGTCCCAGCTGTACTGTTTTCAAAAATGTTAAGTAGTAATGGAAATTTGACTATATATTTAGAAATTAATACCTCATAGTTAAAACTTGCTCTCACTTCTAAATATATACATGAAACATTTCCTTAAGAATAGCCCCTTGACTCTACTGATATCGATAATAAAAATTGTAAGCTTGTGTAAATAACAAATACATATATGTATAAACCACTCTATCAGACAATTTCATACCTTTGACTTCTAAATAGCCACCTTTATTTGGATCTATATACTTAGGTCTTGTTGGCTAAGCTGGAAGCTAGCGCTCCAGAAGAGGGAGGGATATTTAAGAATTGACATCTTAAATAAACAGGAAACCAATCTTTTAGGAGAAGTTATAACCTCAAATTGGCTAAACTTACTTGATTCTGTTTTTATTTAAGTTTTCTGAGTCACCAGGGGATAGTCACCATCGATTTAGAGTGCCGGTGTCTAGGCAACAGCCAGGGATATCAACTTATCGTGAATTGTTCAATAATTTACTTGTTCAATCTGAGTTTTAGAACATACTTTTTCTTCCTTCTGTCAGAGTGCTAAGCATGGAGTTAACACACTATTATTGATGGATTTATTTTAGTTCTTGTATAAATAGATCATATGCTTCAGAGCTGTTTTTCAGTCATATAGTTTCATCTCTTTGTTCTTTATCCTTAAATTTGATGTTTAAAAGTTAAAGAAATGAATTCCTAATAAAATTATCAAAAATACTACATATAAAATTTCACATTTATTTGTTAATTATGCCTCATAGCCTGCTTATATCCAGATCAAAGATGGTTCTTACTGTCTTACATTTTCGAGTTCTTCATATGTCAAGGCAATGAGGTAACTGTTGAGACTGTCACATAGCAGATACTGTGCTTTTCTGCTGCATGTCAAACCAAACAGTCCAACCACCAAAGATTTTCAGTCTGAAGCCTACAGACCTGCAGGAACTTCATGGACCGGATCCACAGTCATAAAGTTGGGTGAGGAAGAAAATAAGAAACTTCGTTTTTACTAGCCTATAACAGAAATTTAGCTTTTTTGTGTAATTATAAATGTTGGTAATGAATCACGGTAGTAATTATCAGTACTTATGTCTTTGTCAGCAACAGAAATCACTGACATGTCACATTGTAGTATAAGTTATGACATTTGTTTGTTTGTTTGTTTTGCAGTGCAAGTTCCTGACTTAAGCTTTGATTGCCAAAGTGTCCATTTCAAAGAGGCATCCACTTTAAATATGGCTATCTGGAATGAACACATTGCCAGCCACAAGACTAGATAAAGAGCCAGGATGCCTCCTCACACTGAGGTTTATTTGTTTTAGAAATCTTAGTTGATTTTAATAACTAACCTTTTAGGCTACTTGTTTACTTTAAATTCATTCTTATGTTTTAAATTCTCCTTTAAAAAGTGAGTCCAAAGAAGCCTAGGCCCCCACCCTTGATCCCAATAAAAACAGAACCCTAGAGACTTACGTTCTCTCTCTCTTTCTCTATTTTGCTCTCTACCCACAACCTCACTGTGTGGCCTGTGTAATTTCTAGGTGCTTTAAGTAATAAACCTGTATCTTTTTAAAGTTTCTCAATGGTTATCTTGCAATCATAATAAGAACCACAAGGAGCAGTCCAGCCACAACACTGGTTGCTGATAGGCTGAGGTCAGTACAAAACACACATTAACTGGTGTACATATCTCAAAATATTGCTTATACTTCTCAGTACATTGAAATTATAACAGTTAATTAAATGTGATAGTTAAATTATAGTAGTTAATATATCTTGTTACTACTGAAATAAAGAAGCACACGTAATAATTTAAATATTTGAAACTTTGTAATTCTATGTATTTCATTTTATGTATTTAGAACATTATTCTGAGAAAGGGTCTATAAACTTTGTTAGATTGCCTAAGGGTATAATGACATACAAATCGATTAAGAATCCCTGCTTTAGACCAATTTCCTTAATGTTTTCCGATTGTTAAAAAACCATAACCTATATTTCTCAACCTGAAATTCAAGGTTTGTGATAATCTGGACCTTCTTCTCAGCATAAACTAGATTTATTTAAATCTGCACCAATCCTGCTCACTCATGCTGTGAGTAGCCTCATTTCACATTTTTTTCACTTGAAATGCCCTCTGAATCTTGCCAGTTTTCCAAATATTATTTAGTGTACTAGAACCACCATTGTAAGAAGTTGTCAATCAAGAAAATTAGACAGTTTTCTAAATAATCATAAAATAAATATATATTAATCAAAGGAGAGGCAAAAGCATCTTAAAGAAACCAAGGCGCAATAAGACTTGATCATCATGTGACTCTATTAACACATTCAATACACAATCATGTCTTTCAGGATGCTTGATAAGCACTAATGAGAGTTCATCTTTACTGGGTTTTTGGTACATGCCAGACTTTTTGAATACTTTATATGTTTTAACTACTTTATTTTCAAAGCAACCCTATGAATCAGGTATTTTTTTTGCTGTGTTTATCTTACAGTTGAGGAAATGGAGAATCTAAATGACCTGCCCAAGACCACAGAGTCTGTAAGATGCAGAGCTAGATTTCGAAACTGGCCAATCTAGACCTAGTCCACACTTTTATTGACCATGCTGTATTGTCTCTTGATAGATACAGAAGAAAGATGCTAAAGTTGGCAATGAAGTCTCTATCGAAAATATGGTTGCATCCAGCCGCATTAGTCTGGTGCCTTTAAACTTTGGTAATATAATGACCTGTGCCCTCCTGATTATCATGTATCTTCCAATATAGGACTATTTACAAAAAGAGAATGTGCTAACAATGTTAATCAAACTAGACTTTCTTGTCTCCGTGGCAATTACACTCCTTTCCCTGGAAGGGAAAATAGACATGTTTTCTCTATTCTTCCTGCTAAGTATAACAACACATTATATATGTATTATGACACTATGTAAATCAAACATAAAAAGACACTGAAAGACAGAGAGAAGGCAGACTGATGAGAAATCTTGGGAGCCAGGGAACAACATGGTGGTAAGTTCTCTGCATTTTCTTTTTGCCTCCTCAGACTGAATACTAAGTTGGTAGGCTGACAATGCCAATAGGCATAAACAAGAAAAAAGCCTCAACGAGTACCCGATCTCTCTAATTAAAAGACCAAGAAAGGAGCAGAAAACTTTTAGACAAAAACCATTTTACTATAACCAGCACCAAAAAAAAAAAAAAAAAGCATAAAAACCTGTGGCCTCACCCTATTCTCACCAGTAAAGGTCAAGTAGGGAACCCAGAACTCCATCCTCACCAAACTGTATCTGTGTTCCTTAACCCACCCACCCGTTGCAAGGGTGGCTGGTGTCAAAGAAGGTGGAGTAAATATCCAGGACTGTCATCCTCTGAGGCACCAGCCTCCTCCCCTCAGGGTGGTGTCAGTGGAGGCCATATGGGAACCTATAAAAAGGCATTACTACCTCTTCCAGCCAAGAAGATATCAGTGAAGGCCTAGCTGGGAGCCAGAACTCTTACCTCTGCTGAGCAGTTAACCATGAACCCACTCAGGTGTCAACATGGAGGCAGAGTTAGAAACCTGGATTTCTACCTCCACCTGGCTGTAAACAAGTGGTGTCCCCCTCCCCTCACTGTAACAGTGTCAGAGGAAACCAGCTTAAATAGAAGCTTTAAAAAATCCATAATCTCATAGAATAATAGCCAAAATATCTAGGTTTCAATAAGAAAAAATTATTCTTCATACCAAGAACCAAGAAAATCTCAATTGAATAAAAAGAAACAATAGATAGACACTGAGACTGAGATGACTGAGAGGTTAGAATTATCTGACAAAAATTTAAAGCAGCCTTGATTTTTAAAAATTCAGCAAATTTGAAATACATAATAAAAGTTCAACGAAGAAATAAAGAAGAACCAAATGAAAATTTTACAATTGAAAAATACAAAATCTGAAATGGAAAACTCAATAGATGGGCTTGGCAGCACAAAGAGTGGGGAAAAGAATCAGTGAACTGGAATACAAACAATCAAAATTACCCAATCTGAACAGCAAAGAGAAGATTTTATTGGAAAAACAAGCAAATAATGCTTCAAGGACCTGTGGGACTATAACGGAAAGTCTAACATTCCTGTCACCAGAGTCCCAAAAAGAGAAAAGAAAGAAGGCAGAGCTACAAGTATACTCAAAAAATAATGGTGGAAAACTTCCCAAATTTGGCAAAAGACATGTTACAAAGTCAAGAAAACAAGTGAATCAAAATTAGAACAATTCCAAAGATATCTACACCAAAACATATTGGTAATATTTAAACAATGAAATTAAAGACAAAGAAGAAATCTTTAAAGCAATAAGAGAGAAATAACAGCTTACCTACAGGGAGAAACAATTCCAGTGACAGCAGATTTCTCATCAGAAACCATGGATGCCAAATGAGTTTCACATTTTTCAAGAGCTAAAAAGGAACTACCAACCCCAAACTCTATATCTAGTGAGAGTGTTCTTTAGGAGTTAAGACAAAATGTAGACATTCTCAAATGAAGGTAAGCCAAGAGAATTCATCGTAAGCAGAACTACTCTTAAAAAAAAAAAGGTAAAGAAAATTTGCTAAAGAGAAAGACAACAAGAAAATATCAGGAAGGAAGAAGACAGTATGCAAAAATGTACATAAATTAAATAGGTTTTCCCTATCCTTTTGACTTTCTTATTTTTGACACTCGAAGGAAAATTTTGACACAGTTTGATGTAGTTCCAAATGTACACAGATGAAATCTTTAAGATAATTACATTACGAATGGTGTTGGCAAAGTGGGATAAAGAGTGGTATGGTTTTTAGAGTTAACTCAAACTAACAAAATGATGATACCAGTAGAGTGCAATAAGTTACATATAAATAACATAATATGCAAAGTAACCACTAAAATGCTATATAAGGAGATATGCTAAAAAACCACTAAATTGTTCAAAATGAAATTCTTAAAAATGTTCATGTACACCTTAAACTAATATATTATGTCAATTATATCTCAAAAATATATCTCAAAAATGTTCATGTAAATCATGAAGAGAGAACAAAGATAAAATTTTAAAAATAAATAAAATGTCAGACAAGTCCTAACATACCAATAATTACATTAAATGAAATGGTATCGATACCCCAATTAAGGCAGAGATTTTCAAAGTTTATTAAAAAAAACATGACCCTATTCTATGCTATCTAAAAGAAACTTACCTCAAGTATAATAATATAGGCAAGTTAAAAGTAAAGCATAGAAAAGGATATACACTTGCAAACATTAACCAGAGGAAAGTAGGAGTGACATTTAATATCAGATCAAATAGACTTTGAAGTAAAGAAAATATCAAATATAGGGAAGGACATTATATATTGATAAAAAGTCAATTCACCAAGAACACAGTAATCTTAAATGTGTATATACAAAACAACAAAGCTACAGAATATGTAAAGCAAAAAACTGGTAGAACTGAAAAGGTAACTAAACAAATGCTCAATTATACTTGGAAACTTCAACATCCTTCAATTACTATACAGAAAATCAGCAAGGATGTATAAGAATTCACAATACCATCAACTAATAGGATCCAATTAATATTTAGAAAACATTCCAACCAACAAGAGCAGAATCTACATTCTTGTAATATTTTTTGAATTACAGTTGGCATGCAATATATTAGTTTATAGTTATTAGAATATTACTGACTATATTTCTTATGCTACATTCCTATGACTATTTTGTAACTACCAATTTGTACTTCTTAATCGCATTCCCTATTTCACACACACATAACCCCCATCCCATCTAGCAACCATAAAAATGTGCTTCGTATTTATGAGTCTGTTTCCATTTTGTTTATTTTGTTCTTTAGATTACACATGTAAGTGAAATCATATAGCCTTTCTCTTTCTCTGTCAGACTTACTCCACTCAACACAATACTGTCTAGATCCATCCTTGTTGCAGATGGCAAGATTTTATTCTTTTTATGGCTGAGTAATTGCCATTGTATATATACACCACCTCTTCTTTATTCATTTATCCATTAATGAACACCTAGTTTGCTTCCATATTCTGGCTACTGTAAATAATGCTACAATGAACATATGAATTCACATGTACCTTCAAAGTAATGTTTTGTATTTCTTCAGATAAATACCAAGAAGTGGGATAACTGGGTCTTTCTTTGTCTTTTGTTATAGCCTTTGTTTTATGGTTTATTTTGTAAAGTTTTGCTACTTCAGCTTTTTGTTTGTTTGTTTCCACTTTCATGAAATATCTTTTTCTAGCCCTTTACTTTCAGTCTGTGTGTGTCTTTCAATCTGAAGTGAGTCTCTTGTAGGCAGCATATGTAAAGGTCTTGTTTTCTTATCCATTCTTCCATGCTATCTTTTGATTGGAGCATTTAATCCATTTACATTTAAAGTAATTCTTGATAGGAATGTAGTTATTACCATTTTATTATTCATATTTTTGTTTTTGTTTTTATTTTTCTTAAAGAATTCTCATTAACATTTCTTGTAATACTGGTTTAGTGGTGATGAACTCTTTTAACTTTTTTCTGAATCTCTTTATCACTTCTTCAATTCTAAATGGTAGCTTTGCTGAGTAATCTTAATTATAGTTCTTGCTTTTTATCACTTTAAATATTTTGTGCTAATCTCTCTGGCCTGCAAAGTTTCTGTTGAGAAATCAGCTGACAGTCTAATGGGAGCTCCCTGATAGATTACTAATTTCTTTTCTCTTGCTGCTTTCAAGATTCCCTCTGTGTCATTAACCTTTGGAATTTTAATGTGTCTTGGCATGAGTCTCTTTAGGTTCATCTTGTCTGGGACTCTCTGCACTTCCTGAGTATGTATATTTTCTTCACCAGATTAGGGAAGTTTTCTGTCATTATTTTTCAAATAGATTTTTTCTGTTTCTGTCTCTATCTCTCTGTCTCTCTGCCTCTCTCTGTCTCTGTCTCTGTCTGTCTGTCTATCTGTCTCTCTCTCTCTCTCTCTCTCTCCCTCTCTCTCTTTTGGCACCCTTATTATAGAAATGTTGGTATGCTTGATGTTGTCCCAGAGGCCCCTTAAACTATCTTTTTTGGGGGGGATTCTGTTTTTCCTTTTGCTGTTCTGATTAGGTATTTTCTGCTACCTTATCTTTCAAATTTCTAATTTGATTCTCTGCTTCATCTTATCTACTGTTGATTCTCTCTAATGCATTCTTCATTTCAGTTATTGTATTGTTTATTTCTGACTGGTTATGTTTTATGTTTTCTATCTCCATTTTTATGTTTCCTATCTCTTTGTTAAAGTTCTCACTGACTTCATCTACTCTTCTAAGTTCATTGAGCATCCTTATAACCAGTGTTTTGAATTCTATATCTGGTAGATTGTCTCCATTTTTTTAGTTCTTTTTCTGGAATTTTTCTCTGTTCTTTCATTTGAGAATGTTTCTTTGTGTCCTCATTTTGTCTGACTCCCTGTATTTGTGTCTATGTATTAGGTAAATCTGCTATCTCCTGGTTTAGTAAAGTGGTCTTTTATATTAGATGTCCTGGAGGCCCCAGTGATTCAGTCTCCCTATTCACCTGAGCTGTGTCCCTTGTGTGGGTTGTATGTGCCTTTCTATTGTAGTTGAGACTTGATTATTGTTGACACATCATTGGGAGGGATTGACCCTCAGGCTGATTGGCTGTGAGAAATACTGATGTGGTCTGAAGCTGGTCACCAAGTGTGTTGTTTCTGGGGTCTCTCGGGAGAGGTTCTGGTGCAGGCCAAGTTCACTCACTACCTGCCATGAACTGAAGCCAACTGTCACTAGTGCTGTACTTGGGGCTGTTAGCAAGACGTACGTGGACACGCCGAGAGCAGATGCTCGATGTTTGGAATTTAAGAACCTTAAAAAGAATTTGGGAAAGTCTTCAGCATGAGCCAAGACAAGCCTTTTGTATGGAAAAGCTTCTGGAAGCAGCTTGGGTGGGTACACAAGTTGGATGGGGCTGGGTCTCAGGGAATCACCAGGGCAGAGCTAACAATGTTAGCCAAGTTAATGGAGACTCAGACTTGGTGCCCGGTGTGCCTCAAGGGTAGGTGGGAAGAGGGTTCGACAAAGGTCAATGGCACATACTCTCACTTCTGTCTAAGACAATGCTGTCCCTCCTGCCTTCTCCCCTGAGGCCAGAAAGTTCAGTTCCTCCCCATATATCCCTGGCACTTTTCCACCTGCTGCCCCATTACTGGAGCTCAGAGCAAGTGAGTCCATCAGTGAGTGAGTCTGTGTATGGGGGCCCTTTAAAAGGAATGCCTGAGACTAGCAGCCCTCTGTCTCACTTAGCCACAATCCCACTGGTTTTCATAGCCAGAAGTTATGGAGACTTCTCTTTCCAGCACTGGAACCCTGAGCTGAGAAGCCTGCTGTGGGGCTGGGACCCTTTGCTCTTCAGGGGTCTGAGATATCCCGTTTCTTAACTGCTACACAGTGGGTGTCGTGCCTGACCATTCCATGTCTCTGTCCCTCTTACCAGTCTCAAAGTGGCTACTTATGCATGTCCTTAGTTGTGAGACTTCAGAAGTTTAGCTAATTTTCAGGTGATTCCTAAAGGTGGTTGTTCTGTCGTTTAGTTGTAATTTTGATGTGGTCATGAGAGCAGGCAAGCACAGTGTTTACCTACTCCACCATCTTTACTGGAAGTTCCCAGAGTTCTTAGACACCAAAACATTATCCATAAACATAAAAATTAATACATTGGACTTAATCAAAATTAAAAATTTTACTCTGTGAAAGAGAATGAAAATATAAGCTACCGTATATGGGGAGAAAACATTTGCATACTATTTATCCTAAAAAAGACCAGTATCTAGACAATATAAAGAACTCTCAAAACTCAATGGTAAAATAGACAAACAAATGAGAAAATGGTTGAAAGACATGAAGAGACATTTCATTGAAAAGAATTACAGATGGAATATAATTACATGAAAATCTATTTAACATTGCTAGCCATTAGGAAAACAAAAATTAAAATTTTTAATGAAACATCACTACACATGATATAAAATAGCTCAAGTAAATAATAATGAACACCAAATGCTCATGAGAAAATGGAGGAACTGAATCACTCATACATTGCTGGTAGAAACAAAATGGAATAGCTTCTCTAGAAAATAGTTTGACAGTTTCTTTAAAAACTAAACCTACCACAACCATATTGCACTCTTGGGTATTTATTCAAAAGAAACAGAAACTTATATTCACACAAAAACCTGTACATAAGTATTTTTCCTTCTTGGTGGATAAGGCAAGAAAACAGATCCTGGATCTGCTTTAAAGGAATGGATCTCTCCTTTAAAAAATAAACGGGAAAACCTGTGCATAATTGTTTGCAGAAGCTTTGTTTGCAATATCCAAAACCTGTAAACAACTCAGATGTCCTTCAATGGGTAAAGCAGTGATACATCTATACAACAGAAATACTAGTCAACAACAACAACAACAAAAAAGATACTATTAATACATGCAACAACCTGATGAATCTCAGAGAATTTTGCTGAATGAAAAATAAAAACAGTCCCATAATGTTAGAATACTCTTTAATTCCATATATATAATACACTTGAAGTGACAAAATTATAGAAATGAAAAGCAGATTAGTAGTTGCCAAGCATTAAAAATAGGGGGAGGGGGAGAAGGTGGAAGGTGGACTTGGCTATAAAATGACAGCATGAGAGATCCTATGGCGATGGAAATGCTCTGTATCTTGATTATATTAGTCAGTATACTGGGAGTGGTATTGCACCATGGTTTTGCAAGATGTTGTAATTGAGAGAAACTGGATAAAAGATCCATGGGATATCTCTGTATAATTTCTTATAATTACATGTCAATCTGTAATTATTTCTAATTAAAAAGTTTAAATTTTTTAAAAATGGCCTTTTGATTTTATCAAATGTCAAGCATCAATATCCTAAGGTTGGCTGTTATGTATTTATTTGCCTCTATAAGAAGAACTCATTATGTTCACATAATCAGGTTTCTGAGAGTCACATTTCAACCATGACAAATTCAGTAAGGTAATTAATTAGTCTGTGAAGACTTTGGGACCTTTGTCGATTCCCAACCTTGACATTTGCCGTATTATTTTCCACTTGCAAACTTCTATAAATTCTAAAATGATTTCAAAGATTGTTTGAGTCCCAGTTTTCCATCAAGTTCTGCTCCATCACCCTGGAGGTCCTTGATTCTCCTCTCTCTGAAGTCCTCTAGCATTCTTTATATCTGTGATGTCCAACGTAGTGGCCACTAGCCCCATAAGGCTGTGGAGCTCTTGAAATGTGCTAGTGAGAGTTGAGAGGTGCTGTAAGTGAAAAATATGCATCAGATTTTGAACTAAGTATGAAAAAAATGCAAAAAATTTATTAGTTTGTATACTGATTTTGTGTTAAAATGACAATATTCTAGATATATTGGGTTAAATAAATTTAGCATAAAATTAATTTCACTTGTTTCTTTTTACTTTTTAATGTGAGTGTTATGAAATGTAAAATCACATGTGTAGCTTACATTTGTAGCTCACGTCATGTATTTACTGTACAGCACCAATCCATACACATTCAATAAGCATTGGTATACATTGCTGTAGTGCTTTCTTTAGCAACCATTTAATAACTGACTATTATTTACTACTTGTATATTTTACCTATTGATGGTGGCAACCAAAGATTGGTTCTCTTATTCCCATCACCCTTCTGTCTTCCTGAATTGCACAGACTTTATAGCTAAAATTTCGTTTCCCTGAGCTTTTTGTAGCTGTATGAGATCAAGCTCCGGCAATTAGGCAGCACAGTGTGCAGCTTCGAAACAGAAGAGAGAAAAAAGAAAAAGCAGTCACAGTGAGGAGAATTTCTGGCAGGCCTGGTGGCACAGGCACCTAGTTTTCTGGGCAGCCATCCCAGATGGTCTAGGATCTAGTCTAAAACATCATAGGTGCAACTGTGGTTGTAGTGTTGTTTGTAGCCAGCAGCCCTCTCATGTGAGTGGACGTTTCTCCTGGCTCGGTTGCTCCTCTTTGCATATCTTCAGGTGATGCAGCATCGCTGACTGGTTTTCAAACCCTCTCAGGAATTCCATGAGCTACTAATATGTTTTAATATATTCCTTTATGCTCAAATATACTGGAATTAATGATAGCATCTGTGACTATTAATGCTGACCAAACTGAACTGTATGTCTTTTGAAGAAGAGGACTAATCTCTCTTTTGAACGTGTATCACTAACATAATTTGCATGACTCAGTAAAGAGGTTAATTGTCGGAAACCAGCCGACCAAGTCAAACCAGGTCCCTGAATGGGGGAGCGGAGAAAAAAGAGAAGACAGACAGGGTGCAGGAGGGAGAACAGATCTCACAACTGTCTCTCCGAGTTTATTTCTTATGCTTCTTTTTATACATAATCTGTTCCTTTGTGTATCCCAAGATAACATAATTAAAGTACATCCTGAAGATCAAGGTACAATTTTCGACACTCCCTTTGACACTCCCTTTGACACTCCCTTTCCTTTTTCTATACTTAATCTTCTTCTTCCTGGAATTCCACAGAACCAGCCTTTTCCCTTTTTATATGCAAGCAGGCCTCTCGAGATAATCCATGCACTCTTTTGAATTTTGGGAGCTTTAGCTCCCTACAGTTAATAAATATTATGATAATGGTCAAGATCATGTCAGATTCTGTTGCTGTATAATAGGCATGGGCTTTTAAGAATAATAATACATAGCATAGCAATTTTTTCAAAAATCTCAATTCCTGAGGAGAGAAGTTAAAATGGCATAAATAGATGATAGAGACTTTGTTCATCTGCTCTTACGACCACACCAAAGTTGTGATGGAAATACGGAGCAAACAGCAAGCAGAGTCACCTGGGGTCTAAATGAACAAGCCCTACAACTAGAGAGAGAAATAAGAAATCACCCTGCAATAGGAGGAGGTAGGATGGGGCGAGGACCCGAAGCTTCCCGGTCCCAAACAGCTGAGTGGGACAGAGGCTGTGGCAGCTGCAGACGCCTCTTAAAGGGTCCACATCTGCAACAAGACTTTCAGTGATGGACTCACTTGCTCTGAGCACAAGCGACTGGTCGTCTGCTCTGGGGGCATCAGGGACTTACAGGGGAACATTGAATTGCCAGGGCAAGGGCTAGAGGCGAGGATTTCTCCTGGGCAGAAGTGTTGGCTGTATCCCTTGTTCCTCTGTTGAGCCCTCCCCAATCCTAGTATGCGGACTCATTGCCACCATAGTTGAAATGTTATTGAACTAGATAACAGAGGTTGCTCCGTCCAGAGGATTCCCTGAAATTCCACCTCCCCCAACTTGTGACTCTACCTAAGCCACATCCAATTGTGTCCTTGGTGAGTTCTATGCAACTTACGGAGCAAGCTCCAAGAACCACACTGGTGACAGCTGACCTCAGTTTTTGATGTGGTTTCTTGAGGCAGCTATAAGCACAGCATCTGTGGATTGCTTGCTGAAATTAACAGGTGGCCCCAGAGAGACACAGGTTGGGGATAAAATTGACCTGCTGCTGAAATCCTCTCAGGACTGTGCCTCTGGACACCTACTACACAAAGCCACGCTATTAAGACCAGAAGACTTAGGAGCTTTGCCTAGTACATAGAAACATACACAGAAAGGCAGCCAAAATGGGAAGACAAAGAAGCAGAAACCATATGAGAGAACAGAACAGAGATCCAGGAATAATGGAGTCAAGCAATTTAACAGATGCAGAGTTCAGAACAACTGGTTATAAAGATGCTCAGTGAACTAGGGGGAAGAATAGATGAAATCATTGAGAACTTTAACAAAGAGATAAAAAAACATCAAAATGGAAATGGAAATTATAAAAGGGAATCAGTCAGAAATGAAGAATATATTATCCGAGATAAAGAGTATATTAGAGGGAATTAATTGAGTGGATGAAGAAAAGGATCAAACCACCAATATAGAGGAAGGAAAAGCCAAGGTCACCCAATCAGAATGGCAAGAATAAAGAAGCCAAGAATATAAGAATAATTTAAGGAGTCTTTGGGACAAAATTAAATGTAAAAACATTTGTGTAATAGGGGTACCTGAAGGAGGAGAGAGAGAACAAGAAGTGGAAAAGCTATTTGAAGAAATAATGATGGAAAATTTCCCTAACCTAGTAAAGTAAATAGACATACACCGCCAGGAAGTGCAGAGAGTCCTAAGAAAGAAGGACCCAAAGAGGCCCACACCAAGACACATCATAATTAAAATGCCAAAGGTTAAATACAAAGAGAGAATCCTAAAAGCAGCAAGAGAAAAGCAGGTGGTTATCTACAAGGGTGCTCGCGTGAGACGGGTAGCTGATTTCTCAAAAGAAACTATGCAGGACAGAAGGGTTGGCACAGAATATTTGATGTGATAAAAACCCAGGATCTACAACCAAGAATACTTTATCCAGCAAAGCTACCATTTAAAGTCAAAGAACAGATAA
>NW_006443225.1:674768-694474 GCF_000325575.1 Pteropus alecto | reverse complement strand
GTCTCCCATCCAAGTACTAACCAGGCGCAACCCTGATTAGTTTCCGAGATCAGACATTAGGCTTTTTCAGGGTGGCATGGCCATAGTCTATGGACCGTGGCTCCACTGGGGCATGAATCCAGGACCTTCTGCATGTAAAGCAGATGTGCTAACTGCTACACTATGGAACCACATCCTGGAGGGACTTTTTTAAGAAGAAAAAATGTGCATCAAAATTATAAATAAAAAATAGTAATAACTACATATCCATCAATGATTACCTCAAATGGAAAAGAATTAAGTGCTCCAACCAAGGATAGGGTGGCTGAATGAATAAGAAAACAAGACCCCTACATATGCTACCTACAAGAGACTCACTTCAGATTAAAAGACACATACAGATTAAAAGGAAGAGGTTGGAAAAAGATACTGCCTTGATGGACCTAGAGAGTATTGCACTAAATGAAGTAAGTCAGATAGAGAAAGACAAATACCACATTATTACACATATATGCAGAATCTAAAGAACAACAACGACAACAAAAAATAACAACAAAAATAGAAACAAACTCATAGACACAGAGAATATTTTGAAGCCAACTAGACAGGAGAGGAGTTGGGGTAATGGTGAAAAAGGGAGAAGGGACTAAGAAATACAAATGGATAGTTAAAAAATAGTTGTGGAGATATAAAGTGTAGCATCAGGAAAATAGTCAACAACGTTATTGTAAATATATAAGGGGGAAGAGTGGTTCTAGATTTAGTGGGATGATCACTTGAGTTTTAATCACTGTTGTACAACTGAAACTAATATATTATTGGATGCCAACTATAATTGAAAAAATCTCATTGAATTGTACAATGTAAATATGAACAACTAATTATCTATTATATTTCAATAAAGCTGTGGGAAAAAAGTTTTTAAAAAATTTCAATTCTTCTACTGAAGTAAGAGAATTTCATTTGGTTTACTATAATGTGCTGATGATAAATGTTGCTGTTGAGGAAAAACATTAAATTACAACTTATATCTTTCCTTATAGTCTGATTTTTATTTATATTTTTTACTAATAAATAATAATTTTTCTGATCACCGTTTCTTTCAGCACTAATGACCATTCATCAACAAATCCTAACAGTTCAACTCCAGTTCAAATTCCGAAAGCCAAAAATGCTATCCTTGTTACTTTGAATATGAATCTTATCTGACATATGTTGGGAGAGGCAATCTGCCTTGTGTCCTGAGTGTCCCTGCAGGTTCTTGCTGGGTATGTCAAGAATGCAAGGCCCTTTTTTCTGGAGCCATCTGGACTGTGTTTCAGGGAACAATTTCAGGGATAGGTAATGCCTTTCTTTAGCTAAAACAGCAGGTTCTTTGGAGCCTTCCCCAACTTCAGTGTTTCTCCTTTGTAATACGACTGCAGGCTTTCATCTGGGCTGTTCATCCCAGATGAGACTTGGAGAGCAAGGGAACTAATGCAAATCATCTTACTTGCTGTGCTATAATTAAGTCCTTTGTTTCTGACCCAGGAGTCTTGTGACTTCTGCCGGAATCCATCAAATAGTAACAGAAAACTCATGAGCTTAGTATGTAGGGTAAAATCAAATTCCAGACCCAACAACAACTTCCAGACCCAACAACAATATTTGAGTGACTGTCTTTGGCTCCTTAATACTAGGGATACAATTTTCAGGCTCCATAATAATAATGTCAATGTAAATAAAAGACTGGGCAATTTTTGAGTCTTTGGAAATTATGGTTCTCTAATATGAGAAATGCAAATGCATTAAGATCTATTGTTATAAAGCCCATTTAATTTTAGAAGCTATTAAAATGATTGCATTTTATGCTATTATTACTTTTTGTTCTGTTTCATTACTCAGAAACAGTATTTATAGCTTAATCTTCCTGTTCATTTTCAACAGAAGAGCATTTATAAATTGCAATTGCAATCCTTCCTATCTAGGTTGCCACGCATGCTTCAGAAGTGGCTGAAGCCCTGCACTCTTCTTTTTACGCCTTCATTACACAAACATATTTTGAGTGCCAATGTTTCAAAAAGCATTGAGCTGAGCACAGTGGGAAGCATGGAGATGTAGAAAGCAGGATCTGTGCAGTACATATTATCCACAAGTTCAATGTTTGAGTCTGAGAAGAGAGAGCCTAGAATCAGGGAGACTTGGAGGAGGCTCGAGCATGAGCTGCCAACTTGCTAAATTAGTGAAGATAGAAAGGGAGAATATAGTTGAAGCAAAGAGGACTTAGAAGACTTGAGCCGGTGCAGGGCTAGAGGCAAGAAAAAAGTAGCAGATGATGATTTGGAGGTTTAAGACTGGCTGCCTTGAATGCTGGTGATACCAGCCACCTTAGTAGAGAATTCTGAAAGAGAAATCGTCCTGGAGATTGTAAGAGAAGGAAATCATGTGTTCTGGGAAGTGACAGAATGTATCTGAATGCTAAAGAAATTGGGAGGATATAATGTGAGCTCGGGAAGGGGTGAGGCAGGCTGCAGTTGTATGAGTTGTGTGTACGGCTTGTACACACCTTGTTATTATTGCTAACTCCAAAAGAGCCAGCCAGCTCATCTTCCTTTCAATCCAGGGTACGTGGCCGAATCCATGGGCCACACCTGATTTAGGTTAAAATTGAAAATAAGCACCCTGTTGCTGCCCACCATGGCTCCTCTTGACCTTTAGTTCATGATCCTTATGGTGGTATCTGTCGCTAAGGACTCCAGTGCCCAAGAAAGGCCATGGAGGTGACCACCTGTTACTGTCACCCTGGGGTCTTGAGAAATTCCACTGCATTTATGTGTTTCTTCCTCAGAGAGCCAAATTTCCTGGAAAACGTTTATAACATTTAGATTATTTTTTTCTGTCAAAGAGCCATCATTCTTGTCAAACATTTGTATCAGTTTTTTACAGCTATGGCTCAAACAAGGGAAAGTGCTGAGAAGCGAGTTATTTTCACTTAAAATGCAGCCATTTAAATGGATACAATAGCAGCAGGGTTATCTGCAAAAGAAATTCATATGCTTCAATGAGCTTTTTCTCAGCAGTTGTACAGTTTTTCAAGCTCAAGCCAAAATTACTGGGCCATGCTGCTTTCTATAGGACAGATCTGGGTGTGTCCTTGTCATGTTCTAGATGGATTCATTTACAAATGGAACAAATTTCCTTCAACTCTCCCTGTTGGCCCACCACCTCATACAGATACAGACATACATAGGCAGGGAGCCACTTTTCTGTACCGCAAAGAAGTTGTTCTGCTCCAGGTCACACCAGGTCGAATCGATTCATGTATGCCATCTACTTCAGCAGTTTTCATTTCAGAACTTGTCAAAATTATGCATTTTTTTAAAGTTTGGCTGAACCAAACCTGGTATAAACCACCGTGTTTTCTGATAGACTCTTCTCAAATCCATTAGCACCATGTTGGCATCATGTAGCTTGGTCTTACCTTCTGTAAATGTCATTGTGTTTTTGGTTTTGTAATAGGCTTTGTAAACCAGTTGAGAAGATAAAACTAGTTTGTAAGAATTTTTAGATACTCAGTCACAGGCGCCATCACTGGGCCCTTTCAGAGATGCCTGTCCCTGGCTCAATCTCCAGTCTTCCTTACTCAGTCACTTCAAATCTCAAAGCCAATGAGAGTGCATTTCAAATCAATTCTGTTGCTCTCTTCTCCACCACCACACACCATAAACATGAGTTACACACTATGTCCTTGAATGTTTCCCTTAGACACTACAGCAATAGTAGTAATTTATTTCTACTAATAAAAACAATAGCCATTATTTGTGAGTATTAACTAAACACTGCACATTCTGAGGACTTGTAACTCTTTATCAAAGCCACAATAATGACAATTACCATGTATGGAATACCAACCTGATACAGATGTTCGACCTGTGGCATCTTTTTGAGCCCACAAAACAATTTTATGAGGTAGATATTGTCCTCCCTACATTACAGATTAAAAACCACCCTCAACAACACCAACAGAAAACCTCTACACCAGTTTCCTGTGACCACACACTGAGTCAGTGGCCGACCTGAGATTCAGAGCACAGGTCCGTGTGGCTCCAGAGGCTTGACCCCCCCTCTGTTCCTGTAGTTTATGGTTTGGAGTTCTCTCTCTTGTTCTTAAGCCTCATACTTTTTCTTGTGCCCCTTCTTTCCATCCCTGAGCATGCTGGTGACTCCAGGAGTTTTGCCTTTCAGAGCACATGAGGGTCTGTCTCATGGTCAGGCCTCTATGAGGGGCCAGGCTGAATGGCATGGGTGAAATTGCTTCAAATATTACATATGTCTTCAATTTTAAAAGAGAAGATAGCCAATAGAGACTTTGAAATAGAATTATCTTTTGTACCTGTTTCTAATAATGTAATTATGAAAAGCAAGTATAAAACATTTAACCAACACAAATCTCTATTTCAAATTTAAATGCATCATTGGATTATATTGAACACTGAATAAAAACTCATAGTTGCTATTTATTTGCAGTCCCTTCACAAACATCCCCCTCCCCCTGCCCCCCAACACACACACACAGGTCAGTCTCACCCAGGCCCATCTTTGAGACACTGGGAGATGCCATTGCCTATCCATTGTCAGCCCTAGCAAAGAAAAGGCCCAAAGCAAGGAACAGAGCAGGACCCTCCTCACAATTTACCTGACTCTGGTGTGAGCAGGTGTTGCTACAATGGCTCCAGTTCTCGATGAAAATTCAGCAGCCCATATTTTCTTCTCCTAGTACAAGAGGTCAGGGACCTGGAGTAGGAGTGACCACCCCACGCAGGTCACTTGGGCTGAGATGCTCTCCCTTAAAGTCCTACGATGGCCACAGCAGGAAGGAAATTAGAATTGAGTTTGAGGGTCAGAGAGAGGAGTCCAGGGTCCCAGAAGGGTGGGATACCTGGCAGATATCGGGAGGTGTATGAGGAACAGGCTGGGAGCCCTGTATGGGGGCACGTAGCGCCACGGTCTGCCTCCTAGTGGCAGTGGGGACCACGTCCACCAGAATGAGAGTCTGGGTTCCTGGGACAGGGGTCCAGGTAGTAAGAACAAAATGCAGAAAGGACCATGGAGGATCCCAGCAACACACTTTGAAATTTGGCTGAGAAGTATTATACAGAAAAGGGACCAGAAACTAGCCTTGACTCTCATATTATTTTTTCTTTCTGTGTGAAAATATGTGCCAAATCTTGAGCTATTAATGTAAAGTTTCAGGACATACTATTGTTAGACCTTGAGCTGTTAAGAAAACAAACAATGTATGTGAGCCTCTTCCATGAGACTTAGAGCATATTCGTAGCACAACCCCTGTTTGAAAAACTTTTTTGGGGAAGGGACATATTAAATTTTATGAGTGATTGCTTTTACGAACATGGCCTAACCAGTTAGGCCCAGAGGGATTGGCATGGTTAGTTTTATGCGTCAACTTGGCTAACCGGCAGCCCTTAACTATTCAAACCTTCAGCTGGGTGCTGCTAGAAGGTATTTTGCATGTGTAATTAAAATCCATAATCAGTTGAATATAGGTAAGGGAGATAATCCTAGGTAATCTATGTGGGTCTGATCTAATCAGTTGAAAGACCTGAACTGAGTCTTCCTTAAGGAAGAAGAAATTCTACCTGTGGTCTACAGCTTCACCCTGAGCCAAGAGTTCCAGCCTGCCTTTTTGATGGTTTACCCTATGTGGGGTAAACTACCCTAGCATGGTGAGTCTCAAAATGTTGTAAGCCAATTCCCTGCAAATCTCTTAATACATGTATCTCCTGCTGGTTCTGTTTCTCTGCCTGAATGAACACTGATGGTACCACCGGCACTAATGTGGGAAGAGGACAAAGAAACCCTTTCCTGTGGTCACAGCCAGTACAGCCTCCAGGGTCGGGGGGTGGGTGTCGGGGGATCAGAAATGAGGCATTGGAGATGTGTCAAAGTAAAGTCCAGGGTAACAAAAATAGTGTTAGGTACAGGAGGGCCCTATCCCAACCTCCACCCCGTAGTGTGGAACTGGACTCCTCCCTTACCTTTGAGGGGGAACCAGACTTTGCATCCAGATTAGCAACGCTACATGCTCACCTCTCACTTCACTGGGCTCTCTTACCTTCGCTGCCAATTTACCTGCCTGAAATGGTCCCACCGAAAAAGCCCGCCTCAAGCCCCATACAAGTTTCAAGTCCCCTCACATTCAAGGCTGATGCCATCTTCGGCTCAGCAAGGCTACTCTGCTAAAATAAACCTTGCTTAACCCCTTTGGCCTGTGAGTTCTTCCTTCTGTGAACCTAACAAATAAGAAGTCCAAAATGAAGAAAAAGCACAAGGGTCTAAGCATGGGCTACCTAGAATCAAAACAAGAGAGAGCTCACAGAGCAAGAAAAGCTGAGATCAGGAGTAGAGGGACGTTGGTTTAAATAATTCCAGAGGGTTGGGACTAGGGTTAGTAAATAAGGCACAAGCCTCCGGTGAAAAACTTAAGGGGGTACCAAAAACCTCAGTCATCAAGGTAAATAATACTTTAATAAAATATTTTAAAATCAAAATTAATGAAAAATCCATGATAAACAAAATAGTAAAAATTTAAATAAAAACAGAATCACAAATCCAAATCCCTTCCATGACTAACTTACATACACCGGTCTAGTAGTCTTTAAAGTTGTGTCTTTCTCGTTTGATGGGACTGACTGTCAGTCTCATAGGACCTCAGGGAAGTTATATGTGGCCATACTCAAGTTTGTGATTCAAAGACAGGAGAGTAGGTACCAGAAGTAAGTTGTGTCCTAGAAAAACTGCCAATGTTATGGTCAAAAAGCACATTCAAACTGAGGTCATAATCAACCAGCTAGATGCGCAATGGGCCAAGACATGGAGCTGGGTGTGGAAAAGAGGTAAGGAACCTGGAGAGAAAAACGGTGCAGCAAAGAATGAGGCTGGGGCACCATGACACGGAAACTTAAAGAGCACATAATGAAAAGCCTCCACTTATAACACCTTATAGGAGAGCATTTCTGAAATTACTTAGAAACAATAATATACCATTTGCCTGTGACTTGTTTGAAAATTAATTGAGTCCAAATCAAAGCAAGTTAGAATGCTCAAAAGCAACTGCAGAATTAAAGAGAGTTATTAGCATTTTGCATTTTTTTCTTCTTTTTTCTTTTTATTTCATAAAGATGAAAACATTAATGTTTAATATCTGTATCTCAACACTTTGTTATTGTGATGTATTAAGAACCAGCCAATATAAAATGTGGTATAAATGAAAAGAAAGAGCTGATTAGGGGGAGATGTTGAGTATACATACCACATATACATACACACACGTATACACACATGTATACATGCACACATACATACACTCATACATACACGTGCACCCCATTACTAGATCTGAAAAAGATTTCTGTTATACTAATTCAAAGTTAGTACAGGAATAATACCCTTTATAATGCACAAAACATTCTAATGGGGTAAAAGCTATGACTTCCTTTATGCTCGTTTATTATTGTTAATTTATTTTATTGCTTAAAAAATGGAACAAATGTAATATATAAACATATGAGTGTTGTTTAATATCAATTACATTCATATTGGATATTAAAATCCTCACAAACGAAAGCCCATTTCATCTATAAGGGCCGGACAAGTTTTCATGCCTGCGCAATATTATTTATTGTTAAAACCAAGTATTCCATAAGATTTCTGAGTACCAGTAGCTATGTAATATATAGATATTTGATCTAAAATAATCAATTCCATGCAATTACTATTATTGTTAGACAGCCTTTAGAAATAATGAACCAAATAGTTACTCTGATTGATATGGAAGCCACAGTTGCAAGTCCTGAGAGGCCAGGCAGTGGCCAGCTCACTGAGAAGCCATGTGGTGGACACAAAAAAGACTCTATCCTTTACTGAGTTTCTGATTTTGCTCACCTTAACTTCTCTGAGCCCATTTACTACACGGGGAGAGTTAAAACTATTTCCCTCGGTTATTATAATGATGATATAAGATAAAATGTGAACACAGTGCCACTGCGTAAGATCTGGCACTTGTAATAAATATCCTTCCCTGCTTTTTGCTGATGGAAGAGAGTAGGAAGGAAAAGCATTTCCCTCATTTCTGGTGAGGACTGAACAAGGACTAAGACATGCCGGCTCTGCATTTCTAACTTGAAAAGCTGTATTTCTGGCAAGTTGGTCTTGATGCTCAGGGCAGAAGCTGTCTGATCTCATGAAGAAAGGCTCACTCACACGACATTCAAAAAACCCTAAAGCCTCATTGCCCAGCATGCACCGTACTCTCACTGACTTATCTGCACGAAATCACAGAACCACACCAAGTATCAGGTTCCTTTGAGATGGAAGCAAACACAACCGTGGACTTCCAACAGCCTAGATATTTCCAAGGACATAAAACATGCCCCTCATACCTAACAATATTTTCTGGTAATGTTTTGATCATTAATTAATACTGTTTAAATATTAGCACTATTTTAATGAATGTCATACCCATTTGATTGAATCATGCAAATAAATATGAATCAAGAAGGTAGGGTCAGACCCATGCTAAATAAACTTTCTGAGAGGTCATATCTGTAAAAAATTTGGACTGAAATAATGACAATAATTTTTATATAATAATATACTAAGCATTCGCTAATAAGTATTTGTGAACATTACCGTGTTCTTTTTTCCTAGAAAATCTAAGACTGATTTTTAAAGTAAACTAGTTTACTTATTATTCTTTGGGTACAGAGCTTTGACCTAAGTTTTTTCCCAGCTCTTTCTCATTATTACTGAGTGTAATTAAATTTTCTCTAAAGTGCTAAAGCAGCTAACAAAGTCGACAAGTGTTGACAAGTCTGTTTAATCAATTCTGATATAGGATGACATATGCAGTACTCAAAAAACAATTACTGAATTAATTGATTCACGCAGTAAGGAGTTAGGTAAGAGAAGACACTAAGCGGGGAAGAAAATTCAAGGCTTTGCAGAGATTAGTGATTTGAGTCTTTTTTGTATGACCCAAAGAAATCTGTTCACGTCCCTAAATCTCAACTCCCTCATCTGTAAAAAAGGAATTCTGTTATTAAATCTACATGTTGCCATAAGGATTAAACTTTATCACATGTCTAAAAAACAGCATAGCACTGTAATAAATGCCAGACTCCTGTTTCTGTAGGCAGACAGTAGCTTCCCCTCACCCATGGTTTCATTTTTCAGGTTTCAGTTACCCACAGTTTCAGTCAGAAAATATTAAACAAAAAATTCCAGAAATAAACAATTTATATGTTTTAAATTGTGTGCCATTTTGAGTAGTATGAGGAAATTCTGTGCTCTCCAGCTCTATCCTGCTCAGGACATGTCCTGCTTTGTTCCTCATGTCTATGCTGTATATGCTAACACCCTCCTCCCTTAGTCACTTAGTAGCTGTCTTGTAAGTTATAAAGAGCTTCCTTTAAGTGAAAAAGTGCAAGTTCTCAATAAGAAAAGAGAAAAAAATTATTTCCGAGGTTGCTAAAATCTCCAGTAAGAACAAAATTTCTATCCATGAAATTGCCTAATTATAAATTAAACTTTATCATAGGTGTGTATGTCTAGGAAAAAAATAATATATATAAGGGTATGGTACCATCCGTGGCTTCAGGCACCCACTGGGGGTCTTAGAATGCATCCCCCGAGGATCTATTGGGGGACTACTGTACAGCAAAACAGCACAGAGTCAAATCTAGTGAGTTTTAATTCCAATACTATTTGAGAAGGAGAATAAGAGAGGGACATATTATGGCTG
The DNA here is from genome assembly GCF_000325575.1 of Pteropus alecto. NCBI lineage: Eukaryota > Metazoa > Chordata > Mammalia > Chiroptera > Pteropodidae > Pteropus > Pteropus alecto. The sequence goes on along the minus strand of NW_006443225.1, from coordinate 684,696 downwards.
TACACTGGATTTTCCTTCATCATAGCATTAGTCAACACTTTTCTAGTTACAAAAGACTAATGTCCAACTAAGCTAGTTAGGCAAAAGGGGGGTTTCCTGGAATATTCAAAAACCTTAAGAAAGGCAAATACAGACCAGCCTTGTGGCAACTGGAATCAAGAATTATATTGTTGCTAGGGGTCTTCATCCAGCTGTGATTTGTTTTTTGCATGTTAAATTTGTTCTGTCTTCCACATGGCCAGAGTTACAAATACGGAAAGGAGAAAGAACAGAATGAACCCTAGGGTGTTAGATTGAAAGGAAATGGAAGTATCATATCAGTATGACTGGCTTTGTAATAGCTATTTAAATATAGAAGTTGTGTGTGTGTGTGTATGTGTATATAAGAATGTAGTGAGTATATGAGTGTATATCTGGGTGAGTATGTCTGTCACATGTGAGCGTGTGTCTATATGTACACGTGTGAGTGTGTGTGTGTGTTTTCTTTATCCACCAAAACGGCCTAGAAGTAATGACATTACAGTAGCAATGAGCACACCTAGCACCCAGATCTTGATTTGTAATACATTGTCCAAAAAAAGGAAGTAAAAGATTCTTGGAGACAACTGATTCTCAAAGTGCATCTCATTGCTTCTCTTGGATTTTATTGGTTTGAAGCAAGTCAATGAGTCCAGCTCTCACTGAAGTAGAGAGGATTACATCAGGGCCTGAATGCCACTGGGAGACATCACAGAAGATGCCTACCACAGGCAGCTGCCACTAGTGGGGAGAGAGCCTGTGAAGTGAAAAAGAGACAAAGAGCTTCTGGGATGTTGGTAATGTCATATTTTATCACACACACACACACACACACACACACACACACACACAAATTGCTCTTCAGTATGTGTGTTATAATTCACAAAAAAATTTAAAAAGTATAAAATCACATATGTACAGAAAAATCAGAATGAAAGCCAAATTACTGATTAAAATAATAAAAAATGTTTCAAATATCTTCATACCTAAAAACAGTCTTTAATAAATTAAAAAGGAAATTTGGCAATATAACACAATGATGAGACCACTAATTCTTTAATCTATTTAGATTTTATAAAAATAAATTACAAAAAAATTAAAATAACAGTAGAAAAATAGGCAAGGCTATAAGTAGCTCTTAGGAGAAAGTATACTCCAAACCAAAAAAACATAAAAATGTTCAACCTTACTATGAAAGAATGAAATTACAACAGAAACAAAACATTTTTGCCTCTTAAATTAGTAAAGATGTTTTGAAAGTCAGTTCCCAGTAGTGGGAAGTGTCTGAGATGAAATCAACACTCTTATATACTCTATTAGGGCTGTGTCTGTCAACTGAACTATAAATATATCCGATCTTTTCAAATTCAAATTGTATGACCTTATTTTAGAACACTACTTATTTTTAAATTTAAGTAATTAATCATGTTAAATAAAATTTAAAAATCAATATTCTATAATCCTATCATCATCACAACTCAACTAATATCATTCTGGTTCATGTCCTTGCAAAATTTTCTGAAATGGGTGTTTGTACATAACTGTAATTTCAGTGTACTTAGTTGTGATTTTTAGTTAATGTTATATAAAGCAATTTATTTCCATGTTGCCATATATTTTATTGCCACAAAATGTTGCTCAGAATAAAAATAACATGGATAATTTAATTATTGTTCCATTTTCACATGTGTTTCTAAATGTGTTATTCTTTCCCAATAATGTTGCATAAACATCCTCCTAGATAGCTTTTTTTCTCATATTAGATGATTTCTTCAATAGAATACTCGAAAATGATATATAGTTAGTAATGCTTTCTTAACTCTATATTGCCAAATTAATTGTCATTCATGAATTTATAAAGTCAATAAAGAAGGATGAGAATCAATTTAACTCTATTTTGATAACAATGGGTATTATCTAATTTGTTTTTTTGTTGTTTGTTTGTTTGCTTTTTAATTTAAGAATGTAAAAGAGTTTTTTGTGGTTTTTTTTACCAGTTTTCTGACAAAGAAACTTTAATAGAGGCAAAACTGAGTTAGCCATGCTGCTCACAGTTAACATTCCAGGACCAGCTTCAAATTGTCTGTCACAAGAACAATTAGAAACAATATACTGAGGTGGATATGAATCACTGTCTGATAAAATCATACGGTTCAAAAGATTTGTTCTGATTTATTAAATGTGATAATGCATGGGCTTTGAAAGAAAGGAGAAAACTGTCTTAGAAAGCCATTTCACTTTCTGAGAATGAGAGAACTATTAAGAACTTTTAAGGAAGGAAGAAAATTAAAAATAAACTGGTGATACAAAAATCAAATCAACCAGAAACTACGGTTTTGAATATATATCTCTAAGATTGAAGTTGAGTAGGATTCCCGAAGATACTTATATCTGAATTGAGATAAATAATCCTTAATCACGTTAATGACAACTATGTGTTAATGTCTTTTACATAAGTAAAGGGAAGGAACGCCCACAGACAATTTCATGTGCAAGAGGTTTCATTGCTCTTCGAATGAACCGTTAACATAAATGAATCAGAGCAAGAATGGGAAGGCTTTTGGCTAACATTTTAATATTATGATCAACTGAGAAGTTGCCCAGCAATTCTCAAATTTCTAATTTACGATGGCCTCTAACATGCTACTGGGCTCCTCACTGATGTTCGGCTCCACTTTTCACCTCCATACACTGAACCTTGGACCACTCCCCAAATTGGGTACCACACTGTGCTTGCTCACCATTGTTCACATCATGGCATACATAGAAAATTAAGTCCTCTGGGCAGATTCAATGACAAACATGAAGTTCTGCAAGAAAAAAAGTATTGTCATTTTTTTTTTACATTACCTAATGGTAAGAAAAATAATAAAATCTGTTCCATTTCTTAATTAAAAATAATTTCTTAATTAAAATTGATTTTACCAACAGATTTTTACTTGAAATAACCACATACAAATTCTAATCAAGAGCTTTTGACAATGAGCTCTTTAAACACTTCATAGTCATCATCAATGACAAACTTTCACAAGTCAGTGATAAAAAATACAAATATTTTTCAACCTTTCAATGACGTAACAGTTGAAATTATTTTTAAAGAATCTAATACTTCTATATTTTCTTTTATCAATAAATGCAATGTAAACATTTCTCATGATAAGGCTAATGAGTCTTGAATCCAATAAAATGATTTATACCAAGTATTCCAAAATAATAATAAAGCCTAATTTGAATAAATCTGCTGATTGTAAGAGTACATCTTTGTAAATAGTTTGGATGTCACTAAAAGGGCTATATAGCTATAAATGAACAAAAATACCTCTCTCTACTCATAACCACATCTCCATGAAGACCTTGGCCTAGAGTTGTACCCACCAGAAGCCCACACCAGGCTCCTATCTCTCATCCCTGACTGTCATACCTTATGCTACTCACCATGTTCAAGGTACACCCTCATCTGCATTTGCACTCTACAGCTGGCTGCAGAGATCCACATCCAGGTGTTAGAGCTCCTCGTTGGCCACACTCAGCACGTCATGGTAAACAATGAGCTTCAGATATTGTTCATTGTGTCACCACCCAGTGACAGAGCAGCTTATCATCAGACTCTGTTCTTTTCAGATTACCCTCCAAAATGAGACACAGCAGGAGATTACCAAGCTAAGAATTCTCATCATCTTGGTGGTTAGGAGACAAATTTCTCAAGAAAAATCTAAATTCAATTCATAGAACTGTGGTTGGGAAGGTCTGGAGATATAGAAAGAGTTACTGACTTTGTGCTCAAACAGGGAAATCCACTGCCAGCTCTGCCAGGTATTTATTAGATGTGAGGCTTTAGAGAAGCTACCTAACCTCCCTGAATCCATTTTGTTCTCTGTGTAATGGAAAAGAATGGGATATAGAGGAAGACTAGAAAGAGAGATTAGAGAGAAGATAGAGAGAGTAGGAAAGAATATGTTAAAAAATTAAAATCTGGTTTGTTTAGGTTTCCAGCATGTAATTAAAAATGGATAGTATATCTAATCAGAGATCCATTCTGAGATTTACTTATTTAACAAATATATATTGGGTATCTGGCATTTTTGTAGGTTCAGGGGATACAGTAATGAATAAATAGAAAAAAAAAAAATTCTGCCCTTATGGGAATGTAAGTTCTAATTGGGAGAGACAGACTATAACCTGAAAAATAAATACATAAATTATAAACTACAGTGTAAATATGGAGGACATTAACCAATAAAAAAGGGATAGAGTCCAGGATAAGGAAAGGTCACTACAAATTTAAAGAAGGGGATTGAGGAAGGCCATTCAGGTAAACAAACACTGAAAGGAGGTCATGGGACAAACCAAGTAGACACTTTGAGAAAGAGGATTCCATGAAGATAGAACCACAGAGGCCTTGTAAAGGGAGCATGCCGGCACATGAGGCAGCGGAAAGTTAATAATGTGGCAGGCAAGGAAGGGGCAACAGTAGGAAGTCAAGTCACAGATAATAGTGCCCTGAAGGCCTTTGTGAGAATTTAGGAGTTTTTAATCTATGAGATTAGATGAGAGTATCAAGGTAGTAGGTATAGAGAGAAAGGAAAAGAGAACCAAATGCTGAACCCTAGGCCATTTTAATATTAAAGAGTAGAGGTAAAAAAGAGGAACAAGCAAATGAGACTGAGAAGGAGCAAGAAGTAGAACCAGAAGAATTACATCCTGGAAATAATTTTTTTAAAAAAATATTTTAATAAAGAGCAGTGTGGGTGCCAGGCCTGGCTGGCCCAAGGTCTGGCTGTGATCCAGGCCCTCAGCTAGGGATAGGACCCCAGATTTAGAAAATATGTAAACATACTTCAGCTTATCGTATCACGCATATGTGGCTGAAGGCCACTATTGTAGTCTGTTATGTGAGGAGCCATGTGGTCCCCTGTTTTTGTTAAATATTTTAATAAAGAGCAGTGTGGGTGCCAGGCCTGGCTGGCCCAAGGTCTGGCTGTGATCCAAGGCCTGGCTGATCCAAGGCCTGACCGGTCCAAGGTTTGTCTGTGATCCAGGCCCTCGGCTAGGGATAGGACCCCAGATTTAGAAAATATGTAAACATACCTCAGCTTATTGTATCACGCATATGTGGCTGAAGGCCACTATTGTAGTCTGTTATGTGAGGAGCCATGTGGTCCCCTGGAGAGCATAAGGGGAGCACGAGAAAGGGGAGCAGAAGAAGTGCATGCAATACCACACAACCCCACAATAGACTGCACTTCCCAACAGAAGTGCGCTCTGTGCAATAAAGTTGGTGCCTGCCATTTCATCCTTGTGTCTGCCTCTTGTGCATTGTTCCAACTGGTGTCTCACCATCAAACCTTCCTTTCTCGATCAGCAACATCCCTGACACTTGGTGTAGTCGACATGATCCACTTGGCCCTGACAAGGAGTGATCCTTGAAATTCTGCTAATAGAGCAAGTAAAATGAGAATAAGGGGAGCACGAGAAAGGGGAGCAGAAGAAGTGAATGCAATACCACACAACCCCGCAATAGACTGCACTTCCCAACAGAAGTGCGCTCTGTGCAATAAAGTTGGTGCCTGCCATTTCATCCTTGTGTCTGCCTCTTGTGCATTGTTCCAACTGGTGTCTCACCATCAAACCTTCCTTTCTCGATCAGCAACACCCCTGACACTTGGTGTAGCCGACATGATCCGCTTGGCCCTGACAAGGAGCGATCCTTGAAATTCTGCTAATAGAGCAGTAAAATGAGGTTTGAGAATATACCATTGCACTTAGAATCGTGGAGATCATTTTTTATGTGAAAAAGAGCAATTTAAAGTGAGTTCAAGAAATGGTGACTTACGAGTTGAATACAATTCATATAGACAGCCCTTATTAAGAGAGCAAAATGAGTTGAAGAAATGCGCAACAAAGTGAAATATGTAAAATTAGGATTTGGTGAAGATAGTTTCTTAGTTATGACACAGGTGTAGGCATGGGAACAAATAGAGAGGAAAGTAAAATCCTGGAGTTCAAGAATAAAGAGGCCATAGTATTGGAAGTATTTTATTTCTAAGATTGCTACACACATGGATATCCAACTCAAGAAAAGAGGTGGATGGGAAGGAAGAACCCTTTCATAACAATTCTCAGGAAACATGTTCCAGGTCACAGAAGGAACAAACAAGATTATGACTATATTATGAATCCTTCCCAGTCAATCCTATGTGAGCTCCTGGTTACACAATTGTCTTAATTAACTCTGAGCATTAGGAATTTCAGAATTATGTTTCACTGAAAATTCCAGTGCTATGAAAAACTAGAAACAGGAGCAGAAAAGTCAGAGTCAAATTCATGAATGTAGTTTTTGCATTACACCTTTGTGGACTGATTCTTAAAGCAAATATTCTGGTTATACTAAAGATACAGAGAGCAATATGGTGAGACGGGACGGCAGCATGAAATGACAGGAGGTGAGAGCAAACAGTGAAGAGCAAATCGACGTTAAGGATGTTAAGGAGGGAGTGCTGATAAGACAGTGATTGACTAGATGTATGTGAAGAGGGAGGACAGGGAGGTCAAGAACAAGCAGATTAAATATGATGAAAAAAAGAAACACAATCAATCGTAGAGAGTTTCAAATGTAGTAAAGGCTCATAATGTCAACATTATTTATCTTTTTTGAAGCAATATCTTTATACCTAAGAAGGCAACTTTGACTTACTGGGCTTTTCAAGTTAATGAATTCAGGTTAATCCTGGCCAGGTGTCTGTTTCTGATATGTTTGGATTCTGGGAAAATTTATTTAACCTCATTATAATTTAAAGCTTTTTGCTAGCTAACTAGATCCAAGGTCTTTCTGATCCCTAGATGAAGATCTGCATGCCAAAAAGTAGGAAATCTATTTTGAAGGTTTGAAAGAGTTGATTTGTTCTCATAAGAACTTTAATCATCTTTCATTTATGGAAGTTATCTCTACGTGAACAAAATTAGATATTTTACCACAGAAGCTGAATGTTCACTTGCCTGGTCCTCTTAGTCATCTTTTTAAGAACATGAAGAAATAGTACAGGTACCTCCCACTGAATGACCCAAACTCTGTTACATGAGGCAAAACAAGTTAGAAGTTTAAAGCAGCACCGAGTGGGCTAAAAATATAAATATCTTTTCCTGCATCATCTTGTTGAATAAATGAGAGGTCAAAGAGAGAGAAGACATGCTGGAGTTCTAGGGTACTGAGGGAGAGAGCAGTCCCAGGAGGGCAGGCATGGTGATAGGCTCAGGACCACTCAGTTTAGCCTTGGGATTCTGGTCTAAAGGACACAAGGAAGGAATGGGGTAACCGACAAAAGAAACAGTGCCTAAAGGACACATGAAAGACATCCTATTTATAAAGTTAGCCTTGCGTTAGGTTTTATGGAGTACTGATTTCTGTTTAGCATTTTATGAATGAACTCATGGGCTACACATATGTTTTTCTAATGGCATAACACAACTATCGAATATAATGCTAAATACTTCTTGTGCATTTATTTGACAAAGAATAAATGCCTCGAAAAAATAGTGTGTCTATAATGACTATAGAGAAGTGTTAAGTACCAATAATTATATTCAACACATCAAACAAGAATGCTTTGGAAGAAGTCATTAAAATGAGACCATTAATTAAAATATACTTCATAAATTTTGTTTGAGCAAAATGTACTTGAGATGTGGTACATTTGGTGCAGTAAATAAAATCAAAGAGTATGCCCTGAGAACAGAAAATGTTTCTCATAAAATCCTGATGGTGCGTTCAGTAACTCCCTTTCTTCTGATTTTATTTTTCTCTTTAAAATCCAATCTATGACACATTTGAAGTTCTCTCCCACCCAACAGCAACATGTAGAAAGTAATAAACTACACACATCCTGGAGGGACATACCGAGTGAAGATATTCTGGTTTCCAAACTTCTCAGTTGACAAGATCTAAGACAGTCACCAATTCTAAAAGCCTGGCATACTGCCAGGGAAGAGTGGGTGAAATATGTTGATAATAAATACAAGAATATTGGAATTGAGTCACACGAATGTTTCTTGGTTTAAACAAAAACAAACAATTCAAAAATCAGACTTGAGGGAAAATTACTTCTACCCTGGGCATCTAAAAGCATGGATGGCAGCTCAGCCATCCTATTATAATTGTTCAGCTAAATCTTGTTTATTGACAGTGATACATTGAGCTTTTTAATTCAGCAATGTTCTCACCTGAAAGCTCAAAAACTAATCATTTTAATGCTATTCTCAATAGCTTTAGCTATTGTCAGAAGTGTTTTCCTCTTCCAATGGAAACCTGAAAATACACAAACAACCCTAATAATTAAAGATCTTCACTTCATCTTTAAGTGCTACTATGAAAAAACAATTTTAAAAATATATTTCAATTTTTAAAATATATTTGCAAAGAAACTCATCTACTTAATAAGTGAAGTTAATTTTCTTCCCCTTAAATGTCTTGTTGAAAGTTAATGGATTCTGAGCTCAATACTCAACTTTTGTTAGGATGTTCCCATGTTTCTCTCCAATGAGTCAAATAATGCATAACTAAGGTAAGGGACATTTGCCATTGGCATTATGTTGAACAGAAGGATGGAAGGAGGTTGTCATGCCATTTCCATAGTGTTTGTGCTGCCAGAAAATAGGACTTCCTTAATGGCCTTCATACAGCACTGTCATTCTTTTGAAAATGTTACTGGTTGGAAGATTCACCAATCAAAGGCAGGCCCGTAAGGAGCTCATCAGCTTGTACAGGAAAAAACACTGAATAGACAGTAAGAGTGTAATAGTGCCTCAGCATATACAAAGAAAAGGAGTTTACCCGCTCAGCTTTGAAAGGTTTTGAGAGCGTCCCAGCATCTACCAGTCACAAGTTGAATCTTGAAAGAGAAAGATAAAGGGCCAAGTAGGTATGGAAGAAAGAAAGGGAGAAGATGAGAAATGGAAACGATATTCTAGGTAGTGAATGTTACATGTCGAAATGTATGGAGCTTCAGCAAATACCCCAGCATTCAGCAAAGTTTCTCCAGGAGTGGTCTATCAGCCATCTCAATGTAAATCATCCAACTTGCTTGTTGAAATGCATTTTTTGAGCCCTGAAGCTGACCTACTACATCAGAATCTGAAGCCCAGGATTTTCTATTTAAGAAACATTCTAGAAGATTTTTATGTACGCTAGATTTTATATTCTCTAGCATGGCATAAGTGTGAAGAGAGAGTAAGTGGCAAAAGACGATTCTGGAGAAATGAGCAGGTTTGGACCATGAAGTCCTTGAACACTAAATATTTGGGACGTGGGACTTTCCTGAGTACAATAGAGACACCACAGCCAAGATCTACATAAGAGCATGAAAAGAAAAGAATTCTACTTTAGAAAAATCATACTAGTTCAATAGAACAAGACTGAGGCAGAGAGTCATCCAGGGGACAGGAGAGCTGAAGAGAAATAGTGAGAAAGTAAAACTGGGAATTCATTAATTGAGATATGGTTGTGGAGGGAAGGAGACATGGTGTTGAAAACAGGGGGATGTCAATAATGTTCTCTCTCCAGAGTTCTGCCTTGAGTATTACATATAGAGCACAGATGACAAGGCATGGTGAAGAAAATGAGCTCAATTTTGAATAGGCTGAGTTGGAAGTGTCTGTAGAACGCAGGTTTAGAAGTTACATTTGAGATGGAAAATCTAAAAAGGGTTATAGACTTAAGAGTGATCAATACAACTGGTAATAGAAACTGTGGGATAATGAAAGCTTATGGTATCATTTTTCTTCATAAAATGGGAAATTAAGTTACTTCCCAATATTTAGTAAAAAAAAAAAAAAAGGAGGTGTCAGAGAATGCAAGAATTATAAAATAGCTACCACGAAGCTCATGAGAGAGAGAAATGAAAGAAAAAAGCAATAA
>NW_006443225.1:650536-667089 GCF_000325575.1 Pteropus alecto | reverse complement strand
TCTCCCTCCTGCACCCTGTCTGTCTTCTCTTTTTTCTCAGTCCCCGCTCCCCCATTCAGGGACCTGGTTTGACTTGGTCAGCTGGTTTCCGACAATTGATTTATTGATTTTTTTATATAATATTATTCCCTCCATTTGTCTTGTTTTTTTCTTTCTGAAAATCTTTTAAATTATATTAAACCTCCATAATAAACCCGCTATTTAAAAAAGAAAATTTCCAATGATATGTTTTTATTTTTGTTTTAATATTCCATAAGATTTCTTTAACTTTGTTTCAACACTTTTGTTGATTTTTTTATTTGTAATATTATATTTAATTATTCTGAGAATGTCTCCTGCTGTGTATAACCCATTCCTCTTTCATGTATGCAATCTATATAGGTACTGTGCCTCACTCCACCCTTAACTATGCTTGATGTCCTGAGTTCAGAGCCTCCCTGGTTCGATATTTCCAGAGAGTGAACCTACAGTATTCTGTGCTAGGGAGAAGGGGTGGGAGGAAGAGGGACCTTCTGTCTATGAGAAGTTGGGAAAGAGATTTAAGGGGCAGGGAGTTATGCTCATTTAAAAAATTTTCAGTCCTGCCTGCGCTCCCACTATGTTCTCATCTTCCAAATTGTTCTGAGGTTCTGTGGCATAAACTCATGCTTTTCTGTCCATATACTTCTTTGTGGCTTTCAGCTGCTCTGTAGTTATCATTTCTTCATTTGTTGTTGAAATTTTTTTTACCTCAGGGGTGCTATTTGTCTCTTGTCTTTTGTCCTTATAGGTTAAATATTTTTTATTCCTTTACTGTCATTTCAGTGGACTTTGGAGAAAGACAAGAGATCAGGTCATGATCCAATCCATGTGCCATCAAATTTCTAATTGATTCCTAAACATGCTGGGTATTTCATGTACAAATTTCTAGAGAACACCAACATTACAGCTTAAGTAAAATGCATTTTCAAAAATCCAAGAAGTAGAACCATGTTATGGTAAAAAAAATAATTATGAGATGATGATGTTAGATGAATATCTATAGTATAGGAAAAAGCCAGTCTGTATAGAATTGTGTTATATGAAAAGCTACATTATTCTAGACTGAGTGTTTGTGGCTGCAGGCTGAGCCAATTATTTTAAAAATGCATTTTTCAAAAATCCAGGAAGTAGAACCATGTTATGGCAAAAAAAATAATTATGAGATGATGATGTTAGATGAATATCTATAGTATAGGAAAAAGCCAGTCTGTATAGAATTGTGTTATATGAAAAGCTACATTATTCTAGACTGAGTGTGTGGCTGCAGGCTGAGCCAATTATTTTAATTATGCTCTTGGGAAAGTTATTGAAATTCAATTAAAGGTGATTTCCACTGACATTCAAGTTATCACATTGCTTTTGAGCAAAGGAACTTGACACTTGGCTAAATGGTGCTCAAACTATGGTTTGACTCTGAGAAACAAAATATGTGATCTTTTAGCAATCAAAATAAGAATTTCAGCAAACACCATTAACACTCACAGGACCAGACTGTATAAGGCTGCAGGCTCAGGAATCATTTGTAACACAGAGGCTAATATTCTTTCTAAGGAAACATGTCATTCATTTTAAAAACCTAGGTATCTAAACAAGAGAATGGCCTAATAAACTGAAGTGAATCAAAACTATAAAATACAGTGAATCAGCTAAAAGGAAATGGATCAATATGGCTAGAACTCTGAGACATATTACTGAAAGAAAAAAAATGTTCAATTCAGTAACCTCTGGGAAAGCGGGGGAGACTGAGACAGAAGGGGTTGGTTAAAGGAAACTGTTAGCTTTAACTACATTAATTAACTATTACAGTGATAATTATTAAGATATCACCTGTATAATTAAAATTAAATTTAAGAATAAATTTAATTTCTAATTTTTAAATGCTTTCTTGACAAATTTTTTTTCCAAAAATATTTCTAAATAAGTTGTGACAAAACAATCATATTGAAAAGGAGAGGTTCTAGTTCTAGCTCAGATGGAATAAGTACATTCCATCCTGTCTCTCCTACTGCAAACCAGTGACTAATTTCCCATTATTTCCTCCAGTGTATCCTGGCCTAGACCCAAGGCAGCCCACAACCAAGAAGAGGACAAATGTTGTATAAATCTTCTTATATGAGATACCTACAATAGGCAAATTCATAGAGACAGAAAGTAAAATAGAAGTTATAAGGGACTGGGGAAGATTTTAGTGGTAGAACTATTGTATGTATTGATTATGGTGGTGGTTACAAGAATCTATACATGTATTAACACTGGTAGAACTGTAAATCAAAAATGAAAAGTTCAAAAACTTTATAGCAGCTCTTAATCAAATGTCTCTATGTCTTTTCAACTATTTTTTTTTTTATCAATTGGTAATTAGACTTAATCATCGCATAAAAGAGATATACTCTGGGATTCCAGAATTTAGTACAATTTTGTTGTCAAATATTTTTTATTTGATTTTGAAATTTCTTGGTAGTACTTTTATGAAACTGAAATGTTTTTACTTCTTTTAATATTTAATAGTAAATAATTGTTTATTGATTGAAATAAAGAAGCAAATTTATGTAGAGTAGTATATATATATAATATATTGTGACAATAGGTTTAAAATCCGTACTTCTCATCAACAGAAATAATTCTTTTGTAGTAATTCTTGAAAGCATTGCTCATTTTTCCTCCTATCCACCTATACACGTCATCTTCAAGTTTAAAAGAAATCTAATGTCTTTACCCTTTATAGAACAAAATACCCTTTATAAAAATCTTAACTTGAACATAATTATACCCTTTAGAAAATCATATTCTTTGTGAACTATTCCAGTTAATCATTTTTTACTAATTTAATAATTTTCTACCAAAACAAAAACCGAAAATAACACTTTTAGTCACATCACTAGAAATTCCACAAAGATTAAGTCTTACTGCACTACGATTCAAAAGCAGATTGGAAGAACAGAATTGTGTTATGCTGTTGAGTTATTTCAGTGTACTAATCATCCAGACATGGTTTCATATTAAGCATACTTTTCGACAATTTTAATATTTATCTAAATATGTTCTAATCTAAACTTTTTTCTCTTTCTTTTTTTCTTTTGTTGTGAGGCAACCCTTGGTTGACCTCACAGATTGCAAGGACCTTGTCAGCTTACAATCCCTTATTTATTTATTTATTTATTTATTTTTATGCCTACAGCACCTAGTCTTCTTATGTTGTCTCCCATCCAAATACTAACCTGGCCCGACCCTGCTTAGCTTCCGAGATCAGACAGAATTTGGTTTATTCAGGGTGGCATGGCCCATAGTAACCTAAACTTTTTTTAAACAGCTTCCCACCAACTTCTGGTAATCATACCACTGTTATTATATTCTTCTAAAATATAAATATTATAAATATTTTACTCTTCCTTTATATTAAAATTTTTAAATCTTATTCTTTTTTTCTTTGGAAATGCCTTATTTATTTACCATTATCTGTTTAGGTCCCTCTCTCTATAAAATTAAATCACTGGAATAGCTTTCTAGTCAGCTACCCTAATTTCGGATTGCCTCTATTATGCCAAAAAAAAAAAAAAAATTCTCAACTCTACTTTCCGAATGTCATATCTCTGACCCCAAATGATTTCCATTATTTATTGAATTAAATCCAAAACACTCTGCTTGACTTTGAAGAGCTTCCATAATTTCTCCACCCTTTCAGTCTGTCCATTGTTCTCACTGGCTTTTAGATCTCATCTTCTGATCTGTCGAGAAATGCTAATCGTTTTTTCAAGGATATACCAAAATCGATCTCATCTCCATGTCATTATTCATTATAATCCATTGCTTAGTGAGCTGCCTCTCCTTAAAAGACTAGGTCAATTTGCACCTCCAATAAGCCCTTTATGATCATTATAAGCAGACCTGAACCTTATAGTTCTGAAAGTAATTTATAGATTACACCACATGATTATAGCTCTATCATTCTTATGTTCTGATAATTTAAATATTGGCTTTTTGTGTGTGTTAAATTTGTAAGCTCTTGGAGATAGAACTATTTTTTAATGATATGTAAGATAAACATGCAAAGAAAGTAATAACTTTTCTATATAACAGCAATAACTAATTATAAAATGTAATAGGAAAAAGAAAAAGATCTAATTTTTAAAAAACTAATAATATACTTAAGAATATAACTAAAAATAAACACACGAAGCCATTATAAAGAAAACTTCATTGAAAAACAGCAAGAAAAACAAAAAATAGAGAAATATCATTGTTATTGTAACAGATTCAGTACTCCAAAAAGCTAATGCTCCCCAAATTGATCTATCAACCCTAAAAAGATTCCATATTTTGAAAAGTGTGTTGAATTCATTAAGGAAATAAAGCAAATGTCAAAAATGACCTAAATACTTTTAGAAAAGTAAAGTAGACTTTCATGCTTCACTCTTAAGTTCTTCTGGATAGATTAAAACTATGACTTGTGTGATAAAAAGGAAAAATACATTTAATTAGATACCAAAGAAAATACAGGAAAACGGTGCCATTGTCTTTTAGTAGAAATGGCATTTAAAAAAAAAAAAAACATAAAAATATTTAACAGGAAAAGAAAGAAAGTTTTGATCACATAAAAGTGTAAAACCTCTCTAGGTCAATTTAAATCTTAAGTCATATCTGAGAGAAGTATTTTAAAATGTATAACAGATGAAGGATAAATGTTTATAATACATGAAGAATATTATGAATAAGAAAAAGACCAACAACCCAAAAGAAAAATGGGCATCTGATATAAAAAAAGACAATCCACACACACACACACACACACACAAACACACACACACACTCACTCACAAAATTACATGTGGAACATATAAAAAGATATTTAAGTTATCTATTTATAAGACAACTATATTAAAACTGTAAGTTTTTCCATTAGATATATAAATTTTTTTGAAATAGTGACAATATTCAAAATTTGTGAAAATTGAGGTTAATGTTACTCAAGTATTTTTCATGTGAGTATAAATTAATTGAACTTTTGGGAACACAATTTTATAGTATTACTAAAATGCATAAATAACCTACACTCTTACCCCAAAATCCCGTTCCTATCAATCTATTTCTAAAAAGAAAAAATTACATTTATGAAACCTAAATGTTCAACAATGTGATAGTTAAGTAGATTATGAATTATTCATGCTAAAGAACACTGCAGTCAAAAAAGAGAAAAACTATCAGCATTGAAAGATCTTCATGTTACTTTGTTAAGTGAAAAACAAATCACAGAAAAATGTGTATACTATATTCCTACCCATGCTGGGAAAAGATACTAATCTATACATAGTGTTATGGGCTAAATTCCACCCCCAGATTCATATAAAGCCCTGATCTCCAACATATAAAGGGATGTATTAAATGTATTAAAGACAGGGCCTTTAAAGAGGTAATTAAGTTCAAATTAGACTCATTTGTGTGGGTCCTAATACAATCTAACTAGTATCCTTATAAGAAAAGGAATTTGGATGCAAAAAGAGACACAGAGGAAAGAAAACCAAATGAAGACCCACCAAGAAGAGCAATCTGTAAGCCAAGGAAAAAGGCTTGAGGAGAAACCAAACCTGCCAACACCTTGATCATCTTGGACTTCCAACCTCAGAACAGTGACACAATAGATTTCTGTTGTTTAAGCCACCCAGTATTTGTTACAGCAGCCCTAGCAACCTAGTACACATAGTAAGGATGTTGGAAAGATGCACACCCAACTGAAACAGAGGTTGCCTCTGGAGCTCTGGGCTGAGAGGAGAGAAAGGAAAGAGATCAAAAAGTAAATTTTACTCTATAAGCTTTCATATAGCCAGAAATGTTTAGAGCAGACATTTACTTCTGTCACAATTTAAAAAGAAAAAGAAAAGAATATCACTCAGATAAGTAAGGGAACATATGTAGATGGTACACAAAGTAATATTTTAATCCATTACACAATTGTTAAACAGTAGAATGTAGACAGTATGTTTTGAGTTTAGTTATACAGAAATCTCGTAGACTTTATATATGGGGGTACATATTTTTGAAAAGACTTAACATATCACTTTTATTTTCAGAAGGTACATTTTCAAAAAAAAAAAAAAACTAACTAGCAAGTCTAATTTTAAATTAGAGGACCCTGAAAAAGATTGTTGTCTCAGATTCCTCTGCTCCATTTCCATTGCTACAATAAGTCAATGCCACAACGTTTTGTAAAATCTGAGTTATTTGGAATTAAATAAACGCAACATATAGGAAATAAGAAACATTTCTACCCCACAAAGGGCAGCATAGTTTACAATGAAGCTCTCCTGGTGCAATCATATGCAGCTTGTTTATATTACTAGCCAGAATGCAGATTCTGATAGGTTATCTTACTGGACAGTAGACTTCAAAAATTTGCCTTACTCTTATAACACTAAAGGAAAAATTTTTTAAAAATTAAAAAAAAAAGAAATAGAGGGATGAGGAAATCACCACTTCTCCCAATTCTACAACAGTTGGAAACTTCAAATTGCCTACTAGAAGCATATAAATTCTACCCATCAAAGTTTTAAAATAACTCAAGGCCACGTTTAACCAGAGCACCTCTTTACATTCACTGCCACCTCCACAACCATCCCACCCTAACCCTGTAATTATAGTTTTGGACCTAGTAAATGTTACATATTTGTTCAATTGAATCTTATTATGTTATTTTTGCCAAAATAAAATCTCGATCTCTTTAGGCTGATTGTTTCATATCACTTTAATATCCAAAATCATAAAATAAACAAAACGATAAAAAGTAAGGAGAAGAATGTGAACCATCTAAAACAAAACTTTCTGTTAATATAAAATCAACTTATGTGTTTTTAACAGAACCCTTTACAGGTGATGATTTTATTTTTCTTTTCTATCATCTTTTTATGTAAAAGAATTAAGATTATATTTGACTTTAAAGCACTGAAAACATTTTTTAAAGCCTGCCATATACCAGACACTGCAAGGAAATAGAGGGAATAGTCTTTCCAGATCTCACTGATAATGGAGTAAGGCTGTGGGGAAAAAGAAAGCTACATTCAAGGTAATAAATCATGTAGCAGACATATGACAAAGTTGTTGCAGCCATTCCAGAAGGCAGGTGCTTCGTTCCTCTTGGAAAATAAAGGGTTGGAGAAGGTGCAGAGAGGCCTTCACAGGAAATGTTAGTCTTAAGCCTCAGTTAGTAAGAGATAATTTTGCAAGTACTTTGAGTAAAATCCTTTCAGGCAGAAGGAACAGCTCAAAAAAGGAAGAGGTTTGGTTTTTAGGAGGCACTGGAAGACTGGCACCCAGGCTGCAGTGAGAACACTGACCTCTTCTGTCTAGGAAGATCCATGTGCAATCCTTCCTTTGTCACAAACTGACAAATTCTCCACAAAATGGAAATTTTGAAAGTTAGCCCAGTGACTTCAAGAATCTCTCCTTGGCACCTCTGGGCAACAGGAGGAAACCATGAGGATGTCTGTAGCCTTCTTGCCCTTTAGCACCCTATGTCTATTCCTGTGTCTATTCCTCGAGGATGAGTTAGGTTAGGCTAAGGCTTTGAGAACATGACTGAGTATCTCACAAACTCAGAAAGACCACAAGTCACTTCAGAACCAGTGCCTCAGTCTGCCCAGATCCGACTACCATAGCTGTAGCCCCTTAATAAGGACAGGGAAAGATAATATTTCATTTTTTTATGGCTGATTAGTATTCCTTTGTAAATATATACCACATGACAACTTGGATGGATCTTGAAGTTATTATGCTAAGCAAAATAAATCAGATGAAAAAGGACAAAAACTGTATGATTTCACTCATATGTGGAATATAAAACAAAAAAGTAACAGACAAACAAAAGAAAAACAGACTCATAGATACAAACAACAAAATGGTGGTTACCAAAGGGGAAACGGAGTAGGGATGGGGAAGTAAAATAAATAAAGAGGGTCAAAATATGGTGATGGATGGAAACTATATTTTTGGTGATGAGCACACAATAGAGTATAAAGATATCCAATTATAATGTTGTACACCTGAAATTCCTGTAATGTTATTAACAAATGTTACCTCTGTTAGAAAGAAAAAGGAAGGAAGGAAGGAAAGAAGGAAGGAAGGAAGGAAGGAAGAGAGAGAGAGAGAGAGAGAGAGAGAGAGAGAGAGAGAGAGAGAGAGAGAGAGAGAGAGAGAGAGAGAGAGAGAGAGAGAGAGAGAGAGAGAGAGAGAGAGAGAGAGAGAGAGAGAGAGAGAGAGAGAGAGAGAGAGAGAGAGAGAGAGAGAGAGAGAGAGAGAGAGAGAGAGAGAGAGAGAGAGAGAGAAAGAAAGAGAAAGAAAGAAAAAGAAAGAAGAGGAAGGAAAGTACGAAAAGAGTGGGGGTGTTGTTGCAATTGGATGTCCTAGATTCCAAACATGGCTCTTGATTTTTGACAGTTGAGTGTAACATGTACAGTACACTTCTGAATTGCTCACCATTTTAAAAGTAATCTAACAAGTTTTTATTCCAGTTAGATGATTTCTGTAAAAATCTATTGGTTTTTACCAAAGGACAGGAATCTCTGCCCTTTTGTGAATCAGTTGTTTTATTAAGGAAACACCACACTGAGTTAGTCTTCCTTACAGGCCATGATGGGTTAAATTCTGTCAAAGAATAAAGGAGTGCAGAGGAAAAGAGAGCTTGCCTGAAAAAAATATCTTTTGAGATGAAAGATGTATTTCAGTGAGAAGACATGGAAAAGATTTCTCCTAAAGAGAAAGGTGTTACTTTCTCTTTGACTGTGTCACTAAAAGAAGCCCTTCAAAGCTTAGTAGATGATAGTATGGTTGACTGTGAGAGGATTGGAACATCTACTTATTTGGGGACTTTTCCAAGTAAAGCTCTTCATGCAAGGAAACGTGAACTGGAGGTTCTGGAATCTGTTATCTGAGAAAAACTAAAAGCACACAAACCAACAGAAAAGCATTGAGAAAGCTAAAACTAGCCAACATGAGATGGAAGAGCAAACCATGCTAGCAAAGGAGGTTTCTTCCAAGGGAACAGCTAAAGGCAGAAGTAGAAAAATACGAAAAAAAAAAAAAAATGTGATTCTCAAGTTGTCAAAGAAACATGCCAAGCAAATAAAGTAGCCAAAACTGCTAACAGATGGACTGATAGCATGTTTGCAATAAAACCTTGGGCCAAAAGAAAATTTGAATTTGAAGAAAATAAAATTGATAAAAATTTTGGAATTCCAAAAAACTTTGACTACATAGACTAAAATGTTCAATGTTAGTAAAGAATCTATACACTTTTGAATATGTAAAAATTTTTTATTATTCAACTAAATGTACTGAATTGACATTTACCTACAACTGTTTATCATTTTGTTAATTTTAAATAAAGTGTTAAAGAAAAGAATCTCTTTTTCTTGCCTCCTGATTCATAGTACTGTCTTTTATTTTTTCATTCATCCTATCTTGGCTTTGGTGTCTCACTTCACCTCTGTGGCCCCACCTTCTATTGATCCCCCCACTTTCCCAGTGAGTTTCTCCTTTATGGACAACTGCTTTTATACTGACAACGTGGCACACTCTGGGGCAGCCAAAGAGATTTCCCTGAACTAGCCAAGGTCTTTTCTCAGGGCTTCACATCAAATAAGACTCCAGCCCCAAGTGAATTAGACATCAAATTGTATATGCTGTGCTAAGGAGTTAAGGCTAGAGCATGCAGACAACTGAGAATCAAACTAGTCTGAAACAGACATCCTTCTCTAGTAACTAGATGGAGAATAGATGAAAAGGGGCCAAAGCTAGAGGCTCAATGACAAGCTTATCTTCAAACCAGTTTTTTATAGGACATAACAACTCAAATTAATCTAATATTTGGATGGTAAACATCAATCGTTCTTCTTGACCAGATGTTGTCAGAGTGGAGAGAGAGGACGAAGTTTAATATCACCCCCAGGGGTCACCTAGCAACCAGGTGCATGATGATGCCTTTAGTTGAGGAAAACACACACACACACACACACACACACACACACAGGAAAAAGAGCAGTTCAGAGGAAATATTCACTTAGTTTTAGACTAGGTATATTTGAGGTATCCATAGAATTTTGTCAAAATCATACAAAAATACAAATAAGAGGTAAATAATTTAAAGATCGAACAATATATTTTAGGTAGCTATGTACCATTATTGCACTATGCCTTTAAAAACTATATTATTCACAGTAAAGTTTGTTTTTAAAATTTTAAGTAAAAGAAGCATAAGCAATAATATTAAATACTAATACAATGCTAACTATTGATTAGAATATTAAATGGTATATGCCATTTAAAAATTATTAGTAATTTATTTTTTTAATCCAAAGTCGTCATCAAAGTTTAGCAATAAAGGAAAAAATATCTAGAATTAATGATGTTTACTTTTTCCATTTAATATTCAAAAAGTAACTAATTTTTAAAAAATTACTTTTATTATGGCTTATAAAAGGAAATAGGAAATACTTTAACACAAAGCAACCATTACTGAGATAACAAACATATCCAGAGGCCAACTAACTATGTGCTTCTCAACCATGAACAGTAATACCAAAATGTGTGCTAACATTTTCTAGGAAAAAAAAAAAAACATAAGTAATTGCATTGAAATTTTTTTGAATAAAATTTTTAGGAAAAATAACGCAAGGTATTTTCAACTACAATTATAACTACTACTAAGATCTTAATATTTTAAGTCAGATATCTTACAGGCCAGGAAAATTTTTTTCTAAATAAATATGAATAAAAAATGTTACTGAAAGAAGATTCAAGTCGATAAGCAATTAATACACACACACATACACACACACACACACACACACTACCTATGTGGAGAACTTACTAAGTATACCACTATGCACTTCATATAGTTACATAGTTATAGAATTTGTTCCTCAAACAACATGTGAGAGCTCTTGTTAATTGCATTTCACCAGTCAATAAATTTAGTCTCAAAGGATTGCAATTACCTACCACAGGTTACAAGCAGGATTCTCAGTAGGTTTATAGGATCCCAACTTCCACTCGCATATCCAGTGAACAAACATTTCAGTGTCTGTGTTGTAGCCGCCAGCCCCCGATAGACGCGTGGACCACCAGAAATCAGTGAGTTATAGGAAACACACTCTTTATTCAACCAGCTGAATCTGCCAGGGGTACGCAGACCCAAAATTAAGCAGCCCTGAAATGTAGAGGTACAAGGTTTTTAAGCCCTAAACCCCATTCCTCATTCTGTCTAAACACAAAAGTCTATTTTTCTTCTATTTACTGTCGACCCACAGTCGGTTGTGCAAGCGGGAGTACAGAAGCAGAAAGCTTATTGTTAGAATGTTATGTTCCCATGGGTGATGACCTATGTTCCCATGGGCGATAGATAGCTAAGCAGTAATTTTCCAGCCAGCACATCTGCCGGTTTACAGAAACTACTCTGGGCATTGGGCATGAAATATTGAATGAAACAGGCAAAAATCTCTGTCACCCCGAGGCTTACATTCTAGCAGGGGAAGAGCAAGTAAATACAAAAATAAATAAAAGAAATAATATGCTATTAGAAGATAAATGCTTGGGAGAAAAAATAAAGCAGGGAAGAGGAATAGCCAGTGCCACGGGTCCTATGGTCTGAGGTTTTTAAATGGAATGGTCTGAGAAGGCTTCGTCATGAAGGCAACATCTAACAAAGTTTGGAAGCCCTGAGTGAGGACACATATGAGGACACGTAGGGCAAGAGCAATCCAGCTAACAGCACATGAATCTTACCGTGATACTGAGGTGAAACATGTCCAGTGGTCAAGGAGCACCAGGCGGCCAGGAGAGGGGAACTAGCCACAGATGAAGTCAGAGAATCAAGAGTGTGGTTTGGGCATATTTTGGAGATTTCACAGATAACATTGGATGTGTGATTAGAGTTTGTAAGAGAGGTCTGAGCTGAAAATAAAGACTTGGGAGTGGACATTGTATAGTTAGTATCTAATTAATGCCACGAGCCTGGATGTGATAGAGCTGGGCCCAAGGTCAGAGAGATAAGGAAACAGGAGAGATAAGAGGAAGGAGAGCATGACATTGTATTTTTGAAAGCTCTCTATCAATCTGATCTCTGTCACCAGCCACAATATCTCTAACCTATCTAATTTCAACTTTCTTGTAATTTTATTCTGAAGAATGAGGTATAACTTATACTGACATGCATCGTTTATTGTAATTCATGTATGATTACCAAACCGGATTGCAAATTACTATTTTCTATTTATTTTATGTCGTAGGATAAAGCACATTAATCAGTAACACTGTACCAGAGAGTGGGGATCCTCTCCCAGCGCACTGTCCAGGTTCTTGATGTCTCAAACAAAAAATTGAGCAAGACACCAAAATACAGGAGAAAAGAAAAGCTTTATTAGATGAGAGAGTACACTTCCAGATGTGGAAGCGGGCCTGAGCAAGAGAAGCATGGCTTGAAAGGCCTAATAACAAAGCCTATTTGTCTCTATTTGCTGTGATTGCTTACTTTTTTAGCGGGGTGGGCTTCTTTGATTGACAACTAAGATTGATAGGACTCAGTGATTCATCATTTGCTTTCTGTGCATGTTCGTTCCCAGAATTCAATCTGTTATAATGATATTAATGAACTTCCGGGCATATGCATCATATTATAATGATGGTATAATGAGGCTCAGGTGAGTCAAAGGTCCTCGGGGATCTTGATTGCACAGGTGCGAGTGACTGCCTTAAACTGATACCTAATTCTCTGCTTATTTGTTTCTTTGTATGAGTTAAAAAAATGCCTTCTGGCTTGCTTAATTGTGGGTGGATTAGAGTGGACCCCATTTAGGATAGGATGACCTTAGTGTCTTTGCAGGCAGACCCGAAACCCCCTAAGTAACTTTCCTGCCTAACTCTTTTCTAAGAGCCATGAATCCCCTTATTATTAGCATGAATGTGAAGGGACAGTAGGTCTCTTCTACTGTAGCTGCTTCCTGCTGGGAAGGGTCGTTGTCCCTGCCTACTGGAGTTTCATGGAGCTCCTTCCCTTTCTGCCTGGTGGGGTTTTGGGTTTCCTACTGAAGTGCTGCCTCAGTCCCTAGAAAAGGAAAAGAAGATACTGTTGCAGGAAACGACACCTGACGGAGCAATTCAGACGCTCACACAACTTTGTTAGAGGAAAGAGAATTTAATGCCAGTAGAGAATGTGGGGCATTCAACAGACCCGAAGCATGATCTCCCCTTGGTTAGATTTCTTACAGCTTATATACCTCGCAGTGTCCATGCACGTGATTTCTTTGAGGTTTTACATGTCCCTCTTTACTCAGAGTGGGGAGAGGGAGCTTCAGGTGGGGGGCTGTACGGAAGGAATTTCCAGACCCTTGGTCTTACAGGTCATTTGTTTTGTAGAGTCTGAGACCATGGTGTTATCAGCACCTTTATCGGATTCTTGAACAAAGAGATAGGACTCCTAGCTTACAGACACGGAGCAGCACTCATTGATGTCATGCCCTCTCAGAGGGTTCCTTATCCAAAGGCTGAGCTCTAACTGTAACACAACAGTTCCACACAGTCTTGACATTCATACACAGCTACAGATATAGGGAAAGGGCTGGAGAATCCTTGAGATGGGAGATGCAGCTGTGGAAAACATGTTAACTGAAGAGCATAGGGCAGAATGGGAGAAGAGAGAGAAGTTTTAATCAGCTGAATTGGTTATTTTTGCATCTTTTTTTTACTTTCAGATGCCTCCTCTCCTCTCTCAATATAAACTCATTATTTAAATCATATATCTATTAATTTCTATTATTGATTCACCTATTAAGTGAGTAAAGGGAAATAGGCTTGGTTAATATATTTCTTAAAGAGTAAAAATGACCTTTGGCCTAAAGTTCCCTCCCCTCTCAGACTCTAAGGGCCCTATCTGGCCTAACACTATTTCTGCTAACAATGGGCCAATGACCCTTATCAATAGCCAGAGGATCTGAGTCACCAGTTTTGGGGCAATTATCAGGATTTGACAGGAGGGCCTTTTTCTCAAAGAAGGGAGAGAAGAAAACTTAACTAGGCTTACTAAAAAGATTAAGAACTCTGCAAGAAATATCCCTTATCATTTCCTCCTAAAAGCTTAAGAATTTTACAAGTGATATACTCTATCAATACTATCATAGAATCAGATTATTGCCACATTTCTGGTAATATATTGAAATAAATATATGTGGATATGATAAAAAAAAAAAAAGAGAGAGATATCTATCTACACATTGAAATATTTTTAGAGAAAACCTTGGAGCCATAGATTTTTTGTTTATTTTTATGCTTAAAAAAATTATTAAATCTTTATCAAATCCTCTAAAGAGTACAAAATTGACTGGCTGAGGATTTATCTTTTAGCCCTATCAGATACAATCAGCAAACATTTTAAAAAAGAGGCTGAGACTTTGGAAGAAAAGCAGTAGCTTTGAGTAATCTCCAAAGTGAATAATCAATAATTGTTAAAAAGCATCTGTAGTTCAGATGCCAAAGTCTGTATTTCTGCATTGCCTTTGCCTCTAGCTAGCTGCCTGAACTTTGACAGGCTACTAGCTCCTCTGGGCCTCCATTTCTTTATGAGGGAATAAAAATAGAATCTCCAATTCTAAAACTCCATAATTGTATACCAGCATAACATTATTATCATTCAGAGCAATCTTTGAGGTTATATATGAGTGAACTCTATTCTTACATGTATAATTTTAAACTCAGAATATCATTCTTACATTCAGACTTGACTCTACCAATAGCTTTATTTTCCAATACCCTTATTCTCTATGCAAATGCCCTGACTCTTGGGGGTACTGAACTAATGTGATATCGCTGGATTGCTACATGCAGGGAATATTCAAATATTTACACTTTTCTCTTCCTTCCCAGAACCAGTAAGTTCAGAAGATTTAGTAATAACAAAGGACTATTGCACATAACAGTCATGAGCATTTAAATAATGACATTGTCCCCACAGGGCCTCCAGGGACTAGCACTAAATGAAATGTTTAGTTTGCTCTTCCAACAAAGAGATCTTAAATATAATATTTTAAGCTTTGTCTATTGATGTAGCAGAACTAAAAGAAAATCAAATCAAAATGAAACAAAAAACTCAGGTGAAAGGTAAAGATTAGATGAAGTTATTTTTGCCTTTCAGAAATAAGTAACAAAATGCAGATGTATGGTTTATAAACATTTACTTTTCTTATGAAATAGAATCAAAACAACACAAGAAAAATACAAATCAACATTCTAGGACAACAGAAATCTGAAGAAAGAAGTGTATTGGCTTTCAAGTTCTCATTAGCTGTCAGAAAATATTAGCAAAATTATTAGCAAAAATAACAAATCACTACTTTGCCTAGCATTTTAAAAAATAGCTTAACAAGATTGAAAGGCAGTTCACCATGCCCGCTCCCTGACAGGCACTCATAAAGTGTTCAGATTCAATCATGAACAAAATAGGATGGGCTTCAATCATGAGTTAGGACACGAATCACATCAAGAATAACAAACGTATTATCTGTTTATAGATGAGTAGTTAAAACTCCTAACATCTCCATGTCATTTTAAAATTTATAATAAACTTAATAGACACCTTATTGAATCATTCATTCAGTACAACCACATTTGTTGAGTGCTTGCTATGTTCTGGACCTTTCTAAGACACTGGGGAAGCAGTGATGAATGAGATGAACAAAGTCATTATCCTTGCAGAGCTAAAACAACAAATTCTAATATTAGCTTTCTGAAGTTGGCTGTGAGTATTCTTGTCCACAGTTTCCTGAGGAGGAAATTGGTAAGGAGTAGTCAAGACTTAAAATCAGGCCTTCTGATTCCAAAGCCAGAGAAACTTACGTTAGATTATATTAATTTAAAATGCAGACCACTTGCTGAAACAACATGACCAATGAGAATCAAGAAACAAATATTACACAATAGAGTTTATAGTATGACTTTGATGATTATACTTCATGTATAGTAAGGGCTGAGTCTAGGCTGTAGAGAGTGACGAATAAAAAAGACATGGGGTAAGGTGTTCACATTAAGGGGAAATTGGCAAAGGATATATGGGAATTCTCTGTACTAACTTTGTAAATTTCCTGTAAATTTGAAAATATTCCAAAATAAAAAGTTTAATTTAAAAAGTTAACTTCTAGTTGCATTATAATATTGGAAAATGAGAATTGTGACATCCTGGGGAAAAAATCAGATGAAAAGTATTATAAATTGGTAGTTGCAAAATAGTCATGAGGATGTGAAGTACAGCATAGGGAACACAGTCAATTATATTGTAATAACTATGTATAGTGCCAGGTGGGTGCTAGACTAATTAAGAAGATCACTTTATAAATGATATAAATGTCTAACCACTATGACACTAATATAAAAATAATACTGAATGTCAACTCTAATAGAAAAATTAAAATAAAAATATGTATAAAAAATTATACAACATTTGGCTGCTCTCAAACTAAAAAAGCTACAAATTCTTAAAAATAAAAGTACTTGCTATATTG
>NW_006443225.1:609833-650522 GCF_000325575.1 Pteropus alecto | reverse complement strand
GCAGAAATGAGAGAACAAAGTTAATCATAGTTGGAACCATTGGTGTAAGTTTTAGCACAATGGGACACTACTGAGAGATCCAAGAGTCTAGCTTTTCCCCAGTGACAGTGTCCTCAATTTAATCAGGTTTGTCCTAACAGAGCAGGAGTGAAAGATCAAAAACAATGAAGTCAAGTCAAGGGGGCGGGTGGGGCTGAAGGCACAGAGAGTGTGAGTGAGGAGGCCCACGAAGCTAACCACAGCAAGAAGCACCATAGGCCTGCATGTCAATACACTCCTGAACACATCACCCAAGACCAACCACATTTTCAAGATTACTACCACTACTCAGGCAAGCTATCCCCCTTGTGGGCCCAGCATGGAAAAGTGGGGGGTAAAATACAGTGTCTCCTCCATCAGGTACACAATGATCAGGTCTTGAGAGAGTGCAATGTAGTTCATTTACCCTGAGCTAAGCTGTGAGAATACAAATATGAGTAAAGTGCAGCCCTTGCTTTGGAGATTCCCGCCAGCCAGGGCGGGAGCTAGGGAGCATTGATTCTCCAGGCTTCTGCCCTTCTCCATCACACTTGCCAATGCCATGTGGCTAATCAACTAATCTGATAACTCATGTCATTTCCATTGTCAGTGATTGATTAAAGAAAAAATTATTTCCATTTCCCCAAAATTCCCCATTTATAAACTTGTTCTCAAAGCCATAACTTAAAGACATAATTAACATGCAAATTCCCGAGAGAAGGAAAATATTTGAGAGCACAGAAGTGTTTACTGATCCCTATATTCAGTCAGCATAGGATTTGCCTATTCTTAGAGCTGAAAAGTGCCACAATCTGCCATCTACAAGATGGAGACTCGGGAAAGCCAATGGTGTAATTCAGAGTGCAAAGTCCTGAGAACCAGAGGAGCCAACGGTATAAATTCCAATCCAAAGACAGAGGACGAGATGATATGTCCCAGTTCATCAGTAAGACAGGGGAAAAAGGGATGAATTTTTCCTTCTTTCACCTTTTGTTCTGGTCAGCCCTTCAATAGATTGGCTGAGACTCGCCTGCATTGGAAATAGTGATCTACTTTACTGAGCCCATATATTCAAATGCTAATCTTATCTGGAAACACTCTCACAGGCACATCCAGAAATAATATTTCATCTGAACAAAGCCAATAGGTCAATACATAAAATTAACCATTATAGGGGAGAGTGGAAGGACTTCTGAAAAAAAAATATATTTTGTCACAATTCTATCTAGCCTTAGTTTTAGTGTCCAACCTATTGTGTCTAAAGAGTGTCAAAAGATTTAATGTAATTATTGCCAGAGGACCTCATGCCATATCTACAAAACCTTTGGAAAATATTTGGTAATACTCACCAGTTTTCTCATTGGTTTTTAAGGAACAAGATGACTCAAAAAAAAAAAAAAAGGGTGAGATGTTTCAAAAGGCATATTATACTTATAAAAATTTTGTTTCTCATAATTTTTTATAAAAAATTAATATTTGTATTTGCTATCTCAAAAAAAAGAACATGAGGCTTAAGCAAGTTAACAGCTCTAAACCTCAGTTTCCTCATCTGTAAAAAGGGATATCACT
This sequence comes from Pteropus alecto, assembly GCF_000325575.1. Classification (NCBI taxonomy): domain Eukaryota; kingdom Metazoa; phylum Chordata; class Mammalia; order Chiroptera; family Pteropodidae; genus Pteropus; species Pteropus alecto. The sequence continues at coordinate 648,935 of NW_006443225.1, read as the reverse complement.
AGTTTTTACTTTATAAAATTGCAATAAGGGCTAAATTAAATAATACTTGTAGAGCATTAAGCATAGTGCCTGGAACATAATACAGCCTTGTACATAAATCACTAACATCATGGTTTGAAGTAGGTTAGCACATTGCACATCCTAATAGACCTGTAGAGAGATTTGAGATTTATGTTAAAGATTCACAATCTTTAATTAGGAATGGGCTCCTAATTTTACTGATTCTTAAACTAGTGGGATGGTCCCAAAGTAAATTTACGGGGTAAATTGTGACTGGTACAACAATGTTTTTGGAGTGCAAATATTTTATTCTGTATGAGCACAAGCCTGAAAAAACAAAATTTCCTTAGATTTGATTACAGAAAATCTTTCCTCCTTCAAAAATCAGTAACTAAATAGCCAGAAAGAATGGAAAGAAATTAATTTTTCAAGAGGACTCAATTATCTATTGTGTTATTTCTTTTATTCAGCAACCACACTACAAGCACTTAACATATTTCTGTTCTATGTACTTCTCTAAAAGATACTAAGATGAATAAGAGAGAATTCTAGACTCTAACAAAGATGAGAAACCTCTAGCAAGGAGGACTGTGCCCTGAGAGACAAACATTCAGGTTTAATCAGAATTCAGACAAGAGATGAGTGGAGGCTGCCTGGAGGAATAAAAAGAGGGCATAAGCATTAGAAATAACATTCTTAGGACACAGAGACTTGTGACTGGAACAGCTGACTGAGAGCAAGTAGTGAGTGGAGACACCAGAGTGGAGGCTGAGGGAACCCACAGGCCTTTCAGCTCAGCCTGAAAAGCCTCTGCTTTGAGGAGCAGCACAGCAAAAGGACACAGCACTAGAGCTGGACTTTGGGAAATCTACCTGACATGCATGTGTAGGAGGAATAGAGAAGTACCTATAAAAATACAGTGCAATGATTCAAGGGGTGGAACTTCAGAGAAATAGCCCTGGAACTTCAGATTGGAAGTTGAGAAGTTGGTCTAAGTTGACACAGAGAGAGCTCCTGCCTGATTTCACTGTTATGCCTAGAGGAGAAGCACTTGTTGTCTAGACACTATACTAAAGGTTTGTATGTCTTGTATTCATTGTTCTCCACATATATGAGTAAACCTATGTATTTATGTATAAATAAATATATTTTTTCTTTTTCTTTTTTTTACAAAATTGAACCCTTCTCTGCATACCATCTTATAGTTTTGTTTTGTTTTGTTTTTTAACAGGTCTTGGACAATTTTCCATGTCGATATAGATTTATGTCATAATTTAACAGCTGAGTAATATTGCATTTTATACATTTTATCTGATCAATCATCTATTATGATGCATATAAATTGTTGTTTGCTCAGGCTCATAAACCAAGACCTGATAAATACCTTTGTGATTTTCCCCCATTATTTCCTATGGTGAAATTCCTAGAATTGAATTTAATCTACATCAAAGGATGTTTTCTTTTGGAATTTTGATACATGTTACCAAATTGTTCTCTGGAAAGAACGTGCCAATTTTCACTCTCACCAACAGTATATGAGATTTTCAGTGGAAAAAAATCTTTTTTTATGCTTAACAAAATAAAACTCCCACACCGATATACCAACATCACCATGTCACACTTACCCCCACACACATTTTTCTCCTCCTCAGATTATTTTTGTCATTTTTTTTTGATATGGCCTAAACATCTACATCACATTTTGACTAAGAACAATTTTCAAATGTAAAAATTTGTACAGAATCCTCCAAATCTCATTAAAATACATGCATAAGAAAAAACCTGGAAATGTCCTTCAAAATATTGATAGTGATTTTTTTTTTAGACGGTGGTAGTGTTAGATAGTTAGGTAGTCATGAGCGACAGGAGAGAAGGCCTAGCTCTGTAACCATAGAAACCTCCCTTAAGGACTTCCCAGAAACACCCATTTTATGCTTATAAATTACTCCTACATTCTAAGGCACAAAAGTCATAAAAGCTGCTGTGCTTTTATGCACAGAAAGTACATGCACAGAAAGTACTATCCTAACCTGCCCATAACCTCAGCCTCATTATACCATCATTATAATATCATGCCTATGCCTGGAAGTTCATGAATCTAACAGACTGAATTCTGGGCAGGCACATGTGCAGTAGGCAAAGGGCTATATAACAGCCAACTGTCAATCAAGGTGACCTCACATGCCAATTATCTAGTACCACTACTGTAAGCACCTTTCGTAGCCACAGTATAAGGTTTACTTCCTGAATTCTACATTGTTACAGCCCTCTTCACTGGTAACCCACCCCTCCCTTACAGTGTACTCTATCTTTTATCTTTTAACCTCCTGAATTCCTCAGGTCTGCAGCCTTCCTTGGTGTGGCCTATCTCCTCCTAAAAATGTACTTTCAATAAATCTTGTTTTTTCTAAATCTCACTGATCTTATAATTCTTTACTAAGTGGGCAGGGAAGAACCAAGGACCTCCTCCATGCAGCTGGGGTGACACCAGAATTCACATCACCCCGTGCAGTAACAGTCGCATTTACTGTAATTTGTATTTTCTTCACATTTTTTATAGTTCAAATTTTTAACTATATATCATTACGAAAGCATAGTTTATAAAAAGAAACACACACTATTAAGCAAATCATTTCAATGAAAAACTTTTCACTGAAAAATTTCTATTCTTCAAAAGAAAACTCTCTTTGCTAGTTTGCTATTTGGCTACTGAGTCCATGACTCAGTAGGTAGTCCTTGCTTAGCACAGCAGTGTGATGCTATAAAAATGCACATGCTCACTGAAAGTATGTGTAGCAACCTTGACGATCAAAGGTAAAAAGTATAAATGTTCCGTGACTTTTAAAAGTTTCTGTCAAAATATTAAAAATTGTCTTATTGTCAGTTATGAATGTAAAGGGAAATAAAAATTAGTGAAATGAATATTTTTTCTGTAATTTAACACATTAAGAACATTAAGAATGGAATGTTTTATTTCTTGAAAAAAGGAGAATTCTGAACACTGCTTGTCTTCTTTTCTCATACAACTTATAGTAGAAAGTGAGCATCTTTCTCATGCTTCGGTCAATTGTCATACTTCTTTTTAAGTGAATCGGCTTCTATTATTTTATATTTTTGATGTCATGAAATGTCTTTGAGAATTACTTTAATGTTAAGGTTTTGCTGGCATCAGGCCTCTGGGACATCATCATCCTTTTTTCTCAAAAGCACTTTCTTCACTTACATTGATAAGTTCCCTTAACTAAGTTCTTGAGGCTGCACATGTAGAATAGCAGCAATGTCCGCATTCCCATGGTTGGGTATTTCTTCTATAATTCCATTTATGTTTCACTCGAATTCACCTCCAGCGTTACCAGTTTGTTTCTTTACTGCACTCTCATCTTTGTCAGTTAATTTTCTTTTGTGAGTATTTCACAAAATGTCACACGAGTTTACCACTGGGAGACAAGGAGGCAACACAACCACATGCTTTACCATTTGTATGTGAACTAAGTGGCAGAGCTCAGTGACCTATCGCTGACAGATTTTGAAAGATATTATGTTATCATCAGTAATAATATACATTTGTTATTTAGGTAATGATGTATGTACCAAAGAACTAGCAGTTTAAATTTGTACTTTATCCAGTTACAGTTAATGTATTATGCTGACTGAAATTTTAATCATCTTGTTGGGGGACTGGTATATTAAGCTAAACTATGGTAACTGAAGTTTCATGCATATTGGAACCAAGCAAAACAAGGACTGACTGTATTTGTTTTTGACTTGCATACACCAATAATTTAGAGGAATCTTAGGGAGAGAACGAGACCTAATCCTCACCTCCTATTTCCTATTCCTATGCAAAATCTTTCCTTTACCTGCTTTCCATAGTAGCTAGAATCCCACTGATGGTCAGCCATTCCTTGTTGTTAATACACTGCCCTCGTCTGTCAATATTTACTGAGTATTTACTGTTCTTTCATAAGGAATATAGTAGGAAACAAGTAGAGATGGCCCCTGGCAAATGGAAACTACAATACAATGAAGAGAGTCAGAAAATAAAATTAACAAAGCTAAAGCATGACTTCTTACTGTGAAACTTTCTTTGGAAAAAATAGAATGATGTGATAAAACCGAAGCCACTGTGGGTGGTAAAGATGCTGTATAAGGATGAAGATGAGCAACGGCCCCTCTGAGATTTCAAATGGGCTGAGTCTTGCATGATGAGAAGGAACCAGGTTACAGCAAATGAAAATGAAAATGAGTTTGGAGTGTTTGAGAAAAATCAGAGTGGCCTAGGTCCCACATGTGAGGAGAGGAGTAATGGAATACGAAATGAGAGAGCTGGGCCAGATTACACAAGGCCTTACAAGTAATGGCAAGGAATTAGGTTTTATTCAGACTACAATGGGAAAACATTGAAATTTTTGTGTGAAGAACTGGCATGATAAGAGCTTCATTAAGATGGAAATGTATCTGGGAAGAATGACAAGCTGTTGCCAGTTGGAAATAGAAATGATAATTCTGTAGCTTAGCAGAGAAGGATCATATTGGTTGACGGGTGCCAGCCACCCTGAGTAAGACTAATTGGAATACCACAATGCAGGGCTGGGAGATGCTACAGGGTGCCAAGCATCAGCGTGAAGACAATAGGTACCTTCTGGGCAGGAGACAGAAATACACTGCCAAACTACCCTCCTCTCTGGGTGATCTTGGCCAACAACTATCGCTGCACTAGAAACATAGATACTTCCTATAAAAATGGTATTTTTGCTACCCTGTAGGTTGTCATTGCCTGACATCCTTTCTCATTTTGTGTATATTGCCACTAACCTAGGTCCCCTATACCAAACAGAGATAGGACGTAGCTAAGAAAGAGAGAAGATGCAATAGTGAGAGGCAGGCGAAATTACCGCTTACCTGTGTTTCCAAAATCTCTGAAGAAAGTTGAATCTTTCTCCAATGTTTGAGGTCTTGAACAGTAAATTTGTAAACTTGAAAGAAGTCAGACTGAGAACCCTTTCTATAATGTAAAATAAGGGGCTTTTGTTAGTAGAACCTCTTTGGATAGGGTAATAAAACAGACTACTTAACTTTGAAGTCAGTCAGGCTCAGATTCAAATTCCAGGGATAAATAATTTTATTTCATTTAACCTCAGCTTCCTATTTGTATGAAAAATGAGTATTATAATCATACTAACCCCACATGCTCCTCTGAAGATCAAATGAAGATCAAGTATGAAAATTCCTGGTACATGATGTGTGCTCACTTGGATTAACCATTTTCTTCTCTCTCCTGCCATTCCTCTCCTTCTCTTCCTTCCCTGGAATGTGATGCATGACAAGCCCAGATAACACTGGATTTTCATCAGGATTAAAATGTGAATATAAGATGCCAGGATGGAAAAAAATTAGAAAGTCAACAGAAACATCCAACTTTGAGAAGTTCTGGGGGAGGCAGAGAGATGATCCGATCAATACTCTTCTTCTGGCACTGTTTTGTGTAGCAGAACATGTAGCAGTTTGTTAAAATGAGTGTCATCACATTTAATTCTGTCCCAGCCCTGAAGCAGTAGTAGTCAATTCCACATGCACAGGACACTTTGGTGCAGATGTTCTGTGAACTGCATAGGGAAGAGCGCCCTCCAGGCAGGCTCATAAAATACACTCTAAACTTTTTAAAAGATCAAATGACTGTGAAATTGTGTTGAGTGTTAAAATTAGAGTGACAAGCTAAATACGAATCTGGAATGGTCATCCTACTGATTTGTCTTTTTGGCCAAAAGAGGGAAGGCCCCAAAGATTGATGACATTCAATTTAGCAACTATTTAATAATTAATGTAGCATATTCTAGACACCAAGCTAGGCAGCAAGGCTACAAAGATGAGTGTACATAAAAGGAAGAAATTTCTAAATGTCTGATAATAAACTACTCTTTCATTTAATAATCATTGGCCAAATTATCCCTGACCCCTTATTCTATACCAAAGTAGAGAAAGCCCAGTAATGATCTCTGTTATGGGTATACTGGAGACTATTAATTAATTTGTTTAATTTATTGAGGTGACATTGGTTAATAAAATTATACAGATTTCAAGTGTACAATTTAATAATATGCCATATGTATATTACATTGTGTGTTCGCCACCTAAAGTTAAATCTCCTTCCATTACCATATATTTGACCCCTTTTACCCCTAGCTACTCCCCCCCCCCCTCTTGCCCTCTGGTAACCACTAAGCTGTTGTCTGTGTCTATGAGTATTTGTTTGTTTTATTTGTTTGTTGCTTTCAGTTTTGTATCTCATACATGAGTGAAATCGTATGGTTCTTAACTTTTCCATCTGACTTATTTCACATAGCGTTATATTCTGAAGATCTATCCATGTTGTTGCAAATGGCAGTATTTTATCTCTTATAGCTGAGTAACATTTCATTGTATATATGTACCAAATTTTCTTTATCCAATCATTTATTGAAGGGCACTTCAGTTGTTTCCTTGTCATGGCCACCATCAATAATGCTGCAATGAACATCAGGGCACATATATTGTTGCAGGATACTTGGACAGAGAGATGGGCCACCGAGGCAATAAGCAGGAAGTAGCATTTATTGGTGCCGGCACCGGCTCAGCAGATTCACATCCAAAGGCTGAGCAGCGATTGCAGCGGGGCTTTCCCTTTTACACACATTTTATACTTCCTCGTGTTCTTTCTACATAAGGAAAGTGTATTTTGATTGGTTGGCGGGTTGTAAGGGGAGTGATCGACCAGGGCCAGTGGTCTGTGCCGTCAGCTGTAACACTGAAAGTCCCTTACCTATTATAGGAAGAGAAATGAACAACCTTCAACCATTATAGGAAATGGTTAGCTTGGCCTCCACTACCACAATATCTTTATGGTAAATGTTTACAAATTTGGGGGGTAGATACCCAGAAGAGGAATTGCTGGGTCATATGGTACAGGGTTCATTCAAATATAGTCCCTCCACATACACAGAAGAAGACTGCTGGGTCAGCAGCCCCAAGAAGGACAGTGAACAAAGCATTCCCAAGCTGTGCTTGCCCCTAAGAATACTTCCCGTTGCTCCCATGGGCGCTGTCTGCCCCTTTGACCGTTCCCATGAGCATTATCGGCCCACGCTGATCAAGGATGTGGCTGGTTCGTCCTTCTGAATGTTAGCTAGGCAGCACATCCCGCTCTTATCGGAGAGGGATGACCCTTGTTCTCCTGGATGAGGTAATCCCCCTCCCCTCTGCTCACATGTAAAGCAGTACCTACTCTTGGCCAAGGCCTTTTCTTGAAACTCCAACCGATCAAGTGCTGAAGCCTCACTGTATTATGAGTAATAAACAGCATGTCTCACTCCGCTGGTTCTCCTGGTGGTTTTTTTCGGAATATCTAAGGTCCAGGTACAGGCTTCTGGCCTGTATCTCCTGTATTACATATGGTAATTCTATTTTAAAATTTTCAAGGAACATCCATACTGTTTTCTATTGTGGCTATACCAATTTACATTCCCACCAGCAGTGTATGGAGGTTCTTTTTTCCCCACAACCTCTCCAACACTTATTACTTGTCCTGTTGATGAAGGCCGTTCTAACAGCTGTGAAGTGTTATCTCATTGTGGTTTTGATTTGAAGTTCCTCAATAACTAGTGAAGTTGAGCATCTTTTCATATGCCTGCTGGCTATTTTTGCCATCTTAGGAGAAGTGTATTTTCAGGTCCTCTGCTCATTTTTTAATTAGATTGGCTTCATGTTGTTGTTGCTGTTGTTGTTGTTGTTGTTGTTGAATTGTATGAGTTCTTTATACATTGTAGATATTAAGCCCTTTTTGGAGTCATTGTTTGCAAATATCTTCTCCCATTCAGTTGGTTGCCTCTTTGTTTCATTGATGGTTTCTTTTGCTGTGCAGAAGCTTTTTAGTTTGATATAGTCCCATTCATTTCTTTTTGCTTTTACTTCCTTTGCCTTTGAGGTCAAATTCATAAAAACCTCTAAATTAAGGTCCATGAGTTTAATACCTATGTTTTCTTCTATACAATTTATTGTTTCAGGTCTTGTATTTAGATCTTTGAAGCATTTTGAGTTAATTTTGCTATATGGTGACAGATAGCAGTCTAGTTTCATTCTTTTGCATGTGGCTTTCCAATTTTCCCAGCACCATTTATAGCAGAGACTTTCTTTTCTCCGCTGTATGCTTTTGGCTTCTTTGTCAAAAATTATTTGTCCATATATACGGGGGTTTATTTCTGGGCTCTCAATTCTGTTCTACTAGTCTGTATGTCTGTTTTTCTGCCAATACCATGCTATTTTGGTTATTTCACTTTGTAGTATAATTTGAAGTCAGATCTTGTTCTTTTTTCTTAGGATTACTTTGGCTATTTGGGGTCTTTTGTGCTTCCATACAAATCTGATGAATTTTTGTTCTAATTTTTTTTTTTTAAATGCTACTGGGATTTTGATAGAGATTGCATTAAATCGGTATATTGCTTTGAATAATATGCCACTTTAACTATGTTGATTCTTCTAATCCAAGAACACAGAATATCTTTCCATTTCTTTGTATCTTCTTCAGTTTCTTTTAATAATATTTTTTAGTTTTCAGTGTATAGGTCCTTCACATGCTTTGTTAAGTTTATTCCTAGGTATTTTATTTTTGTTACAATTGCAACAAAATGCAAAAGAATTTTTTTCCTGAAATTTAACTGTTACTATACAAGAACACAATGAATCTTTGTATATTGATTTAATATCCTGCAACTTTATTGTATTTGTTTATTGTTTCTAATAGTTTTTTGGTGGAGCCTTTAAGTTTTTCTATGTAAAGGGTAAGAAAAAGCATTTGACAGATACAGCATCTATTTATAATTAAAACACTTAATAAAATGGGTATAGAAGGACAATACCTCAACATAACAAAGGCAATATATGACAAACCCTCAGCCAATATCATACTTAATGGTAAAAAACTAGAACTTTTCCTCTAAGATCAGGAACAAGACAAGGATGCACGCTCCCTACCACAAGTCCTAGCTAGAATAATCAGTCAAGAGAAAGTTAAAAAAAAAAGGGGGGGCATTCAAAGTAAGAATGAAGAAATCAAATTGTCACATTTTGCAGATGACTGTAGACATTTAAAGACTAAGGTCTTTAGCTGGTTTCAAACTTTTGTCTCTAACAAGCAAGGCAGATCAGCAGAGGTGGTGTCAAACTTAAAACTATTTGTCTCTCACAAAATGTTCTCACATACCTCATATATATTTTTGGACACACAGAAGGGGGATGTTTCCAGCAAAATAGATAATTAATCTCTTTAGAACTATAGTTAACTGGTCTACTAGCCTAGAGTAAATAAACTTTTGTGTGTATCCCTGTAATTTAAATTCTGCCTGATTTAGAGGTAAATTTTGTTTTTTAAAAAAGCTGGGTTAAATGGTATTGAAATAAATTAGTTCTCTCTCCGGTTTATTATTTCTTTCCATTTCCATTCTAGGTTGAGTTATACAGGCAATGACATGTACTCTTAATGTCAGAGGGGCAAGAACCAAAAGAGAAGAGAAAAACATGAAATGATATAAAAATTATCTCAGGTTTACTTAAGGAAGTTGGCAAATAGAGATGGGGTAAGAATTTTGAGGTTAAACCTCACCCTGGGACAGAATTTTTCATTTAAGTTTGAATCACATAGGTATATATTCTATTGTTAGCATTCCTAGTGTAAGTATTATAGAATTGGTAAATTATTTAGAAAGCAAAATCAGACTGAGTTATGCGGTTTGCTTTGTGCCTTAATAATATGTATATAAGAATCATCAAGCAATAAACATAATACCAGGTCAAAATTGGGGGGAAGGTATGCCTCTTATAGATACAACTCAAGCCATTTTTATATCTTATGATTGCTCTGAGTTTTCATTCATTATATCACTTTGATCTTCCTTTTATATTTTATTTTCTTTTTGTTCCTGGTCAAAGTGTGGTCAAAATAAAATCTGCCATTTTTTTCCCCTGCATTTAAAAATAAATGAAAACCAAGATATACAGGTGGCCAACAGGTACATGAGAAAGTGCTCAACATCACTAATCATCAGTAAAATGCAACTCAAAATTACCATGAGATATCACCTCACACCTGTTAAAATGACTAGTATCAAAAAGACAAGAATTAAGTGTTGGCAAGTATGTGGAGAAAAGGAAACCATTGTGTGCTGTCAGTATGAATGAATATTGGTACAGCTACTATGGAAAATAGTATGGAAGTTCCTCAAAAAATTAAAAATAGAACTGCAATATGATCTAGCAATTCCATTTCTAGATATTTATCCAAAGTAAATTAAAACCCAGCCTTGAAAAAATATAGTCATTCCCATGTTCATTGCAGCATTATTTACAATAAAATATAATAGCTGGACATGGAAGCAACCTAAGTATCCATCCATGAATGAATAGATAAAGAAAATGTGGTATGTATACACAGTTGAATATTATTCAGCCACAAAAAAAATGAAATCTTGCTATTTGTGACAACATGGATGGACCTTGAAGGCATTGTGCTAAGTGAAATAAGTCAGACAGAGAAAGACAAATACAATATTGTATCACTTATATGTGATTCTTAAAACAGCAAGGACAACAACATGAGATTATGTATATAAAGAACCGATTGATGATTGCCAGAGGTGGGGGTGTGAGACGGATGAAAAAATGGGTGAAGGTGGTAAAAAGGTATAAATTTCTAAGTTTAAAATAAATAAGTCCTTGTAATATGTAGCAGAGTGACTACAGTAAACAATACTGTATTATATATTTGAAAGTTGCTAAGAGTCCTCATCAAGAGAAAAAAATTAACTATATATGATGACAGATGTTAACTAGATTTATTGTGGTGATCATTTCACAATATATACAAATATTGAATTATCGTGTTATATACCTGAAAATAATATATTATATATCAATAATATCTCAATTTAAAAAATTAAATTAAAATAAATAAATAAGATTCATTGCAAGTTCAATTATAACCCCTGCATTCTTTTTTTGTAGGACTTGACCCACCAGTTTTTAAATTTGTACTAAAATGCAAAAAAAAAAAACAAAAAAAAAACCAGAAATATGCAAAGCATTCTTTAAGAAGACTATAATTGAAGAACTTATACTACCTGATTTCAAGACATCCTATAAATTCACAGTAATCAAAATGGTATTACACTCACATAAGAGTCAACAAATACATCAGTGAGACAACACGCAGAGAGCAAAAGTAGACCCAAACTTATAAAATTATTTTATTTTCAGCAAAAGAGCCAAAGAAATTGAATTGAAAAAAGGACAATATTTTCATCAAATGGTGCTGGAACAACTGGATACTTGTTTGGAAAAAAAATTAAGTTTGATCCTTACCTCACATTGTCACTGTTGTGAGCAATCTAAGTGTCAATGCCCCAGTGGAGCTGATGGCCCTCGGTCCTTTCTGCTGATGCAATAAAGAATTACAGATCAATGAAGATTAGGAAAAGTATGATTTATTGAAGTATATTTCAAGAGAGAAACGGCTACACCAGCGAGAGCTGTAGCCTCACAGATGTGAGGAGGTCTGTCTTATATCTGGGCCATGATGAGTGGTTACAAGGGTGGTGCTAGCTGATTGATGTGTAAGGTCATTTTGATTGACAGTTGGCTGTTATATAACATATTGTCAACTGCACATGCGCCTTCTCAGAGTTCAGTCTGTTATAATTAGATTCATGAACTTCCAGGTATATATATGATGTTATAATGATGGTATAAAGAGGCTGAGGTGAAAAAAGTTCAGAGTACGCCTTACTGTGCAAGCGTTTGTGGCTGGCCTAAACTGGTTGCTGTGTTATAGTCATTTATTTCCTTGTACTTCAGGATGTAGGGGTGTTGTTATTTGAAAAATGAGCTTTTTCTGGGAGGACCTAGGGGTGGCCTTTTAGGTTGCGCCATCAGTGTTGTTATTTCTACTGTTACAAAGCTAGGCCTTCACTCTCATCACTCATGGCTACCCGACTACCTAACATCACACACAAAAATTAATTTGAGATGAATTATATACTTAAATGTAAAAGTTCAACAATAAAACTTTCAGGAGGAAATATAGGAGACTATTTTTGTGATTTGGAGGCAGGTACAGGTTTCTTAGAAAAATATATAGAAAACAATAACAACAGAAAAAATAATCATTAAAACAAAAGAAAATTGATAAATTGGACTTAATTTTAAATTTCTTACTAAAGGACATCTTCAAGAAAAGGAATAACAAAAGATATATATATCCCTATGTTCACTGCAGCATTATTTACAGTAACCAAGATATGGAAGCAACCTAAGTGTCCATCAATAGACGATTGGACAAAGATGTGATACATATATACAATGGAATATTACTTGGCCATAAAAAAGGATGAAGCCTTACCATATGCGACGACATCGGTGAACCTAGAGGGTATTACGCTAAGTGAAATAAGTCAGGGAGAGAAAGACAAACATCATATGATTTTACTTTTTTGTGGAATCTATAAAATAGCATAAATGAACAAACAAAACAGAAACAAACTCATAGATACAGAGAACAATCTTATGGTTGCCAGATGGGAAGGGGCTTGGGAAGCTGGATGAAAAAGATGAAGGGATTAAGCAATACAGATTGGCAGCTAAAAGATAGTCATGGGGAAGTAAAGTACTGCTCAGGAAATATAGCTACTAATATTGTATAACTATGTATAGTGCCAAGTAGGTACTAGACTTATCAAGGGATCACTTCATGAGTTATAGAAATGTCTAACCACTCTGCTGTATACCTGAAACTAATATAATATTGACCGTCAACTGTAATTGGTATTCAGGATAAGAAAACATCCCCTACAAGTTAATAATAACAACAAATAACCAACCCAATGAAAAAATGAGCAAAATACTTGAACAGATACTTCAAAAACTATATATGAATGCTTAATAATCTTATTAAAAACTACCCAGCATTATTAGTTATTAGAAATATGCAAATTAAAACCACAGTAAGATAACACACTCCTACATTTAGAAGACTGACAATAATAGTGCTAGCAAGCACGTGGAGCAACCGGAACTCTCACACATTACTGATGGGAGTATCAAAAGGAATAACTACCTTATAAAATGGCCTCATGGTTTCTTTGAAAAATAAACATACATCTACATTACTCTACTCCTACATATTTCTCAAGAAAAATGAATGTGCATATCTATAAAATAATTGTACAAGAATGTTCATGGTATCTTTATTCATGATGACCAAAACCTAGAAACAGCCGAGTATCCAACCATAGGAAAATGGGTGAAAAAAGCTGTGGTATATTCTTAAATTAGAATACTTATCAACGCTATAAAAAGAACAAACTGCTAATACAGACCACTGGAGGTCAATCTCAAAAGCATTATGCTGAGTAAAAGTCTAACAGAAAAGAGTACAGATTTTATGAGTCCATCTATGTGAAGTTCTGGACAGGAAAAACTAACCTGGATGTAGAAGTAAACATTTTGACCTCCTCTGGGTGGGTAAGGACAAAGATTGACTGGAGATGAGCATGAGGGAACTTTCTGAGGTGAAGATTTTCTATATCTTGATAGAAGTTTGAGATACATAGGTGTATGCATTTGTCAAAATTCATGAATAGTAGACTTAAGATTTGTCTATTTAATTGTGTATAAATTTTATCTTAAAAAAGGAACTATAAACAATATTGAGTTTAGAGGAAGTATACTTGATATCTGCAACTTACTTTGAAATGCGTTAAAAAATAAGATGTTCATGGATGATATACGGATAGATTAATAGACAATAAAACAAGTATAATAAAATGTTGATAGCAAAATCTAGGTTGTGGATATATAGGAATATACCATAAAATTAATTAAACTTTTCTATATACTTGAAACTTTTTATAATAAAGCGATGAAAAAAAATGAATATGAAAGATTTTTTATACTTCTTTTAAGTTTAGAATTAATATAGCAACTCTATTATTAACACTCATTTTCCAAATTCTTAGCCATATTTGGCATTGCCAATCATATTCTCAGACAAGCACCTCTCTTTATATTTGCGGAGTTCATTCCCCCTACATACACACACATGTGCTCTATGCTCTATTCAGATCTATTAAGAGGCATCACGATGATCATTGATCATACCTCTATCTTTATGGTCATTTTGAAACCATATACTTGTCAATTCCCCACCCTCACCCCTAAACAAGGGCTGTGGTTTTTCCAGGGCTATTTACCATGTCTGATCTGTGCAGAGGGTGGGAAATAGCAGTCTTTTTGGTTGGTCAATAGCCAGTTTGTTTGCCCAGATGCCTAATTTCAAGACTCATCATATTGAGATTATTCTTAGCCCCATAATTTTTCAACCAGCAGGTACTTACATACCAGATGGTTCCCTGCTCCTGATTTTCTCAACAAGATTTTTTAATGAGACTATTATATGGCTTGCTGATGGTATCACAATTAGTCAGAAGTAAAATGAAAAGTGAAACTAGGGCTGATTTCACAAAGGCCCTTCCAGTTAATCCCCAGGCATTCCAGTTCTCTTAATCTCATTGTAAAAAGAAAAAAAAGATTGCCTTAATGTGACTATTTTAGAAAATATAGATATTATTTCGATGGATATTTTTGGAAATAACATTTTATAGGAATATATCACTTGATTATCTAATCACACAGCAGGATTTCTGTGTGATTAGAAAGCTGGGTGTCTGCTAGCCCACAAAAGCTATCATTAGAAGGAAGAAATGGTCTGAATGTCAACAACTAGGTGACATCAGGATTCTTAGACGAATAGATATAGATGGGAAGAAAGAGTCAGATAGGATAGGAGAAAATAGAATAATAAAAATGAAGATTAAACTTCTATTGTAATCTTTTCAATTCTGTAATCCCATTTTCTGTAATTCTATAGCATTTAAATGTTATCCTATTAATGACAATGAGCACATCTCAGAAGATTTCAAACCTCTCCCTACTCTGGTCTTTCAGACATTGAGACATTCTTTGAGACTCTGGAGGGAGCCCTCTCTGGCAGCAGGGCACACCACCATTACCAGTGCCCCGGGAAGCCTCCATCTGTGCCTGAGCAACTAGAATAATAACACCTCACTGTCTGAACCAGCTGGAGTCTTCCCATTGGAGCTCATGGACCACCTGTCAACCTGTTCCTTTGGTTGCTATCATGTCTACTTTCTACAGTGAATGAACTTATGTCTATCTTTGGTCTCTTTCCTCTTGACTTATCACCTTAATTTAAATGTGACTTTCTATGTCTTCTCCTGGACCGTCCCTTATTTTGATTAACTCCTTATATCATACCTTACTTCCTTATAATGATTATGTCAATTTTTGACCTTAGACTGTTGTTTGCCCATCACATTTCCATGACTTTAATTACTGATATTCACACATCCGTTTATACTTTCCTGGCTCCTTCTTCATATCTGTGATCAACCAATCTTATGGACAAGAACATACCTCAATATAGGGATTTAATGTAGGAATTCAAGATACAAGAAAAAGGACACCGAACCTGAGATCAGAAAACTAGTTCATCTCTTGACTCAGCTTCTTACTATGAATGGCTTTGAAAAATTTACAACCTCTGTTTTCCTTTTCGAAAGAGAAATGTTATTCTGTCAACCTCTTAGTTATCCTTATAGACAAAAGACAAAATGTTTGTAAATTAGTTTGCATTCCTCCATGTGCAGGCTGAGACAAGGATTCAAATGAAAGGGTTTTATTAAGAAGGTTCTGGAAAGACTGGTAGGGAAGAGAAGAAGTGATGTCAGGAAGAGAAGTGGTGCCAAGAAGGGAAAGCAGCATAAAGGGTAGCAAATAAATGTCATGTGGGTGACTGGAGTATGATCCTTCAAAGAAATTCTGGAGAAATTTCTCAGAGTTACCCTTTCCACAATACAAAGGAGCTAAATTGTTAGTTGAGGAATGTTTCTGGGAACCTATACCCCAGCAGTTCTGGCCTGCCCCATCCCTGAGCAGAGCCTCCTTCTGCAGTTTCCGGGCACTGCAGAAGCTGCAGAAGTGGTAAGTGATAAGGGCTGTGGGATATAAGCAGGGAACTAAAATGTATCATAATTACTATTTCTTAAAGACTTCAGCATTTGAGTGAGTTACCTTCTCACCCTGTATTCTGCCACCCTCATAGCTGTTGATTCTTCAACACCCTTCTAGCACGTTGTCACTCTTGCCTCACCTCCAATAATCTTTATTTTAACTCTACTCCATCTACCCGTAAATATATGACAATCAACTATCACTTAGACTTCTTCCACATATAAAACCTTCTGGCTTTTTCTTTTTTGTTTAAAGTTATTTATCTTTTGGTATTTCTGTTCCCTCACTCCCTCTGAACCTTATCTGTATTCTTAATCACCAGTCCTTCAACCTCTCTTTATTCTCATATGCCCATTAGGGCTCTTTTGGTTTCCTCTGCCTCCTACTAACAGATGATCAGTAATTTAGCCAACAGTCCAGATAACAACATATAATTCCATAGTCTGTTGTTCTTTGATAATTTGTGTTGCCAGTTTTCAAATTTAGCTGCTTTTTCATTATATTTAATATCTTACACCAAAAATGTTGCTTAGGGTCTCTCTCACGTGAGCATTAAGAAATCTGACAAATTAGTCAGAAGCTAAGCAGGGTCAGGCCTGGTTAGTACTGAAATGGGAGACCATTTAGGAAGACCAGGTGCTGTAGGCGTAAAAAATAAAAAAAACTAAAGAATTGTAAGCTGACAAGGTCCTTGCAATCTGTGAGGTCAACTAAGGGTTGCCTCGCCTAAAACAATTTTTTTTTTAATAAAGAAAGGAAATTGGTCATTTGCTTATCAGCCCTTATCAGGTGGCCTGCTCATTTATGAGTAACCTTTTCAAGGAAGGAAGGAAGGAAGGAAGGAAGGAAGGAAGGAAGAAATCTGACAAATTAAAAAAAAAGCAAGCACTTCAACACATATCAGGCAGAACTACACAAACTATTATCAGGCGTCATGTAAAGGTAGTATTTCAAGATCAAATAATTTCAAGAATTTATTGGTTAAACAAGATCGAGAAGATTGTAACCACCCAGTTTCTAAGAATCATTAAATATTCTCACATTCATTATGAAGATTTAAGAAAATAAGCTGGCAAAATTTTCCAAATTTATTTGACTCTAAGGATTCTACGAGACAAACTTTAGGACACACTGATTTATTATAATCACAAATGATTACATGTTACAATCTTCCAGGAACAAGTGCATGATGTCTGGAAATTGTATGTGGCCTCTGTAAGAGGAGCTTTGTCATCTCAAAAAATATATAATTTATTTTGACTAATTTTTTTTTAGCATTGTTCATAGATAACAGAAATAATTCACCTCTGCTTGAAGCATAAACCTTATTCTTAAGAGGAGAGCATTCTATTAACTTTCAAGCTAACACAGTTCAATGGAATTGGTGATTCTAAACTCAAAGATATCTTATCTCTGTCTTACATGGTGATTATTGCTCAGGGCATGGTCTTTCCTTGTTAACCAAAATGTGCCAGCCTCAGCATCCATGCAGTTTCTCACTAATACACCCATGAGAAGTGAAAAGAAAAATACCTTTTCTTCAATGTCATCATGCTTGGTCAGAGGCATGGCTCAGCAAAACTGCCTGGGTCTCAAGGAGAAAATAATTAAACTACTTTTATTCCCATTTGTAGCTACTTTACTTAAGGTATCTCCATGTTCCGAGGGACTAGGTGGCTGGGCAGCCATGTATTATGCCCAGAACAATCCTCTAATGACCCAATTCCCGCTTCCCCTCTATAGGAATTACCATGCCTTCACTTTATTCTGGAGAGTAGTTTGAGGTCCAGAAAGGATCAGGTCGATGTTTCCTACTATGAAGAAGTCCCCTGACCTTGAGAGCAGATCTCATAACCTGTCCCATTTGAATCCCTGAGTCCCAAACTTAAATGATGAAGGAGAAATTCTCCTACATTTAAAACTGTCATTCAGAAGAAAACAAAAAATCACCCAGTAATATCACAGAGGGCCAAGAATTAGCTAATATAGATGAACTTCATCATAGTGCTGGCAAAAAGAATTTCTTATTTATCATTTCTTATAGTCGTGATAAGTATTAACACATCATTGTGTTCCGTTAGGGGTGATCTAAATCTGTCATTGTCCCAGTAGGGCTGAGCAGACCTCGGTTCTTTCTGCCATCATGGTAAAGAATTACGGATCAGCAAAATATAAGAAAAGTAAGATTTATTAAAGTATATTTCAAGAGAGAAATGGGCTATGCCAGAGATGGCCACAGCCCCGTAGAATTTGGGAAGGAAACCTTATATTGGCACTTGATGTGTGGTTACAGGGATGGTGTTAGATGATTGGCACCCAGGATCATTTGATTGTTATTTGGCTATTATAGAACCCTTTGTCTACTGTGCGTACAGTTACCCAGAATTCAGTCTGTTATAATTAGATTCATAAACTTCTGGGCATATGTAAGATATCATAATGACGGTATAATGAAACTAAGGTCAAGCGAGGACAGTGTATGTACTAATTAGACAGGCATTTGTGGCCGGCCCAAACCAGTGGCTATTTTGTGTTTTTTTATTTTCTTGTATTTTAGGATGTAAAGATATTCTTAACCGCAAAATGAGTGCTTCTGGGAGATCTTCAGGGTGGTCCCTGGGTTGGGCCAGCATTATTCCCGGCTTCACTCATATCCACCTAACGGCCTAATGATTGGAAAGAAAAATTATCTACCCAAAGGAGAGTGGAGAGATTTTCCTGAAAAATGCTCAGGAGAAATCACTGGATCCCCTTTTTTTAACTTATTTTTGTTTATTTTTTTATTATGGCGGCATTGGTTAACGAAATCCAGTAAGTTTCAGGTATACAATTTAGCAGTTATGCATATATGCCTTACTGCTAAATATACATATATGTGTATGTATGTATATATGTACATACATATATATATTTATTTATTTCATTGTGTAGGATCTCCTCTTTTCTCTGGCTCGTGGAACATTGAAGTTTGGAACACAAAGTGTGTCGATTAAATCTGTACTTTCTGCTCTAAACTATCCCCAGTTTAAAGAAGAGACAAGCACCCCCAAAATGACCAACACAGCAGGCACTGATGTTTATACATTTGCTTGATAAAGGGAGACACACCAAGAAGAAATCTTTGAGTGGTTCCCTCAGAGGATGAAGTAGCTCCCTCAGTGTTGGGGTGGATGAAAATTGAGGTATATGTGCTAGAAAGGAGATGGGTGAGTCATTGTATCTACACAAATTAAGGGCCAAAGTTGCTCCCTGGATTCAATGAGTCCATGAGTCCATGTACTGTTGGTTAAGACAAGACCAGCAGTTCACTAGTCAGGAGACTTTTTGTTTGGGTTGGTGGGCATCTGGCAGAGGGACTACACAAAATTACCACTGGTTCATCAGCCGTAGCTGATACTGAGCCCTGCTCCATTCCCAGCGCTGCTCTAGTCATTAAAGTTACATCGGTGGAGAGAGCAAAACAGAAACCAACCAACTCTTAGAGCCACACATACAGAATAAAAAATATTTTAACAGGTGTGTCAAGAACATTTTAAGCACGTTCTCAGCTGATGCCCATGTGTTTGATCCAAGGACCACACTTTGATTAACAAGGTCTAATGTCTTAGATTTTGGCCACCTCTGAACTAGACATAACATTCCAATTTATTTAAAACCTTGATGATGTGGCAAGAATCATTACTTTGTTAGATTCTCCTCTTTCTCTCACTCTTATCGCCAGAACAAGTAACTTAAAGTAGCAACAGTAAACAGAATAATAATAAAAATAATGTTTCTACTCAACCTGAGATTTCTGTTGCAGATAATAAATAGAAAACAAAGCCATACTGAGAAGTAGATCTCAGGCTTTAGGCCAAGTGGTTCTTCTTAAACTTTAATGCATGAAAGAATCACCTAGGGAGTTTGTTCAAAGGCAGATTCCTAGGTCTCACCACCTGTTGGATTCAGTAGGTCTGGAGTAAGGCCCAAGAACTTGTGTTTCTACTAAGCTTCCATGTGTTGCTGACACCACCATCCAGAGTCATCTCTCCTAGTAGCAATGGTATAGGCCCATTCATCAAAGGATAGGCTCTCAATGAATGCCATTGCTTGCCTCAATGTTGAAAATTGAGTAATGATGAATTGCCTCTAGGCAGGGGAAGTAAGGAAAGGAAATGATTTTTTTTTCATTTCATTAGGAAAATTAACAAATAAAATTTTAAAACAAATAATTATCAGAAAAATAAATTCTTGTATGACTTTGGAGCTCCAGAGATGCCAGTAAAGAATTAAACCATGAAGTCTTCCATGTTGGGCAGCTACTTCAGGTCAGTTTACCTGAGGCAGAGAGAACCTGGAATAGAGAGATATGAGAGGAGGCTGAGGAGGAGGGGTGGGCATATCTTGAAGGGGACGGTACCACAACAGCGAATTTGGGTTTATTATGTATCCACCCAAGACCTACTGAAGGAAGGTGTCATGATCTGATGGGCTTTGGGGAGGGTTATTCTGAGGTTGTGCTAGGGAATGTTCAGGACAAATATGAGACTGAAGATCAGATATATTTTGAATAACATTGGAATCAGCTATTTTAAATATCCATGAAGTGTTGGGAGCACCATGTTTAATGAAAGGTCTTAGCTGGTTTGATTTATCTTCAGTACATCTCTGTGTACAAAAGCTTTTTAGTGATTCCTTTACGCACTGTATTCAAAGGCACTGTAGTCAACCTACAAGTAAAATCAAGAAAACAGGCTTGATAATGGTGATAATTTTATTGACCACCAGTAATATATAAACTCTGTAATTTTGTATTAACTATAAGAACCATTTATGTTTTATTATTATTATTATTATTTATTAGTTATGCCTACAGCTCCTGGTCTTCCAAAATGTTCTCCCATCCAAGTACTAACCAGGCCCAATCCTGCTTAGCTTCCAAGATCAGACATTGGGCTTAAGAACTGTTTATATTAAGCACTGGTTTAGAGGACTTACCATGGTTCTTTTTAGGGTAAATATTTTATAGCAAAATTCTTGCTGTACACACTCCATTAATCATGTGCCAAAAACATACTGCTCTGAAATAAGTAAGGGTTAGATAGATAAATGTGAAATTTGTTGTAATTTTCAGTCTAAATTGGCTTGCACGTTTGAAAGTGAAAGGGGGTGATATCAATAATTATGCTACGATACATGGTCACCTGAGTTTAGGTATAATGTGCCTGATAAATTTCAAAACGCTTATACATATTGTGTGAATAAACATGACCTGAAGATGGTGTTAGATTTAAAATGTCTCATACAAAAGCATTTCATGATAAATAATCTCATAGCAGACACCTTTTGAAACTTTGAACTAGGAACTGAATTCCAGTAACTTCTCCTTCTGTAGTTAGGAGGCTTCATACTTTTAAATCAAAGATATGGCTATTATTTGTTTGAGGTTCTTTGACGACAAGCCTTTCTAAACACAAACACACATACATCTTTTCTTTCTTTAAATTTCTATTTAGGGTTTGACCTTTAGTAATAACATTTAGTTCCTTTTACCTTTTAAACAGTAGCTTAGAAAGTATTAAAAACCTGTGAAAATATATTTTAATAATCTTTTTCCTGTTGTGTTATTCAAAATACTAATTTTACAGGTCAAAATTTATTTGTATTTTTTTACTTTTTTCTTCTTTACAATATAGCTGAATTCACTCCGATTTTAAAACAAAATATGGGTAAGCTCAGCTGCATAACAACATGAGAGGCAACAAGTGTTTATCTGAGATCAATATAAGTAGCTATTAGGGATGTACTGATTGATTCAGGCAAAAGCCCAAATAATGTTGCAGTTAGGAAACAGAGACAATGAGTATTTATAAGAAAGAGAAGAGGAACAATTACATCAATAGAAAGAAGGCATTTCTATTGGTGCAGAAAACAAAATATAATGGTGTTTATTCTAAAGAATGTTTTAAATTTTCAGTCCAGCTGTCATCAGTGCAGTAGTCATAATATCTGCTTTCTTATTATCTTTACAAACAGTTTCTTGGGGCACGAGGTTGATTTGGTGCCTGTCCAGAGGTTATTTTGCCCTTTTTTAACATTCCAAAGGTTTCAGATATAAGATGTGCAAGGCAGTTTCTCTAACATGCAGGTCCAGCTCCATTTTAAAATGGCTCCATTTATTATATTTTTTACAATATCCATGGGATTTTAATTTTTGAAAGTGACCGAGTGACAATATGGGCAGGACAACGTCACTGGAAGAATTCATTCCTTACATTTCCCAAGAGAAGGGGGCATGCCACAAAACACAGGGCTACAAGGGAAAGCACTGGGTTCTGATCAGGAGCAGAAGCAGGAGTGAGGGGAAAGGAGTGAGGTTAAGGCCAGAGCCTTTATTGGGGTTTCTGCAGAAAAGGCAATGTTGGGCAGAGTAAACAGTTTGGGATTGACTCATTTAAATAATTCCAAAAGGCTTTGAACTATAGGGTTGATTCTAGTTGTCTGGTACCTGGCCCTAGGATGATTTAGAAAAGGGAAAATATGGGTTTAATGTGTGAGAATAAAAAGGTGGCTTGGTGGAGGTTGATTTGCATATGAAAAACATGCTCCCTGCCAAGACTTTTGTTATCTCTAAGAATTGGCTAGCAGGAGGAGAGGCAGTCCCTCCAGTTCCAGCAAGATTTTTATGATGTCAAAACATCATAAGCTACAAAAAATTTTAAAAACATGTTAATATAATTCTGTGTTAAACTTTATAGTTTATAGGTTTACTGAAACGAGAAAAAAATAATTTGTATACAAACATTCACTAGATGATGAAAAAGGCTATGAGAAGGGCAAAGACTATAAAGATATTCTTTCTGCATCTTCCCACCATTTTTGAGACATGGCTTTAATAGGACTACTGAATTGACAGTTTGGGACTAATTTAAGTTGTGGTCATCTTCCCAATGGTCTTTGTGCAATCGAAATGACCCACTGTGTATTCGATGTAATTCTTATGAATAATCACTAAACACTACTATTGAGGCATAAGCTTGCAACCAGCTCCTCCTTATGAAAATGCATGTTCCCAAAGGTGCAAGATTCTGCAGGACATAAAAAGGCATTGGTAATTTCAAACTGTGTGGGCTGCCAAAAATAGGCTTCTAGGAAAAGCCCTAATCTCCAAAAGAAAAATTAGAAGTAATGGTCAATGGCCCTTGAAAGTGGTTCTGGCCTCTGATCACACATATATACATTTCTTTTTGTACCAGAAACCAAAGAATCAACAAGTTCATGTTGACTAGTCTTCCATTATATTTTATGCAGTTTTTAAACTATATTAATTCTCCTTTCTGTGTAGCCTCCCAAAAGTGTGAAAATAGCTTTTTTTTTCCTTCTTTTTTCCTCCTGTGTCCTTTAATGCTCCTAGCCTTTCAGACCCAAGAAGATTTTCCTTTTTTATGGGAACCTCTTGCATCCATTAATTCATTTAGTCAATCATTCACCTACTCAACACTCATTTATTTGGTAGCTACTAAGAAGTCTCAGGCACCGTATTGCAAGTTAGGGCATTCTCAGTTTTTACATTGTGAACACTTATGCATTATTTTGAAAAACATTAAAAGTGAGGTTAAAAGGATATAATAGTAGTTTAGAGTGTGAGCTTTGAATCCAGCCATAATATATGGAGTTGTTGTGAGGAATATATGAGATAATAGAATATTCAAAGCTCCCAGAACTGTCTCTTCCAGTCAGCAAATCTTGACACCTTTTATCCTGAATCTGTAGTGTTGGCTAACTCATACCCAATTCTAGAATTTCTCTTTTCCAATGGCGTCCGTAACACACCTTAAAAAAATAATATTTACATGCTCCTCTTATGCCCGTGGGTAAAAGGGCCTGTTTCATGTAGCATCCTAATCATCCTCTCCAGACATGCTGGGCATTTTCCTTCTTGGGCTCTGGCTGCTGCCTTTTTCAGCATGCTGTTCTCCATCTTCTTTGTTGGTAAAAATACTACTGCACTTATCAGGGTCTAGTTCAAACATGACCTCCTCCATAAAGTCAGTTCTGATTGCCCCATGCCTACCAGGGGGCAGAACTGACCAATTTTAATGAGGTTCCATGTAACTTTGACCATACAAAATTTTGGCATTTTTTCTATTTGAAATGTCAAGATATTAATAAGTTGTAGCAATTGTCAAGAATATCTTTACAATAAAGATTATTATGAAGTTATCTTTAGAATGAAGATTATTATCTTTATAATCTTCTTTATAATATAATTATAATCTTCTTTATAATCTTTATAATAATCTTGTGAGTTTATATTTCCTAAACGACAGATGGAAATATTGCCATATGATCCAGCAATTCTACTCTGGAGATCTTTTTGAAGAAAAAGGAAACATTAAGTCAAAAATATATCTGCACCCCCACATTTATAGCAACATTATTTACAATAGCCAATGTGTGGCTATAAGCTAAGTGTCTATTGATAGATGAATGGATAAAAAATTGTAAATATATATAATATATATAAATAGATTTATGAATATTATTCAACTGTAAAAAAGAATGAGGTCTTGTCATATGTAACAAAGTGGACAGACCTTGAGGGCATTAAGTGTAATAAGACAAATACCAAATGATCTCTTATCTATGGAATCTAAACAAACAAAGAAAAGTTCTTTGATACAGAGAATAGATTAGTGATTGCCAGAGGCAGGGAACAGAGAGTGGGAGAAACGGATAAACTGTTTTTTTCTCTTTTTGGTTTTTTTTTTTTAGTTTAAATTTTTAAAATAATATTTTTTAAAGGGAAAAAAAACTTACTCACGCAATATAGGAAATAATAAACGATGCAATGTCACCCTTCTAGACCACGAATTTGTAATTCTTCCTGAAGTCTGCAGAGGAAGAAAATCTTACTTTCTTTCACAACAGGGAACCAGAAATCCTCCTGAGAGCACTCAGCTCCTCCCTTCTGCAAGATTCCCTGTTGGAAAGCCTTTTGACGTTTTCTTGTGAATTTCTTGAAAGAAAAATAAGAGATTATCCTGGGTAAACTTTTAGCTCTTCTGAGTAAATTGACCAATATATAGCCTTTGAATCAAATGCCACATCCTTTATTTGAAAGCACTTATACTTTCAATATTTTAGACTTCTCTGTCAATCAATCTATTCAGTATTTCTCGAGCTCCCACTTTCTGAGAGGAGGTCTTAGTTGCACTTGTGGCATTTAATCTAATGACAGTTTCTTTGTCTATGTAATGTATTTTGGGAAATATTCAATTCTGCTATAAAAGACACAGAAAATGGGATGAATGAAACTCACAAAATGAGTTAAGCATAGATAGTAAATAAGTCAGTAACTCATGAAAAATACTAAAGAGTTAAGGAAGTAGAGCATTTGTGAACATAGATAGGAAGTGTTGGAAAGACTTAATATTTAAGAGCTCTTCAGTAGGCCATCCAGTGGTGACACGATTCAGCCCCATGTATTCTCTACCAAAGAAAGAACACACAGCTGTCCATCAGACCAACTGGCAAGCCGCAGTTGTGTCCATGGTGTGGGTCCCAGGTCTGGCTGTGATCCAAGCTCGTTGCTAGGAATAGGACTCTGGATTTAAACTGTTACCCCTAACTTATGTAAGTATGACTCAGCTTATTGTTTATTACGCATGTGTGGCAGAATGCCACTATTGTTTTCTGACATATGTAAAGCCCATGTGGTCTCCTGGTGCAGAAGCGTGCGCTCCCTGCAATAAAGTTGGTTCCTGCCATTTCATTCGCATGTTGGCTCTTTGTGCATTTTTTCAACTGGGTGTCTCACCATCGAAATCTTCCCTTTTTGATCAGCTCGGCGCTGACACATGGGTATTTGTAGCTGTTTCTCTCTGCTAAAGCAAATATTTGTCATTGGCCCTGGGTCCCTTCGGTGTGTGAATCCCTTCCTTGAACCTCAGCTTTAGTCCTCATGACCACACCCATGGTGGGGAAGGCTGCTAAGTTGGAGAGACAGGACACATGAGCACTAGACTCGGGGCATGTATCCTTCTACCCTGCAGTCACTCTCCTCTAAGTGTGTTAAAGTGTTCCTTCTTTTTCTTCCCCTTGCTTCTTGCTGTATTTCAAATTCATCAACTTGTGCCTCAAGCGTTTTAATTTTTAAATGCATGCTTTCTGTTTGTGACCTCTGGGCAAGCTCACATGGTGGGCACTTAGAGATGACCAGGGTGTTAGGGTGATCCCCGTACAGTCTAACAATACTGACCCATCCTTCCCATTGCTGAGATTTCCCCCAACTGTGATTATTTAGCTTTTCAGGCCACCCTCCCCATCTCATTTCTCCTCTCATTTGTTGTTGAAAAGAATTTCCCCCTCTGCATCTTCTCACTAAGCAAACCCTTCTTTATAGATGTTCTGAGACAGCAAGCACAGAGCTGGCCTTCTCTGATACCAGCAAAAACTGCAAATGTGGAATCGCCAAAGGGAAATGGTTTTCACTTTTAAAACCTGAGGTTTTGAGGTTCTGATACCACTAGACATTTATATAGGATCTAAGCAATTAAATAGAGTAGTCTCCCTTATCTGCGATTTCACTTTCTTGGTTTCAGTTACCTGTGGTCAACCACAGTCCAAAAATATTAAATGAAAAATTTCAGAAATAAACAATTCGTAAGTTTTAAATTGTATGCCTTTTTGAATAGTATGATGAAAGCTAGTGCCGTCCCACTCTGTTTTGCCTAGGATGTGAATCATTTCTTTGTCCAGTGCATCCATGCTGCACATCCTCCCACCTGTGAGTAGCTTAGTGGCTGGCTGTCTTGGTTATCAGATCCAGGGTTGAGGATCACAGTGCTTGTGTTCAAGTGACCCTTATTTTACTTACTGCCCCCCAAGTGCAAGAGTAGTGAAGCTGGCAATTTGAATATGTCAAAGAGAAGCCCTAAAGTGATTTCTTTAAATGAAGAGTTATGTAAATATAGGGGAAAAAATGTAGTATATATAGAGTTTGATACGATCTGAGGTTTCGGGCACACACTAGGGGTCTTGGAACATATCCTCTATGGATAAAAGGGAACTAGTGTGAATGGGTGGTAAATTGTGGAAGCCTATTCTTTCTTGGAGTAGGAGCGTATAGCTAAGCAATGGGAGAAAGCTAGAATAAAACATGTTGAAGACATTAATTTAAACTCATTTTTATTTTAATATAGTAACAGATAATCACGTAAAAAATATTTATAGATTTGTGTATATACACAGTATAGCTGCCCACTCTTTAAGTGTAAGCTGTGCATAGTGGCTTTCTAAAAAGTACAGTAACGAAAGCAGGGCAGCAGAGGGAGTAACTTTAGTGGATAAACCTGACAAATACAAATTAGCATTGATAGTGATAAGTCATGTTGAAAGTATGTATTCTTGATATCTATGATAAAAATGGCACTTTATCTCTGAGGTATTCTTCCTCAAAACACATAACTTTATTCTAATCAAGAGAAGAACATTTGACAGATCCCCACTGAGGAACATTTTACAAAATATCTAATCAATACTCCTTAAAACTATCAAGATTATCAAAAAACAAAGAGAATTTGAGCAACTGTTACAGCCAAGAGGAGCCTGAGGAGACATGATGAATGATAGCAAATTGTAACATGATTTTTCCTGGAAGAGGAAAAGGTGATTAGGCAAAAACCGAGGAACTCTGAAAAACATAAAGACTTCAATTAAGATTCACGTCTCAATATTAGTTAATTAATTGTAACAAGTGTACCATACTAATGTAAGATGTTAATAGAGAAAACTGGATATGGGATATATGAGAATTCTCTGTACTATTTTCTTCCATTTTTCCTGGAAATTTTTTAATAATCTATTCTAAAATAAAAAGTTTACTTAAAAAGAAAACAAAACAAAACCCTGATATTTTGAGAGACTAAGCTTTCTAGTAGGGAAAAGTTACTTTCAATTAGGTTTTTGTTAATAAAAATGGTTTTTAAAAGTTAATCACTTATAGACAAAGTTTTATTTTGTGACTGGGTCAATTCATAAATTAAAAGATTAAGATAGAGGAAGGCATTTTCTTATTTGACAATTTTTTTTTCTGACATCTGACTCTCCCTGCACAGCTACATTCCACATCTACCCAGGTCTCAGAGATGGACGCACAGAACAGACTTGAGGCTATGAGAGTTTTATAAACCACCAGTGGCTGAATGACACACTGGTTCCTTGGAAGACATTTTAGCTCTGCGAACACAAGAGAAAATGATATTTTTAGAACAATTGTGTATATGATATAAACAAAGTTAGAAGATCAAGAAATGGTTATGCTTCTCTACAAGAGTATTTCCTCCTTGGTTTCTATGTAATCACTTAGCACTGTTGAGGAGAATAGTGCTATTATTAGTCATAATAATTTCTGTTGTTTTCCCATCAATTTAGGAGTACATAGTGAAAATAAAAATGTTGATATGACTCATTTATGTACCACCTTGTACTAAATCAGATTTGATGTAGCAACCCAGATGCTCTGGGTGCCTAAGTACATCCTTTATATTGTGCCACATGTAGATTCAAGCAACCTAGATCCATGACAAACAGTCACTACCAAGCTAACTACTGTAGCAGGAATTTGGGTTGTCTTTGCTATGGAATTGCTGCTAAGGTCCTACATTCTGAGTTTAGACTGTTACTTAGGCCAGTCACTGTCTCACTTAGTTTATTAAAATGATCAGAGAATGAGTTCCACTGTCAATACCACCCTTTCGTACAATCCCCCTCCTGCAATCTGCAGTCTACAGAAAGGGGGGCCGACATTGGGGACTGTAGTGTTGCTAAGAGAAGATATTCTTGCTCTTCATTCAGAGGGCTTCTCAGTCAAGGGAAGAAAGCTTCAGGGAGTGTTGCAAAGACTAAGGTTTATGCTAAAAGAAGAGACCAGCATTTGTTCTCTGGTTGGATATCTGCTTACCATGAATTTGGAAAATTTCCCCTGGCTACTATAATAATGGAAAAGAAAATTAATGAGAGATGAAGTGGTAGAGAACTGCCAGCCACCTACTTCCTAGTTCCTAAGAAATGTGCAATAGATCCCAAAGTGTCTGAAGTTTTAAGAGTTGGCCTCAGAAAAGTAGACACTTTGCAGCTATAGACTTGCAAGGACCACCTGGTACATTCATCGTGATGTCCTCAGAAGATCAGAGCAAAACTGTCCAAGGACTATGAAGTTCGGCAGAATGCAGGGAATGAGCTATCACCCTGAGGACATATTAGTGCATCAAACACTCTAACTGGACGCACAGATAATGAATTCCAACAGCAGTTATCACCAAACAAATTGATGTCTACAATCCGCCCCCAACAGGCATCTCTTTAAGCATTTTCCTCTCCCTTTTTTCTCCCTCTCACTTCTCCAAGAAATAAAAGAAAGTAAATTTCTCACTGTTCTGGTCTGCCCTGGAGGAGGGGAGCTTTTAAGTTAGAAAAAAAGAAAGAAGGAAGGGAGGAAGGAAGGAAGGAAGGAAGGAAGGAAGGAAGGAAGGAAGGAAGGAAGGACGGAAGGAAGGAAGGAAGGAAGGGAGGGACGAAAGAAAAAAGGAAGGAAGAGGGGCAGGGATTGAACCTTATTGGAATGAGTATTCTAATATCTGACATTCAATGCTAAGTAAGGGATATGGCCAAGGTAGCTTTAAGTGAGCCACTTCCCACTGGGAAAATGGTTTGTTTTGTTTTGTTTTGTTTTTTTCACTTATTTGGGAAACAGGTATTAGGTAAAAAGGACTTCATGTTAAATTCTCCCACATTGAGACTCCTCGATATACAAGCGGCACCAAGAATTTAATTCCCATGGGAATATACAAACCGACAATTTGCAAACCACTTCAGAAAAAATAAGAAAATGCTAATATCTCTAGAATTGTTTATATTAGTTTTATCTAAGTTATTGTATAGCTAGGATTATTTTATTTACTGGTATTACTGTAATGCTTAAGAGAAATGATACATCTACCCATTCAGATTTTATTTACAAACTACAGTGGAGAATATTCTTTATGCCTTTTCCTCTTAAAAATACATAGCTCCGTGACATAACAGAACCACAAATTGTATGATGTTAGCTATCATCAGCTTCTTGAGATATTTGGAACTCAGAATCAGTGTTACTTTCAGGAGTCCACCATAACTCCCAAAACAAGGAGGGTGACTGACATGTTTTACCAATCGTTGTTGTAAGGTGAGAAAAAATGTGGCGTATGAAATTCTGAAAGAAGACATGTCTTTTGGGAGACTGCCAGGTTGAAACTACATGATACCAAATACTCAGAAAAAAAAAAAAAAAACACAATAATTCACTTAGACATCTATTTGCTAACAGACATCTGGATGTTTGAGAGGATGTAGACATAAAATGCGATGACTGCCTATCGACGCCATTTATCCAAATATTGTGCGTTGCTTGGAAACAGTTAAAGATCTGTAGTATTAAGATACAAAATGAGATAATGTCCCCTTTGAGGCTTGTGCCTAAATTGAACATGACACTCATTCTTAAATACTCATTCAACATTCAGTCACTTTTAACACGCAATTGACTTTTGAGATTGGTCTGAATTGCCTAGAGCTTGGACCTAAGTTCCAGAAATGTTAAAGAAAATACATTTCATGTTTTCTATCTTCCAACTTTAAAATAAGACATTTATTTCATATTGTTTTTAAAACAACTCTTTGAAAAGTATTAATTTAAAATCAATATTTTCCCATAATACCCTTTCCCACCAATATTTTCCCATAATACACTTTCTGGTTTTATTTACATAACCATCATACATAAATAGGATACATTGGTGACCTGATGTGAGAGTACTCTGTCATGCACAGGAATCTGCTCTCTCAAAAGCTACTTGAGTACAGTATTATTCCTCTGATGAGAGGCATTAGTATCCTTCAACCAATCACCAATTATATTTATTCTAAATGGTCCACTTTGAAAAATCGTATACCGATATATTTCTCTCATCATTTTATTTTTATTTATTTATTTTTACTGCCTACAGCATCTGGTATTCCTAGGTGGTCTCCCATTTAAGTACTAAACCAGGCCTGACCCTGCTTAGCTTCCGAAATCAGACAAGATCAGGCACATTTAGAGTAGCATGGCCGTAGACTTACCTCATTTTTTAGAGTGGTATGAGTATGGAAGCAAGGCACAAATCCAGGTTATCTAGATCAATTTCATGTTCTTAACCCTCACTGTAATGCTAAGAATGCAGCCCAAGTTCAAATCCTGGCTCTGCCTCTCAGGATTGGTGACTATGTATGGCATCACTACACATCAAACTCATCAGCAAGTTCTGCCTATCCTACTTCTCGAGCATGCCGCAGGTCTACCTACTGCTCTCTACGTCCCTTCTCTAGATGACTGTAGACTGAGCTCCCTTCCTCCAGTTATACCCTATACCCCAGTCTGATCTCTTCTCCATATCACTGGTAGAGTGATCTTTCAAGAGTATAAATCAAATACTGTCACTCCTCTGGTTTAAATATCTCCAACAGATTTCTATTTCTCTTAGAACAAAATCCATATGCTGGCTCCCTCACTGACTTCTTTTACCAGAGTCTCTTTTATTAAGCTCTGGACTGTCGGAACCCCTCTCTGTACCTCAGACACAACGAGCAAGCCCTTTCCCACTTTATAGCCTTATAGTTGCTGTTCCCTCTGCCTGAAATGGCTAATTAATTCTTGTGCTGAAGATTTCAACTCAAATGCCATCTCTCCCAAGAAGATCTAAAGGAGCCTCCCTCCTCCACCCCATCCTATCACACTGTTAATCCTCTATTGACACTTTTCATACCCAATAATTCTCACTTTTTTTTTTAAACAAGGTAACCCTTGGTTGACCTCACAGATTGCAAGGACCTTGTCAGCTTACAATCCCTTATTTTTTATTTTTTTTTGTTTTTTACACCTACAGCACCTGGTCTTCCTAGGTGGTCTCCCATCCAAGTATTAACCAGGCCAGACCCTGCTTAGCTTCCGAGATCAGACGGGATTGGGCTTGTTCAAAGTAGCATGGCCGTAGACTGAGCTGGATTAATCTCAATTGTTCACTTCTTGGCCATAGTGATTGCTCTAGCAAGGGCAAAATGCCTCAAACTAAGCCTATCAACATTCTTTCCTTGGATCCTTCTAACTGGCTATCAGATTGGAGAATCTTTCTCCACACTGGTAATGAGACTAACAGGAGGTTAGACCAGTGCTATCACAAGATAGTACGTTGCCTTATGGATAAATAGGTCTGAAGGAATAGACTTGATAGAAGTAAAAAGAGCTAACAGATTTACCCTCAGCAGATCCACATCTTTCTCAGCTCTGTGGCCACTGTCACTTCTACAATTATCATGTTATGTTTATGCAAACCAATGCATTTCCCTGTTTTTGCTTAACTGACTTCGAGTTCCATTTCTATCACTTGTAACCAAAAGGTCTAACTAAATGGTTAGTAATTAAATTTGGATTTTTAAAGAATTTCAGGTTTTACAAAGAGTGGTATATTATAATTAAGTATATAGTTATATTCTAAGCCTATGGTCTTTAATGGTTCATCCATTTTGGCCCTCTCTCTATTCTGTGTCAGAAGAACCTCTATTCTTGACAGAAGGAAATTTTTCCTATTTTTTTTTTTTATTTTTCATAAAATCTTTTCTACTGAGGAAAAACTCCCAATTTAAAAATAGAAATAGGAAGATGTTTACAGTGATAGAGGTAGCACATAAAGGCAAAAGGTGAGATGCTTCCTCGAATCATAAAAGTAAGAAATAAAATTATCCTCTAAGAGTTAATCTATAAAGTTCACATTATAGGATCAGAGCAGAACCAGTGAAAGCAATTGCAATAGAACGACTGTCTTCAAAAAAGACAACAATTCTTGGACCTGCACCTTTCTAAAATATTAATGCTTAAAATTGTATTTATGATACTTTAAAATATATACAAAAGTAGAGAGAAAAATACAATGTATACACATTCATCCATGACCCCAAATCAACAATTATCAAAAATTCACACCCATTTGTTTCATCTACCCCTCTTTTTTTTTCTTTGCAAAAATAGTTTAAAGTCAATCCTAGTGTTATGGCACAATACCCTACAAACCTGAATATGCATCTCTAAAAATTATAAACATTTTCTTGTATAGTGATTACTGTCAGTTTACAATCTTAGCAATTCTGAAAAGTAGAGATTATTATTTCTATTTTTACAGATGAGGAAAGAGGCTGTAAAGTGGGAAAGGGCTTGCTCGCTGTGTCTGAGGTACAGTTTCACTTCTTTTTTTATTTCACAAAAGAATTTAAGAATAACTGAGTCACTCAATGACCTGTTTCAACCATAGTCCATCATTATTATAATCATTTCTTTGCATATAACTTCAACTCCCTTGCCCCACATACTTTTCATCATTCTTGTGTAGTAAAACTTCAGCATTGGTCAAACCTAAAGATCTGCCAATCAGAATCTTCACCTGAGAAGAAAAGTTGGTAGAGCTCAACCTCTAATTGTTCTGATGGGCATCATATATTTCTAACTACAAATCCAAAATAGGAACTCAACAATTACTTCTCCTTAGTTATATTTACTTTAACATTCAGTAAAACATCTTACCTAATTCTTCCTCTTTGAATCACTCCCTCTTACTCAAAGCAAGTGACTTTGACTTAGTCTACAATTGAGAGAAGAGAAACAATAAATGGGCATCAGAAATGGAATCTTTGGTGGTAGTCAAACTTGTTTGACAAGTATTTCTAGCACAATGCTCTCTATGCATATGGGAGGTTTATACTTCCTGGCTCCTTTGAGTGATTTATTCTGGCCAATAAGTTAAGGGCAAAAATGATGGGTGTCACTCTTTTTCTCTCTGGTATGATAACAGTAAGTGCTAAAGATGAGCTTCTCATCTAGGTTATACCCCTGACTAACTGCAGTGCACAGAGCCTGAGACCTCCCCAACTGGCAGTAGATGTGCAGCATGAGTAAGAAATAAATTTCTATTGTTTTCAGTCTTTGAAATTTTAGGTTCTGTCTTTGTCCCCCTTCTCTTTCTAATCAACAATTTCTCTTAGTTTTTCTCAGCCAGTCTTATGGTTTTAATTATTATCACCCCGATAACTTCCACGTTTATATCTTTGGCATCTGATTTTTCCCCTGAATTTCAGATCAGCACGGCCAATCACCCATTTGACATCTCCATGGGGCTAACCAACTGGTATGCCAAACTAAACATGTCCAACATACTCATTGTTTTTTTACCAAAACATGCTCCTTCCACAATCTTCCCAAACTCCATAAATGCTACCACACTTTATTCAAATGCTCAGACCAAAAACTTAAAAGTAATCTTCGATTCCTTTTCCTCCCCTTCCATTTTCCCACATAATTCTCTTCTCCACAAGTACTATTGATTTGTCTTCTAAAACATATCTCAAACCTATTCACTTATCTACATCTCTTCTGTAATCCAAGTCACAATCATATCTTGCCTTGACTACATAATGGTTTACCTTTTCCTACTCTCATTCCTCAGCTATCCATTCTTCCACTAATGACCAGAGTAAAATTTAAAATATAATTCATAATCATGTTCTTCTGGGGCTTTCTGTTGCACTTAGAATAAAATTCAAATTATTTAAGCAGCTCACAAATTATTTAACCAACCCTACAGTTTTGGGCCCCTATCTATCTCTTTGATCTTCTTCCAGCTCTTACCACTTCCAACATTTCTGGTCTTATTTCTATTCTTTGAACACACTAAACAGATTCTCATTTTAAGGACTTTGCATTAGTTGTTTTCTTTTTATTTGCAATGGCTTTTCCATTTTGCCATGTCCACACAATATGTTTTGGAGGATTTGGATGGGGTATCAATCAAATGTATGGGTTAATTTAGGTAAAAATTATATCTAAATCATGTCAAGTCTTTACATTCAGGGATGTAGTATATCTCACTACTTATACAACATTTTTAATACAAATTTTATAATTCCTTTTATATAAAATTTTTATCTTCCTTGTAAGATTTATCTTGGGGTGTTTAAAAATATTTTGGGGGCAGGGTCTTTTCTATTATATTTCTAACTGATATTGCCAATGTATAAGAAAATTATCAGTTTTTGTAATAGTAATCATTTGTCTTGCTGTCTTACTGAAATCTCTTCTAATTTTAAAAATCACATTTTTTTTCAATTGATTCTCTTAGATTGTCCAAAGTAGACATCCATAACATCTAAAATAATGACAGTATTTTCTTTCTCAGATCAGGAGGGTGTGTATAGCAAACACATCAAAATCAGGGAGCCTGACCTGGAGTCTGAACCAGAACTTCTTATACCTTGCTGGTCATGAGGGCAGATTGTTGCTCCACATCAGAGCTCTCCTCACTCCTGGTGATCTCACTAAAATTAGGTACAAAATATCAATCTCACAATTATTAATATAAAAAGCCAACAAGCTGGTATGAACCACTCTGAAACTCACTTCAGACATATCTTTACACAAACACTATTAATCAATCATCGTGTTTCATGCCTTGACAGTACCATGCAGCAAAATATCTTGAGTCAACTCTAAGCTTGCTGGCATTAACCTTCACAGCACAGTGATCATATTTTTTTTAAATGTTATTCCTTTTAAAATATATACTTTATAATGAAATATCAACATTTAGAAGTTCTACATAACTAAGTAAACTAATATTTTTCCAGTGACTGATGTATCATGCAATAAAATTTTGTATAAGTAAAAGATCCATTCAAAATGCTAGACAAATGGATATTATTATAAGAAAGTACAAAATTTATTAATATAGTTTGAAATTCTACATTGCAACCAACCCTCAAAAAAACTATCACTTGTTAAGTTTGGAAAAACTACCAAAGAAGAATATCCATAATTATCTGCAAAAACTAATAGAATACTTCTTTTTGCAACTACATATCTGTGTGAGACTGCATTTTCTTCATATGCTTCAACCAAAATGACATAGTGCAACTGATTGATTACAAAATCGTATTTAAGGAGGCAAATTATCTTCTATTACGCCATTTATTAAAGAGATTTGCAAAAATGAAACAATACCACTCTTCTCACTAAATGTTTTTGTTTGTTTGCTTTGGAAATAGTGATTTTTTTAAATTTAAAGTGTTAGTTATGTTAACACATGATGGGTTTGTTATTTTTAAAGTAAATTCATAAATAAACATTTCTAATTTAAAACACTTTAATATCTACTATAGTAAATATTGATAAATAGAATCCATATGAACAGAAGCTCTTTTGGAATACTCAATAATTTTTAGTAGGGCAAAGGGATCCTAAAGCTAAAAGTTTAGGAGCCAGTGAACTAGACGAAACTATACTGTTTTTCAAAGATATGATTATTTTATTAGGCCCAGTTTCTAAGTAGACATATCACATTAGGCACATTAACTGATCTCTATGAGATTCTGTTTTCTTAGCTATTAAATGAGGTAATGGTATAACAGATGTCATCCACATATTGAATAAAAATAAAGCTTAATTTCTCTCTATTTTTTAATTGAAAAAGAGATATCATTCTGGCATCACATAAGATATGATGGCCACCTAAATTTAAGTTCATCCACACATCCTTCCCACAAAACAAAGAGAACAAATAAAGCCACCCAAACTTAGATTATAGATTACCCAAGAGACAGAGAAAACTATAAGCTTCATACCGATAAAAATAAGAAAGTAAACATGTGGAGTTGTAGACTTGATTTTTTAGGCCATATCATAGCATAATCAGGTAAGGATTCATAGGAGAGGAGGAAAATGTCAGGTTCCTAGCGGTTGTAGAACTAAATTATTTCCTGAAAAATGTCATAACAGTAGTGAGGATATCCTGGGACAGGTCTGATCTATTGGGTCGGAAGATTATTTACCAAAGTATGAAAAAGAAAGCCTAGAAGACCATGGAATCAATGGTGGCAGTTTGGAAAAGGCAGCATTTTGGGGTTAGATGAGGCCTCTTTGAATGAGGTGTACCTTGGAGGTATGGTGTTTAAAGGAAAATAAAAATGTTAGATGATAAAGGTTTTGATAAAGCAAGATAGCCAAGGAATCAAAAGAAGACAAATCAAATGAATATTTAAAGTTATTCTTTAAAGAAATTTCATTAAATTGCTGTAACAAAATAATGCACTTTTGAAATTGAAAACAAAAACAGGTCAACTCCCTAAAGTGTCCACTTGCACTTTGTAAGATTACTTGCTGATGCTGATTCAGGAAAATCCAATACAAAAAATAAAAACTTATCCACCAAAGACTTTAAAAGTAGGAAACGGAAAATGGAAATCAAATCTTTTCAGCAGAAGAAAACATTCTACTCATCTATTAAAAATAAAACCTTCACAGCAAATAACAAATGAAACACAACACTCTAACAAAATTAAATATAATTTAAAAAGGACTACACATATGAACAAACACTATGAATCCGATTTTAAAAATTTCAGAAATGGGCAAACAGAAGGAAGATATGAAATAGAAGTTGATCAAACTTAGGAAATAGGACATGGTTCCATAGTGTAGCAGTTAGCAGGTCTGCTTTACACGCAGAACGTCCTGGGTTCATGCCCCAGTGGAGCCACAGTCCATGGTCTACGGCCATGCCACCTAAAACATGCCTGATGTCTGATCTTGGAAGCTAAGCAGGGTCAGGCCTCGTTAGTACTTGGATGGGAGACCACACAGAAAGATCAGGTGCTATGAGCATGGGGGAAAAAAAAAAAAAAAAAACAACTTAGGAAATAAATTGAGAAGAAATAAAGTAATTTCAAAAAAGAAGATTAAATTACTAGTGGCCAAGGGAGAATAAATATGACTGAATTTACAGTAGAAATTTATAGAGGAAAAAAAGAAAGAAAACATAAAGAGGTGGGAAGCATCAGAGAATAAGTAGCATATATAGAAGACAGCGAAAGAAGATCCAGTACTTACTAAATTTGAGCTCATGAAGAAGATAAACAAAACTGTAAAATGGGACTAATATTTTAAAATATAATTCAAGAAAACTTCCTGACATAAAAGAAAACTTAAATCTACACATTGAAAAGCCCATTACGTACAAAAGGAAAAAAGTGTTTCAAACAATCAACTGTGAGACATTTCTTAATAGAACTATAAGATTTAAAGATAAAGAAAAATTCTCTGCCCCAATCCAAGAGACCAATCACAAGAAGAAAAAAAAAAATCATTTTGACAACAGACTTCTAGACAGTAACAGACACAGCAAAGAAATAGAATAGTACTCTTCAGAAACTCAAGAATAGAAAGTATGAACCAAGGATTTTATTTCCAACCAAACTGTCTATAGATTGCTAAGCCAATGGCAAAACAGTATTCAATATGCAAGAATTTAAGGCTATTGTACACATGAACCAATCCTAAGAAATTTATAGATCAGATTTCTCCTACCAAAGACAATTGGGGAACTTTAGCAAAAGTATATTTAAGAGTTTACAAAGGTGGGGTAAAGAGAAAGATAGTGTGTAAATATTAAATGCTCTAACAAAGCAAAAATAACACTGCCAAAAAATAATCAGCTAAAAAGACTTGTGTTCTAGCAAGAGAGAATTGAAGAGGAGACTTCATAAAGAGAAGTGTATATAGACTCTGTGGTATGTTTTTAAATATTCTACATGGATTTTGTTCATGTCTTGAGAGCTGGGCTTGGTTGTCTTAAAAACCTTTGCCACCCCTGACATGCTGCCTTTGTTTTTTGGCTTTATTATAATCCCATGGGAATGCTCAGCGCCCATAATACGATTAAAAAATGAGAGTTAGCATTTTACTTTCTTTTTGGGAGCGGTCTGTATGTGTACATATGTGCATCCTTTCGAGTGCAGTCCTCTGTTTTTGGTTTTATGACTGGGAACAAATTTTATTACAGTATTTTCTCAGTATTATTTTGTAGTAAATGTTCTTGAAAGAATGGGCAGTCA
>NW_006443225.1:605059-609661 GCF_000325575.1 Pteropus alecto | reverse complement strand
TCAAAGAATATAATTTATTTTAATTATCAGAATAAATAATAAAGAGAAAAAAAAGATTGGAAGTAGAACACCACAGTTACTAGTCAAAAGGTAACCACTAGGATAAAGATATAAGCCTTTCTATATATCAACAGAAAAAATTTTAATCTAAATTAATTTTCAAAAAAGAGAAAATGTACCAAATAGTAAAATCATATAATAAATATAATACATACATAAATTTAATCAGAAATAATATGAGAGATCTGAGACCAAAGATGTGTCACAGGAAAACAACACAAATGGGCTTAATTCAAATATTAAAAATAAATTTTTGAAAACAAAAGGAAATATTAAATCTGGATCAGGAATATCAATATACATAAGTAGATGATGATATTGTATCAACAATGATTTTCTAATTTTGATAGTTATATGGTGATTCTGTATGAAATTGTCCTTATTTTTTAGAAGTATTAAGTATAATGATCATCATGTGAAATTTACTCAAATAGATCAGAAAGAAA
This sequence comes from Pteropus alecto, assembly GCF_000325575.1. Classification (NCBI taxonomy): domain Eukaryota; kingdom Metazoa; phylum Chordata; class Mammalia; order Chiroptera; family Pteropodidae; genus Pteropus; species Pteropus alecto. The sequence goes on along the minus strand of NW_006443225.1, from coordinate 609,155 downwards.
AGATAAGTATATAAAGAAATAAAGATAGAATAATAAAAAAATGCATGACATGTTAACTATTGGGGTATCTGGGTAAAGGATATATAGGCCTTTGTATTCTTGCAACTTTTCTGTAAATTTGAAAAAATTTTTAAATATATATTTTTAAAGTATATATAATAAAAAATGTAATTATATGGGAATATAATTATAGTTATGTGTATTGTAGGTAAAATAAACAAATATATGTTAATTTTATATATACTTTTTCAGTCTCCACTGAAAGAACACTGAAGTGATTCTATCTCCATAGCAACAAGCACATTTATCAGTCCTTTCTTGCTGAATACCATTATCCATTAAAATATACCAGGGATCTCTAAAGAAACGGCTGATTCTACATATGATCAGACACATCAGTAGGAAGTAGCTTGAGAAGCAGTCTCAGTCCAAACTGATGATGTTTTGATCATCAAAAAGAATAATAACTTTGATTGCAAAATGCTAAATAAATAAAAGCCTTGATGTTTAAGAAATAAAAAAAAAAAGAGAAAGGGAAAAAAGTACAATGTGTTACTATTCAAGTGATTAGACAGTCTCAATTTCTTACTCTAAAAATTGGTAATTAAAGGGAAACAATTAAATACACACTTGTCTTTTTAGGTAGAAATTCTTCCTCAGTTCATATGGAAAAGCTCCTCTCTCTCTCTCTCTCTGTCTCTCTCTCTCTTTCAACAGAAGAATGCCAGCTAATGAATATAAAAAAAATACTGGAATTAGGCAATCAACACTTTCACATCACCTAATAAAAATCTTAATTGAGATAAGACTCATCAATGGAATTCTATAATCATGAATTGTTATTGGTATTAGGATAGGCACAAAGTACCAAAATATCACCCCTCCAATTATTTACTAATTGCAAAGGAAAAAAGTGCTATTACAAAGTAAAAATCTGGTCATTAACATCTCAACAAAGTAATCGAACAGCATTATTACTAATTGGATCATTTGGCATTATACGCCTCCTAATATATAATAGAAGGTACACAGACATGAAGTCTATTTGCCAAAATTAATTAAAGTGTAATCTAATCACATTTTAACTAACTTCCAGGTTTTAGGGAATGTTAAATGATACCACAAAGAAACAAGCAAATCCAGAATATGTGAAAATCCTACAAGATAATTTACATTTCAAAAGTCCGGATCAAAGAAAAGGATGGTGAAAAAGTAAATATATTACCATAATCAAAAAATGCCCGTTATTTCTCATAAATAAATTTGAAATTCACTTTAATAGAAAGTACATGTCGAATATTAGTTGAATGAGTGGTGAATAAAAATATGGCTTCACCTTTCAATAAATTTTCTGCAGAAGGATGATTAATAATAACTGCCATCTATTGAATACAGATCCTGTCCAGAGATTAATCCTATAAACACTATTTCACTTAATCTACAACAATATAAGGTAGATATTTTTATCCCCTTTTGTAGACGGAAAATGATTTGGAAAGGTTAATCATTTGCACAAGGTTATGACAAGGGGGAGACTGGATTTGGATACCAACTCCACACTCTGTCATAACCTGCCACCTTCCATAACAGAGACATTCATTAAGTGCCTACTTTAAATATGGAACTATGCTGGGGGTCTTGATGACATTATAAAACTAACGAACACCCAAGTGATGATTGTAAATCAGGGTTTAGTGGAAAAAAATTGAAGAAAGCAGCAATAACAAAAATAACAATATAAAAAGTGACAACAAAACATTCGATTTTGTAAGTTGGCCCTTAAATACACACAAAAAAGATTGCTTAGATAAATATAATTTAGTTTTTCTCAATACTGGGCAGGGAGGGCTGCCGGGGGCTAGATTTGTTTCCATGTACATTTCGAGATCTTCTATGGTTTTCTATTTATCTTCAGTCCCACTGCCTAGGATTGCTTCCTTTTCCAAATTCGAATCTCTTCCATTCCTCACCTTCCCAACTTTTCCATCCTGTGTCTGAACGAAACCTAGCCTTGTTATATTATGGTAAACCAACTCTCATTCACAACTGGGTTTTCAAAGATTCCTCCAACATCTTTGTCTCTCTTCTGAGGAAATCACTTTCCCCATGGCCCTCTTGTCATTCCCTATCAGTAGGGTCACTATCCTAAGCTGCTTCCAGATCATTAATTGGCCCCATATTAAAAAAATGCTCTTAAATTTTTAGCCACCCCACTATTCCTAGTTGTTACTGCCAAGTATCTTCTGATTACTCCTCACTCTCCTTGGAATCTTCTGGGGATTAGATAATATAATATATATAAAATTTACAGCATAGTGCCAGACACACAGTAATGGCTCAATGCTTATTAGCTAACCCTTCCTTACCCTGGAGGCCAAAAAAGATGGGGGCAGGAAGGGTCTTTCTTCCTTCTAGGTCAGATTCTCTGGCTTATCTTTCAATTTATTCAGAGCAATACTCTGCAGCATACCTTTCCTAATCCCTTCTCTGCCAGTTCCCTAACCTTTAGTTTTCCTTCAAAGTCTATGTCCAAGTGAGTGTCCTTCCTGAGATCTCACAGCTCTCCAGGGCTGTTTGTGCAGAGCACTGACCCCACGGAGTTGTCATTGCACCCCAATAGCTCACTTATCACTCCTTTCCACAAGGCTATAAGTTTCTTGAGTTGAGGACTAGACCAGGTCTGATTGGATTTTTTTTTTTTTTTTTTTTTAAGCATTTCTAGTGCCTATTACTGCCTGGAACAAAGCATAAACTGAGACAATCTCATTTATTCTAGCCTAGAGCTCATCTCGAAGTTTTACAAGTAAAGGTAGTCTCCTGGGTTAAATTTATATCCTATCTCCTCAGAAATATAACTAACTCTACTTGAATACCAAAAGATTCTTTTGTTTTCTTTTAAATTTAAATTAAATGGTTAGAGGTGGAATATGCATACATACGTGCATAAATTACCCAGAGAATTTAATGATCTATGAATTCACGCTAGTATTTCTACAGCATTTGCTTTCTTCTGACTCTTGACCTCTACAAGAAAAGGTGAGATTAGATTTTTTTCAAACATAATCGAGATTTTTTTTTCCCAATTGCTTATTTCAAACACTAAACAAAAAGTACCGAAATTATTTCTTGCCACCATAAAGAGCGAGAATAGTTAGGTCATTTTTTGGCCATTTAGTTTGCTATTAAATCAAATGAATTTGAAAAAAATGTATTTTAAAAACACTTTCCTTATAGATTATTCTATTTAACTGTGAATTAAATATTTCCAAATAAAACTACTTATTCATTGAATGTGAAAACTGACTAAGCTTTCAATCAAAGCATACACAAACCAAAGATATTTTCAAAATGAAATTAGCTTCTGCATGGTCTTTGTACAAACCTGGAAGTAGAGCAAAGTTAAATTTTCTTTCTTTGAGAGGAATAGCTTTTAGCAGAAATATGCTAAAGTATTTTTGTACTTGAGAAATTATAAGAATTTTGACAATTAAAATAGATTTCCTGTGATTGGAATTCATAGTTTAAAAAAATATTTGGAATTTCTTCAAGTTGCTTTGGTTATCCCATTTTATGTGATTTCTTAGCCTTTCTATATGTCTGCATGGGTAGACGTAAGAATAAACAGAAATGCCTGATTTGGAAACTTCTTTCAATCACACATAAGAGAGTTGTATGGAAGGGAGTTATTCCAGAAGAATAAGCTGTTGTGAGTTAGATTTCTAATTGTCAAAAGCAGCCACTCTTAGAATTATTCTTAGCATATTAACTGTTCCCAAAAGGAATGCCTTCTGGTTTTATCTAAGGAATGCGATACTAAGTTAATCCTTAAATTATTGACTCAGTAGAGTGTCTTAAGAAAGGCAGTATGTATACTTTGAATGTTATTGTTTTTAAAAGTTTAATAACAATATTTTAGTTCAAATGATTGTGAGTGCTCTTAGAAAAGTGTGTCTGATGGAAAGATGCCATGAGCTAGCAGTCCAAGTCTTTTATGCTTGCTATTACAGCGTTTTAACTCTATATTTGCATTTACTTTCTAAAAATTTGCTTAATTGTCATGATCTGCTTTAAGTCCTCCTAACAACTTGGGATCTCT
>NW_006443225.1:584691-605030 GCF_000325575.1 Pteropus alecto | reverse complement strand
CCAAGCCTTAGAAGAGCACGCTTATCCCCCTCTTCCGCCCAAGTTAGACAGATGTTAACAAACTTGGCTCCACCCTAGTAACGGACTGTTTTCACAGGCTCCTTCCAATGTCTCTAGTGCTTCAGAGCAAGCAGTTCTCTTCATAGATTTCAGGCTCCCATTTTGTTTTTTTCCCATTCCACCATTTTTATCATAACTTCTGGGATATCCTCTTTCACTCTTGCTTTGATTAGCTATACTTTGCAGGAAATAAAACACCAATTTTAAGTGGATAATTTGATGTTGACAAATGTATATGATCATGCAATTGCCACCAGAGTTAGGATATAAAATATTTCCAACACTTCAGAAAGTTCCATTGTGCCACTTTAAAGTCAGTCCCCTAGCCCAACCTCTCAAACTCACCAACAGATCTGTTTTTTGTCACTGTGGTTTATTCATTTCTAGAATTGTGTATTAGTGAAACTCTACAGTATGTAATCTTCTGTGCAGGGCCAGGGGTAGTGTGAGGGGAGTGCTTTTGTGTCTGATTTCTTTTACTTAACATAATGCTTTTGACACTCTTCTGCCTTGTTGCCTGAATCTGTAGTTTGGTCCTTTGATTTACCAAATCTACGGAATGACTATACCATAATTTATTTATCCATTCACCTATTGATGAGTTGTTTCTAGTTCTTGTTTATTGTGAGTAAAGCCACTTTAAAGATTTGCTGTACTTATCTATGTGGACAAAAGAATTTATTTCTCATGGCTAAATACAAGAGTGGGACTACTGAGTCGTACGGTAAGCATTTAGTTTTATATGACTTTAAACTTTTTCTAAATTGGCTGCACCATTTTACATTCCTACAAGAAACGTATAACAGTTATAATTGCTTTATATCTTTGCCAGCATTTCGTATTAAAAGTCTTAATTTTATCTTTAGTGGGTATGAAATGTTTTCTCAGTATGATTTTAATTTTTGTTTCTCTAATGACTAATAATCATTAGCATCTTTTCATGTGCTAATTTGCCAGTTACTTCTTAGTGAGATGTACTTGGTTGTGTTTACCTTCCTGTTTCTTTTAGTTGGGGTTTATTGAGCTTTGATCCATTGGCTTATAGTTTTCACACATGATAAATATTCAGCCATTATTTTTTCAAACATTCGGATGTACCTCCACGTCCTCCTTTCTGAGACTCTAATTATATGTACATATGTGTGATGTATTTTAGCCATATTATATTGTTCTATTCATTTGTAAAAATATTTTCCTCTGAGTTTCTTTTTGGATATTTTTAATTGCTTTATCTTCAATTTCGATTTTTTTTTCTGCTGTCTAATGTTGTCTTATCTACCATTACTCATGGTGTTTTTTTCTCTCAGATGTTATATTTTTCACATCAGAAGTTTAATTTGTATCTTTTTACAATTTTCATTTCTCCTCTCCTTATACTGACACTTTTCTCTAACCTTAAGTGGATGAAGTGTATTTTCAATAGCTATTTTAACGTCTTGTCTGCTCATCGTATTGGCTGTGTCATTTCTAGATCTGTGTCTTGATATTTTTTTCTCTTGGTGTTGAAACACGTTTTACTGTTTATTTGTATGCCTGGTAATTTATGATTAGATGCCAATGTCAATTTTATGCTATTAAATGTTAGATCTTTTTGTATTTCTCTAAATATTTTTAGAGAAATTAAAATTAAAATGCAGGTAAATTACTTGAAACCTATTTGATACTTTTGAGGTTTACTTTTAAGCTTTGCTAGGGTAGGCCTGAGTGCAATACAATTCCTCTTAATCTATCACGGCTAGAAGTGGAAATCCAAGCAGAATTTTTTTTTGATCCAATTCTCTCAGTGAAAACATTACAACTGGTTGAAAACATTACAATTTACCACATCATTTCTTAAAAAGCCAAACCATACCATTGTACCACAAAATCTAGCATAAAACAGACAATACTGAATGGTATCTAAGAGTTTTTTAAATGATTCAGACCTGGTTTAAATATAATCTTATTTCTGCCACTGCGCAACTTATACTAATTAAACATCTTAGGCCTTGATTTCTTCATTCATAAAATAAAAATAATAATAGTACCTTCCAGTGCTGGGTAGATTAAATGAAATAAAGGATGCAGCACTTTAGTGCCATTATCATAACCTAAAACACCAGATTCCATGAATATGTCAGGTATCAGGCAGGTTTTGTTGAGGAGAAACTTAAAAACAAACATGAGACAACTTAGTAAAATGCATTAAATCATAATTTTAGTCATTTTTTTCTCCTTATTAAAGTATAATTGACAAATAAAATTGTAAGAAATTTAAAGTGTACGTTGTGAGGATTTGATATACTTATACATTGTGAAAGGATTTCCCTCAGCTAATTAACACATTCATCACTTTACTATTTTTTTTTTTTTGAGGACATTTAAGTTCTACTATCAAATTTCAATTATACAATACAGTGTTATCAGCTATTGTCTCCATGTTTATACATTAGATCCCTAGATCTTATTCATCTTTTACCAACCTCTCCCTATTTCTCCTACCCTCAGCCCCTGGCATACATTTTTTTTTTTTTCTACTCCATTTTTATGAGTCTTTCTTTTAGATTCCATGAATAAGTAATACTATGCAGTATTTGTCTTATCTCTGCTTGGTTTATGTCACTTTGCTTAAGGCCCTCAAAATTCATCCATTTTGCCTATGGTAGAATTTCCTTTTATTAGGGCTGAATAATATTCTATTGTATATATACCACACCTTAATCCATGTTCATCTGTTGATGGACACTTAGGTTGTGTCTGTATCTTGGGTAATCTGAATAATACTGTAATGAATATGGAAGTGCAGATTTTTTTTCAAGATCCTGTTTTTATTTATTTTGGATATATACCCAGAAGAGGGATTGCTGGATCATGGTAGTTCTTTGTTTGTTATTTCTTTAGTTACCTGTTGGTATTATTTTGTCTCATTTTTTCCTTTTGAGTTATTCACATTTTTCTTAGTGATTTGTATGAGCTATGTAGCTAACAAGCATACAATCATTTTTCTTTTTTTTTGCAAATACCATTTCCTACTTTATTCTCTGCTGTCTAATTTTATTTACAACCATTGTAATGTATAGACATTTAAAGAATTTATAGTCAAATCTCTGTCTTTTCCTTTAGAGGCTTTCTACTGTTTTGATGCTTAGAAAGATTTATTTATTTACCTACTTCAATGAATGGCTCAAGAACCAAACCAGAAACTGAAAAGTTCTTTATTATGTAAGGACCACTCATTATTTGTTAAACATTATTATAAACATAAGTTTATTATTAATACCTAAACTAATACTAGGTACTGTTGAGCTAAGGATACCACAGTGATTAAAAAAATAAGCAACATCCATTTAGTCATCTTTCAAACCTCAGGTATTTCCCTCCTTGTTCCCAATTAAATTGTCTTAGTCCCTATTGTGAACTCTTATCTTTTTAATCTTCTCCAGAACAATTTTCCAAAAGCCAAATCTGATTCTGCCACAACTCTGCTTAGATGCCTTAAATAACTCCTTCAAGATAAAATCTAAACAGTTTATCTTAACTTTATCTGTGATCTATCTCTCCACCACCCTTATTTAATCACTCTCTAAATTCCACAAATTTTGCACATAAATTATTTTCTGTGGTATTGGGAAAGTTTTGAACATCTTTCCTGTTTAAAAATTTTTCTTCACTTAATTAATATTATTCTCCTCTCTAATACACTCTACATTTTGTTATATGACCAAACCTCTGTGGTCACCCAGTGGTTCCAAACAAATGGATATCTAAAACTCCTCTTCATATTCTGATTACCTTTCACCTGATTGAAGGATGGAACATGCAAAAGCAGTAATAAATATATGCCCTGTTCACATCACAATGAAATGCACACTAGTTTATAGTATCTTTTAAAATTAGATTCTACAGGAATGGGGAAATATGAATGATGGCTATCACATAGCAAGTCAAATGAAATAAAATTACATTCTTAAAATGAATTTCATGGTAATAATTGCAACTGCAATTGCACATATTTTCCTCCATAATTTTGTTGCCTGCTTTCTTACTCAGACTTTTGGAGGGGCAATTTATTAATAATCCAAAAGATGAGGGCACGTTTTCAGCCTCAGTAGGACTGATTCTTTTGGATATAGATATTGTTTCATATATAGATTATGTTATTAATAAATAGAATCGCAGTTCTTACAAAGAATGGCAATAGCTTTTGTGAAGTGAGTTTGCTGGGCACTATATTATTACAAGTACAGACCTAACTGTGGTTAAAAGCAAACCACAGCACAACCCACTCTTATCTGTCCTTACATATAAGAGAAACCAAAGACTAAAATGTCTATGGTAGTTTCTCAACCTGAGATTCTTATCTTTCTACTGGAAAACACTGAATTTTGTGCATTTTTCTGGGTCAGAATATAGCTTTAAATAAAGTCAAGAGGGAGTTTATGACCCACTAAAATGCTGAGATCTGTAGTTTGGTAACAGGACTTCTGTTTCCTATATCTACATCATCCCATTTGGACTGAAATTGAAAAGCCTTCTACCTAATCTTCATCCTGCATTTACTCCTCCTGTCGTCTCCATTTTTCATTTTGCCTGTTTATTTTGAATAATAAGTACTTAATTTATTCTGTGGATTAATATTTTTATTCTATTTTTGTGTATCTGGATTGGTGTGTCTATCGTAGACTATAAGTTTCTTGAGACCTGAATCCGAGTTGCTAAGTTGATTTATTGTGCAATTTTATACTAATATTTAAAAATAACTGTAATGGGAGTTTTCTAAGTCTGGGCTCTAAAATGTAGCATTTACATCACACAATCTCAGTGCTCATGACATTGCATTTACCAGCTGTTTCCCCCTACGCTGCAACCTGGCTGCTAGCTGAAGGAGGAGAGATAGCCTCCTTGTATTCCTAGCTGAGGCACTGTGCCGGCACATATTTCAAACTATAGAACAGTATTAAAAAATGAAAAGAGCTCTGTGAGACTCCAAACACCTTGCTCTACTCCTTGGTAATACGCACTGTTAACAGTTTAGTATTTATCATTTCATTTTCTTTTTCTTTCTTTCTTTCTTTCTTTCTTTCTTTCTTTCTTTCTTTCTTTCTTTCTTTCTTTCTTTCTTTCTTTCTTTCTTTCTTTCTTTTCCTTCCTTCCTTTCTTTCTTTCTTTCTTTCTTCCTTTCCTTCCTTCCTTCCTTCTCTCTCTCTCTCTCTCCTTCCTTCCTTCCTTCCTCCCTCCCTCCCTCCCTCTCTCTCGTTCTTTTCTTTCTTTCCTTTTTTTTCTTTTCTATTCCTTTGCCCCAGCTTTATTGAGACATAAGTGACACATAACATCATATTACTTTTAGTTACACAACATAATGAATGGATAAATATGTATATATTCCAAAATAATTACCACAAAAAAATTTAGTCAATATCTATCACCTCACATATTTACTTTTTTTTTCTTGTGATGAGGACTTTAAAATTTACTCTTAGCAACTTTGACATATACAATACAGTATTGTTAACTATCATTACCATGTTGTACATTATACCCCCCAAACTTATTTGTCTTATAACTAAAAGTTTATGCCATTTGGCCACCTTTGCCCATTTTGCTCATCTCCCTATCCCTTGCTTCTGGCAACTACCAATCTGTTTTCCAGATCTGTGAGTTTAGGTTTTTCAGATTCCACATACAAGTGAGATCATACAGTATTTGTCTTTATTTTACTTAGCATAATGCTCTCATAGGCCATATATGTTGTCTCAAATGCAGGATTTCCTTACGTCTTGTGGCCAAATAAGATTCTATTTTTTATATATATCACATTTTCTTTATCCATTCACCCAATGATGAGTACTTAGGTTGATTTCATGTCTTGGCTCTTGTAAATAATACTTCAGTGAATATGGAGGTATAGATATCTTTTCTTGATTACAGAATTACCAAAGTAGATGGGATCTCAAAATACCCATCTCTTGGTCTTTAAGAAGATTCACTTATACATCTGTGTTGCATGAGAGGGGAGTTGGGAGAATGGCAGTCTTGTTGCACTGAACCCTTAGCCTGTGAGATTGATGCCATTTCCAGGTAGATAGTTTAATAATTGAGTTAAATTTTAGGATATCCAGCTGTTGCAGAATTGCTTAAAGTATGGAAAACACCTGTCTGGCATCAGAGTGAAGTAGTATTGTAGTAGAATATTGAGTAGAGAATACACACAGGAATGGTTTTGCTTTGTACTTGTTTTCTAGCACTTCTATGGCTTTGCTACTTGGACCTTTATTCCTTTTGTAGTCTGTCTAAGGTTAGTGAGAAATGAGCATCAAATGTGAATGAATGCCCTAAGGTCCCTACACCAGATACAGAATACTTGCTCCACACCTTTTATATACTAAATTCCTAACTACATGACTTTGTTTCTGGGTTCATGAACAGGATTTGCAAAATAGTCATATTAAGAATATAAGGATTGCAGTGAAATTCCATACTAGAACTCGATGGTTAAACAAGCATTCAAATAAGCTGTGGCTTTGTTATAAGGAAGAAGCAGTGAGGTTTCATAAAATGCTCAAGGCTAAGCATCATATAATCACTAAGACACCAGTTATTGCTTAGTAAATACTCACTGAAAGGAGATGAAGAAAAATATTTGTTTCATTCAGCTGGAATGAAACCAGATGTAAGTGTTCCTCTGATTTGTGGATATGCCAAAATTAAATCTATATCCTTCTAAGGATTCTTTGTTAGTTTTTCAATAATCCTTTTCCCTATCCTCACCCCCTTTTTAACTAATTAAGATTGATAGTGATTCTCTTTCATTTATTGTTAGACATATATAGACTAATGTGTTGCCAATCTTTTTGTTCACATAATGAGTCATTATGTATTTGAAAAATTAAGATGTGTTTAGGGTTTATGATATCTAACAACAAAGAAGCATATAACCAGATTTATAACATGAAATAAATCAGATGTGGTGGGAAAATGTAGGAAATTCTGTGATTGACATAATAACCCACATGGCTATAAAAGGGTCTTATAAGGTCAAAATAAATAATAATGTTTTATTTTATCCTCCAGATTAGGTTTCTGACCCATTTAAAATTCTATGCTAGGCTGTTTAGGGTCTGCACTAAAGTATGTGATTTGGCTGCTTTTCATAGGAATTTAAAATATACTGGAAATGCAAATATACCTGTGTATAATAACCAGATTACCATTCAAGAAAATGAATTTGAGAGTGGTAATGTTGAACAGCTTAGTGACACAATAATTTGTGTAATTTTTCACTTAACACATGAACTCATTCTTGGGGAAGGATAATAAAGGAGGAGCAAAAGGCTTTCTGAGGGGATGCCATATTACCAATGAAGTAAATGAAAGTGATTTATCAATTTATGGAAAGCAAGTGTCCTAGAAAGTAGAACTGGCTTAAGCAAAGTTAAGGTTGGAGGAGTTTGAAGACATGGCTGAAAGAAACCTAAGGAAGTTCCTGGTTCAAGACCTTGCTATAGAAAAAAACATTTCATTGCTTTTCTTGATTGGCTTGGGTGTGGCTGAGAGACTGCTGGAGAATAGAGGGTAACCTCATGTTGAGTGGGAAAGGAGTTATTTAGTATTGAATTAAGTTGAGACTGAGGTATGTGTGAATGTCTGATCTAAAGGAAAGCATTAGATTTGGAGATTTGGTTCCTTTCAAAGAGAAGTTTGTCTTCTGTGGTCATAAATCCCAGAACTATCTCTTTTTTAGTGGATTTAAATCTCTAAATACTCCTAGGTCTAGTTCCTTTCTCCCTAAGGCTTATACCTAAACAAAATGGTCCTCCAGGAACATGAGAAAAGTTCTGTGACCCTCTGTATAAGAATACTTAAAAGCAGTAGATGGCTCAAGTTTAATAAGAGTTATCACAAAACTATGAGCTAGATAGGATCTTAGAAATCATCTCATCTAGTCACTTCCTAACAGATGGAAATTTAGGCAGAGAGATTATACTACATACAGCAAATTCAAGAATTCAGCTTTATCTACAGAATGATGATATCATACCTAATTTTGCTGGGAAAAAATGATTTCTAAAAATCTTGGAAGTATATTACTTTGTCATTGTTGGCCTATCGTGACAGCGCTTCTAAAAAAAAAAAGTTTTCTTTTCAGGTGAATTAAAATGGGACAGTTTAAAAATGATTAAAGGTAATACGGTCTGTTATGAAAGTAGAGATTTAAAACGATGTCACCAAACCATTCAAATCAAAATTGTGATTAACATTAACTCATTTCTAACCATGTATGAATTTTTCTAGCTTACAGTGACCCCTGGTGTTATTTTTTAAAATGTGCAGTATGCTATTAAACAAAAATCTTCGAGACAGAGATTGTCCTGAAAGAAAGGGTTTATTGAGCTATATGCTAGCCAGAAAAAGGACCGGGTCCTGGAGAATGCAGTCTAAACCACCAGCAGCAGGCCTTAATGGAGAAGACAAATATGTCTGCTGTCCTGGGATTGATGGGATTCTTTTATTCAATGGGTTTGGAGAAGAAAGACGTAAGCTATTTTGAAAGAATTTACACTGGCTCTTCATAAGGGGGTAGGAGAAAGTGAAGTATGGAAAGTGGGATAGGTGAATGGTCTGTAAGAAATATTTGATGTTTCTGGATTGGTTGTGGGCAATAGTCTGGCAAGTTTAGATATAAGCAGGAGCGATGGCATTTGGTGTTTGGCAATTCTTTTTAGATAATCACTAAAATAACCACCTGGAAGTTGATTCAAAGTTTGAACATACATTCAAGAATATAAGCAATCCTTTAATTTTGGCTTATGGCTGTTTACTAATTTTCATTTTCCACCTTCCTGCTTGCTGTAAGTTAATTTAAGTATTTCAGAAATTTTCTCTTGTCACTATTCACATCTCTCATCTTTAAGACCATCTACAGAAATAGCTACAAGCAGGAGTGGGCAAACTCTATCTAAAAGTAGTTCACTCCCAGTGGCTCCTGGAGTAAATAGCAATTTCTCCACAGGAAATTAGATTCTGTTCCCTAAACACACAAAAGAGCCACACTGTATTACTTAATATCTGTATATACTATTTTAAAAATTTACAAAAATTTCACTTGGAAACTAAATTTATTAAATCTCAACTACTAAATCAATTGGAAAAATAAGTTATTTTAGGAATTCAATCATATCTATACTTCAATGTAGTGGAAGGCATTACCCAAAAAAGACATAAAAGATATTTTCAAATGTCTTAAAATCCATAATTATGCAGACTTGTTTTCTCAAGAATGACTAATTTAATAAATAAATAAAATAAATAAATTGTCTATGTAATAATATGAGACAAATCTAAGTAACTCATACTGCATACCAGAACATTTAACTGTGTATTTGCTATTGTAATGAGAGCGAAGTTTTCACCTCAAATCCTTCATGGAACATGGCAGGATGAAAAAGAGAGAAGGAAAAAACGAGGAAAAAAATAAGAAGAAAGGAGGGAAGGTGGGAGATATAAAATAGGAGATAGGAAGGAAAAGGAGAAAAAAGTCACATTGTATGTTGGGTAGACTGTTGCCTCCTCAGAGTTTGAGCCTTGATCACCACTGAATCCACAGGGGCTAGTACAATGCCTAATATATATTAGGTTGAACAGATGAAAGATGTTAAATAAAAATGTGTAGAAAATGATACTTCTTAAAGAATGGTCAGATTTTATTCAGGGGGACTATTGTGATAAGCAGAGGGACTATACAATGGACTTTTGCACTAGGGGAGAGAGATTGAGTTCAACTCTTAATACAAGGAAGAATGAGGATGTGTGACCAGCGAATGTGGGGGTAGGAGTGTCAGTGGATGTAAAATTACTAAGAGGAAACATCAGGGTTAAGGGGATTCTAAATAAACTGATCAAGCAAGATTTTTGCTAAAGGCAGACCAGGGTGAGCAGATATCACCTGGAAGATGCTAGAGGATGAGGAACCTGATTAGATATTGAGGGTCATCAGATATCAAGGATGAGGGATTCTGTTTAAAATAACTTAGCAGGATTTTCGCTAAAATTGGACAATGCAGAAACAAACACAGAAGCCCAATAGTCAAGTTGGGAAGAAGATTCAGAAGAGCCCAACTGAATAAAACTATGAAGAATGTAGTGTTCCCAGCCTGAATTTCTCCTTTTTAATAAGGCTTCACCATCAACTAGCACAGTAGTGACACCATGTACATCACTTATATATAAAGTAGTCCCCCTTATCTGTGGGAGATATGTTTCAAGACCCCCAGTGGATGCCTAAAACCACAGATAATACAGGACCCTATATATATATTGTTTTTTCCTATACACGCCTATCTTTTCTTAAAGGAAGCTCTTTAAGGCTTCTCTTTGGCATATCGGAATTGCCACCATCACTATTCTTGTGCTCTGGGACCATTAGTAAGTAAAATAAGGGTGATTTGGATGCAAGCACTGGAATACAGTGACAGTTGATCTGATAACCCAGATAGCTACTAAGTGACTAATGCAGGAGGGGGAGCGTATACACAAGGATACTCTGGGCAAGGGGATGATTCATGTCCAGGGCCTGATGGCACAGAATGGCTTGAGATTTCATCATGCTACTCAGAATGGTATACAATTTAAAATTTTTTGTTTATTGCATTGTTTATTTCTGGAATTTTCTATATGATATTTTCAGACCACAGTTGTTCACTGGTAGCTGAAACTAAAAAATGAAACTACAAATAAGGGGGTACTACTGGAACAATAAAATATTATGCCCCGATGACAGCAGCATGGAGCCCTTGGAGAAACAGTGTAGTAAGGTGGTATGTAAAGCTATGGCCCAGCGACAAGGCAAAAATGCAAATAGGTTTATGTTTTTAAGTTAGGATTACAAGAAAACTCCTCGGCCCAAAAGATTTTCTCTAGCTTTTCAGATGATTCTGAAAATCCTTATTAAAATACAGAGTTCTTACTAAAATATGAGATCATAAAAAAAGCAACTATTTTTACTTAAGTATATGATTGCACTTATTCCTTTCTTATGAGCTTGAAATTGAAGAATAGGTAGGAAGGAAAAGAGGAGGCTAAGAAATAGAAAAACATGAAAACAAGCAAGAGACAATAAAAATGAACTATTATACGATTTTCCTAAAACCTAGGCCTATGAAATATACTGCATCAAAAGCTGTTGGTTTGCAAACTGGACCTTTGACAGGAAGGGAGAGACTGAAGAAAGAGGCAGACCACTCCAGATTTATAGGTGTCAGATTTAATAAGCAAGGGAACTTACAAGGCTTGTCTTGGGTGGCTGTAAAACAAATAGATCTCAGCACTCACCGTCCAAATCTTAAGAGTTTACATAGAAGTTTTAGCTGGGTTTGGTCATGTATACTTTCCAGGTGTCTTGAGAACACCTTGCTTTCTCAAGGCTATGTCCTTGGAACAGCTCCCTCTGTGGAAACAATAGGTAGAGCATACATTCCAAGGAGAGGAGGGGTGAGGAGCCTCCAATTGCCCTGTCCAGCTCTCAGGTCAACCGCATTCACGTGCCCTTGATGACCTCCTCCAAGAGAAGCAAGAATAGGGAGAGTCTAGAGGCCGAATTGAAGAGAACAAAGGAGCAAATCAAGGGAGATTTGACCAAATATGGTCAAGCACCAATGGGTCCTTAGGACAGAGACTGAAAAAGTATTTATGCATTCTAGTGTTCTAAGACATAGCAATGATTTTTTGCTACCTAAGACCTTTGACTACTGAACAACCTTAAGATTTTGCATGGGAGTTTACTCATGACTTAAGGCAGAGCAAGGGGAAGGAAAGAAAAAAACCCAGATGTTCCCATGATAATTGTATAACTGTAAACAAACTATGAACAAACCTGAAAAATTTTAAATATCTATCCATAATGGACCTGTTAAATAAATGGTGTTATGTCCATATGGCTATGATCATATTCCATGTAATGGAATACTATAAAGGCATTAAAAGAAATGCAATGACTTAAAAGATTATACATATAATCTGGCAGGAGATATATCTCCTTTATCATCCACAAGATGATATCTGATTACCCTGGCCTGCCTTCAGCAAGAATCTTGCTAGATATGATATACACACACACACACACACACACACACACACACACACACATATACATAAATAAGACAAGTACCCAGATAACTTCAGAAAGGCAGGATAGAGGTACCATAAGAGGTTTGTGGTTCCATGAAGGTTCAGAGGGCAAAAATAAATAAATGAATAAAATAAAAAAATAAATGGCATTGCATTGGGCAGACCAGGAAAAAATAATTTTAAAATATTGGCAACCTATTGACAAGCAAGTGAGCAGAAAATATTCCAGAAAAATGGCCTGAGCAAAAGCATAAAGTTGGAAAGGGGAAGACTATTTCTAGAGCAAATAATAGCAGACAATCTTACTTGAGTACTTACTACATGCCAGATGTTGTTTTCAACTCTTTACAACTGTTATTTCACAATACCCTGGCAATGTAGGTACAGTAGTCCCTCTTTATTCACCGCTTCACTGTGATTTTAGTTACCCTTGGTAAACCACAGTCTGAAAATATTAAATAGAAAATTTCAGAAACAATTCACAAATTTTAAATGACGTGCCGTTCTGAGAACTGTGAAATCTCATACAGTTGTGCTTCACCCTGCCAGGGACGTGAGTTCTCTTTATCCAGTGTCTCCACACTGTACATATACTCCCACCCTTTAGTCAGTAGCTGACTCAGTTATCAGATTGACACTAGCAGTGCTTGTGTTCAGATAACACTTATTTTACTTAATAATGGCCCAAAGCACTAGAATAGTGATGCTGACAATTCAGAAATTCCCAAAACAAGCCTGAAAGTGCTTTCCTTAAGTAAAAAGGTGATAATTCTCTATTTAATAAGGAAGGAAAAAAGTTGTTTGCTAAGGTTGCTAAGATCTATGCTAAGAATGAATTTTCTATCTATGAAATTGTGAAGGAAAAAGAAATACATGCTAGTTTTACTGTCACATCTCAAAATGCAAAAGTTATAGTCATGATAAGAGCTTAGTTAAGATGGAAAAGGCATTAAATTTGTGGTAATTACTGGGTAGTATTCAATTGTATGAATAGAATATACCACAATGTACTTATCCATATGCTACTGATGGACAATGTTTTTTTCTTATGTCACTTTATCCTTGTCAGTGCCTCGTTCATCATATATTTTTGTTGAGTGAATGAATGAACTAATAAAACACTGAGTAATAAGAAACATTGCTAAGCATGCTAGACATCTGGCATGGACGTTGAGGGCCTGTAGTTGATATTC
Source organism: Pteropus alecto (assembly GCF_000325575.1). Taxonomy (NCBI): domain Eukaryota; kingdom Metazoa; phylum Chordata; class Mammalia; order Chiroptera; family Pteropodidae; genus Pteropus; species Pteropus alecto. The sequence goes on along the minus strand of NW_006443225.1, from coordinate 591,675 downwards.
CAAACTACAAGTTACAGTATCTAAGGGAAGACATAGAGTTGTTGAATATCCACAGAAATCAAATCCAAGTCCACTGCCATCATTTCAAGACCTTAGAGGTAAACGGGAGGGGTTGGAGAAAAATAGCCTTTTACTGCATTTGAACTCTGTGTACTTTCACAGTTTTCATAATTTTCATTAATAGCCTCAATCACCAGTTAGTCAAAGAAACAGTATACATCAAGGATAATTTTTCTACTTTTAAATGTAAACAGTACCTCATTAGTCATCTTTTGAATTGCAGAGACACACCCGGCTGGCTAAGGGCCATCACACCCTGTCTATACTTAGTAAAAAATAAAAGAGGTTAGGTTGCTTTGTTGCTTAAAGGACAGGCAGATTATTTAAAGTTCAAGTTAATATAATGATTCCTCAGTTGTTTTCCATATCATGACAAAGGGCAGCTTCCATGTAAGAACTTTATAACACTGACTATTCACTGATGCAAGTTCTGGCACAGGACATTGTTTAATATATGGTATGATGCACTTTGTGGCGGGGGCAAGGAAGCGCTTAACGTCATTAATTTTACTAAGGCTAAACTTAGAAATTTCTGATCCCAAAGAAAAATGCCATATACTCCCTGGTATTTAGCTTTCTACCATAGGAATGGAATTCACTCCAAAAGTTTACAATTACAGATATTAGAGAATATTTTATGAATATTTTAAAAGATGCTAGTCTTGTTTCTCTCCTGTTTTGCATTTTAGACTAGTACTTATTATAATGATTCTACCTCCTAATTATTTATATCTTTCAAATTAAAATTGTGCACAAAGGCTTTACTCAGAGAGCCACTTCTAAACAAGTTTTCTTTGAGCCAACTTCATGTTAGCTATGCAAGCTACAAAAGAAATATTATTCATTTGATAACGGTTAATTAAATGCATGGCACACTAGGCATCTACTGGAGATGTAAGTACTTATGTCTAAAATTGTTGCTTTTAAAATGTATGTATATACTGATGGTTTCATAATTCAAGACAGTAGTCTTGCCATGAAGTATACTAATGTTCTAGAGAGGAATTCTTAATAAATTGAGAACAAATGAATGTGCACAAGTTTACACTTGATCTTAGCCAAAAGGCCAAGAAGTGATGTGCGCAAGTTTAAAAGTTATTACAATAGCCAAGATACGGACACAACCTAAGTGTCCATCTATTGATGAATAAATAAAGAAAATGTGGTATATATACACAATGGAATATTATTCAGCCATGTAAAAGAATGAAACTGACATTTGCAACAAGGATTGACCTCGAGGTCATTATGCTAAATGAAATAAATCAGACAAATACAAATACTGCATAATCTCATTCCTATGTGAAATCTAAAACAAACAAAAACAAAAAAGCCAAACTCATATATACAGAGAATAGATTGGTGGTTGCCAGAGGTAGGGGCAGGGAATGGGAGAAATGAGTTGAAGGATGTCAAAAGGTACAAACTTTTCCAGTTATATAAGTCATGGTGCTGTAATATAACAGCACTATAATATACGGTGATTATAGTTAATAAAACTACATTGCACATTTGAAAATTGCTAAGAGTAGATCTCAAAAGTTTTCATCAAAAGAAAAAAATTTTTTTGTAACTACGTAAGTGCGATGAATGTTAACTAGTTTTATCACGATCATTTTGCAATGAGTACAAATACAGAATCATGGTGTACATATACATCTGAAACTAATATATGTTATATCAAAAATACCCCAATTTTCAAAAAGTTACTAATTATATTATACAAATAGTATGTGTTTATATTGTTTGGTTTTGAGAGAGCAATGATCAGTCCAAGATTGAGATAGTAAAAAATCTTCCAGTACGATCTATTCATGCTATTTAGAATTTTAAATAGAATTTGAGGAAAAACTCACTTAAGCCTGAATTTCAGTTTCCTCATGTGAAATGGCAGTTTGTTATGTGAGATTACTTAAAGCATACAAAGTACCTGGTACGATACCTCACACACACTCATTCAATTTTGTTAGTTCCATTCTCTTCCTCTGAAATCAGCGGTGTATCTAGCACCCAGCATAGATCATTTTAACACCTTCTTTCTCTAAATGAGAAAATTATTTTTATTAATAATCATGAAATGAAAAACAATATAGGCCAGATAGAATTGTAGACATTAAAAATAATTTTATTGGTGTTCAAATATGTACTTATGCCACAAAATTTTTAAAAATAAGTTTAAAAAGTAATAGCCTTGTATTTTTCATTACTTTTTTTTTGAAAAAAGTAAAAATATGAAGAAGTGTTTTCAAATTGAGAACCAAGCAAGATTTAGAGGATGATCTACACATAGAAAGATAGAGCTGAAATTATTCAATTTAGGTTTAGGCATTCTTATAATTATGGTGCTATCATTATATATTTTGAATCTACTGTTTAAATGTAGGATATATAGAGTATCACAGAAGATGGAGACACAAATCAACTTCTCCATAGACTATAATGCTTATTAAAAGATAAGTAATAAAAATACTTATTTTCACATTGAGGTTTATACATTATTAAAATAGAAACCACAGCATTTATTTAGAATTACTTCAGTTGTTCTCTGCCTTGGTGATTTTGCTTCTCAGGACATTTGGCATTTCTGGAGACACTTCTGGTTATTATAACTGGTGAAGAAGAGAGTACTACTGAAATCAAGTGGCCAGAGACCAGGGATGCAGTTAAACATCCTAAGATGCATAGAACAGCCTCCCACAACAAAAAATTATCTGGCTCAAAATGACAACAGATTGAGAAACCTTGACTTGGACTAATAAAAGATTTTTTGGGGGAGGAGCATTTTCTCATTGGTATTGTTTAATATTGATGGCACATGGTAATAATAAAAGTGAATTGATTATAGTTATATTTCTTATTGTTGTTAAACAATGATATAGATAATGCACTACTTTATTGCCTGCACTCAGGGCTAATCACTACATTTCCATTAATTTCTTCTAAAGGACTGCTCTTCAAGTGAAGATTAAATCAGATTTCTACTTTTAAGTACTTTTAAATCACCTTGGTGATGGTTAAATGAACCATAGCTTAGCAACAAATGATTTATTTGGCTATTCTCTGTTCCTTTACAAATTTCACCTGATCTTTTAAAATAGAATTTAAAAATTTTGTTTTGTCGAAATACAATTCACATACCCCAAATCCACCATTTTAAAGTGTACAATTCAGTGCTTTTTAGTATATTCAAAATGTTGCATAACCATCATCACTAATTTCAGAAAACTTCAATCATATTAGAAAGTAACCCTTTCCCAGCTCCTGACGACTAATCTGCTTTCTGCCTAGGAATTCGTCTATTCCAGACATTTTATATAAGCAGAATCAGAGTATGCGGCTTTATAAGACTAGCTTCTTTCACTTAGTATGTTTCCAAGTTTCATACATGTTGTAGGATGTGTCAGTACCTCTTTCCTTTCCACTGCCATTTAATCTATTTATTGCACGGATTTGGATCTTTCCCTTTTTTTTTTTTTTGAATATTAAGAATGCTGCTATGAACATTTATGATCTCATTTTTGTGTAAACACAGGTTTTTAATTCTCTTGGAATGGAACCTAGGAGTGGAATTGCTGGGTCATATAGTAATTCAGTTTACTAAATGAGGAGTTGAAATTTTTGGATTACATATATTATATGACTATGCCACATTTTTGGTTATGCATTGATCAGTTGATGGACATTAGGATTGTTTCCAGTTTTTAGCTGTTAAAAATGATGCAGTATGAACCTATGTGTACAAATTTTTGTGTGGACACGTCTTATTTCTCTAGGAGTGAAATTAATGGGCTATGTGATAGTTAAGTCTGTTTAATCTTTTGAGGAACGACCAATCTGTTCCCAAGTGTCTGCACATTTGAAAACCCTACCAGCAATTTATTAGAGTTCCAATTTTTCTACATCTTTGTTATTATCTGTCTTTGCAAATTAATAGGGCTATTAAAACAAATAGGTTTATTATTGTAAAGTCCATGTTTGGCATCTAAGACACACTCACAAGTATTTCATGGGCTTCAGTTAGGTTATGCTTTTTAAAAATAAACAACCATAGACTTCACTGTTGAGGTATATAGCCAAAATAGGAAACCACTGATAGAAAAACTAGGAGCAAAGAATCTCAAGGTTTGGGACCTAAGTCACTGAATTGAATGTCTTTCAAGCCATTAGAGCGTGATAAAATCAATTTAGTGAAGATTATCATTGGAAAAAATAGAACAGAATAGAAAAAGATCAGAGTATATCACAAGCAGTGTAAGTTCTTTTACATAAAACATGGTTTCATTGATACAATGCCCTGTATGTGTGTACTATGTTAGTGTTAAAATATATTTCTTAATACAGGTCACAAAGAAGCTCCCGAAGTCTAAGTACCACTTGGTGTTTGACCCCAATTCATATCTGTATCTGTAGGGCTGTAAATTTCTGCTGACATTCCAGCTCCACTTTTAGATATTCTGCTGAGCTTTTCTTCTAAATATTGAAAGGTAAGAACTTAACATGAAAAATGTTTTGTCTCAATCTATTGGTTTAAAACTGTTTGAAAATTAAGCATTTTAGAAGTATTTTCTTGTACATGTTGCAGAATTAGAGACAGCATTACTCACAAGCTCATTAAGCACATCACTAGCTTTGAAGACAGTCACTTGTAAGTTAACTACCATTATCATTAATAATGTGTGAGTACCAACAGATCAACTGAGTAGGGCAGCTTTAAGGTCTGTAAATACTACTGAAAACATTAACTTAATAATCATAGTGGCAGAAGCCTCTCAGTAGTATATGACCATGTTTACACACCAAATTAGCTATGATCTTAAAAACAAAGTCCAAAACTTTAGAAAAGGGGTTAACCTTTAAAAATAAAAAATTGTTTCATATTTTTAATAAAGTCAAATTATATCAATCATGGTTGCTGGTTGTTTGAACATAATCTAAAAGAAAATTAGGGTAATAACACTAAGTTGTTTGAGAAATATCTAATACATATATGAAATCTGAAATCAGGCAGTAAACAAAACTGTGTACTATAATCTTTTCAATATCCTTATGTACTGTTAGCTCCCATATCTGTGATTATACATCTGCATTCAACCAACCACAGCAAGAAAATAAGTTATTTGTTGCTGACATATACTATGTAGTTAGGCCTATGATAGTTGCATTTATACCTATACCGAACACTTACACTTTCTTCTGTTATTATTCCTTAAATAATACAGTATAACAACTTTTTACATAGCATTTACATTGTATTAGGTATCATAAGTAATCTACAGATGATTTAAAGTATGTATGAGGATGTACAAAGGTTATGTGCAAATGCACCATTTTATATAACATTTTTCATATTAAGTTCTTATCTTTCATAAGGACTTGAGCATCTGCAGATATTGGTGTCTGTGGCAGGCATGGGAGTAAGGGGTGGCTGATAATCATTTCCCCAAGGATATCAAGAGACAACTGTCATATAAACTTGTCATTACAATAATTTTTCAATGGCCCCCCCGTACGAACTTTTGAGATACTTGAGGGCAAGAATTTTCCACAGTAACTTACCTAGTTAACCTTCAAATATTTAAATTGCTAACTATGTGACAAGCTTTCTATAAAGTTCTAGGAACTTAAAAATGAATAATTCACAGTTCCTTATCTTAAGGGATTCAAAAAGAGGAGAGACAAAAATTTATAATTGTGTGACATGGAGCACAGGGAGTAGAAGGATGAGTAATCACTATATTGTTTAGCAGGTAGAAGCTGGCCAATATCCAAGATCTGTTTTAAAGGATCACTTTAAAAGATGAACAAGAGGGGAAGAACATGACTTGATGAAGAAACTCATATAAGACACATGTAATAAGGAAAAGTGCAGGGAGATATAGCTGGAGAAATGGTTGGTATTAAATAGTCTTATGCTATGTTAAGAACTTTAAATTGCATCTAATATACGAGACCAGAGGAGATTGTTAGGCAAGGAAGAGTCATGATCAGATTGATCTTGGATGGAATAAGAAACTACTTGGGAGGTGAGTCGAGTCAAAAACTGAGGGCCTGAAAAAGGCATAGGGCAGTCAACAAATGTTTGGGTGTACGCTACTTTATATCTGATACTGGGAAAACAGTTCCTCTATGAAAAAATAACTTACATTTCAGCTGGTTAGACAGATACTTAAAGACATAACATTAAGAATCTAGGGGAACCATGGGTATGTCTGGGAAGGATTCCCTGAGAAAGTGAGACTGAAGTTGAGACCTGAAGGAAAATCAGATTTCAAATATTGAAACTAACTTGAAATACTTAGGGTGTTTAGCAGTAAACTGTATAATCCCTACATACTCCTAAAGAGAATAACTTTCTTTTGCCTACACTATAAATCTATCAAAGAAACTAAAAGTTCATTAAATTACAAAAATAATAATGTGATGAGAACGAGACTAGGTCCCTTGTCTCCTCTCCTGTAGCATCTTATATTTGCATCACTTACATTGTTATAGTTATCTGAATTTGGAAGAGGACAAATGAAAGGTCAGATTTCAGGACCAAGACAAACACTACAAAAGGGAAGGGGAAGATAAAAAGATTAAATAATTTAAAATGACAAATGCTTTTGAAAGTTCAAAAAAAGTCTCAGCATTGTCTATTTAACACAATAATTTGGAGGGCCCTATTAATCTGCAATTTTAGTGAGAAAAGCACAGTAAGTAAAAATGAGACAGTGGATTGAGGACTTCCTAACTAGAAGCTTAGTTGAGAAGTAATGTTGCATGAGGGTTTTTTGTTTGTTCTTGTTTTTATTTGAGAGGGTACAGATGTTTTTCAATACCCTTGTTTGATGGCAAACGTCACTGTTGAGACTTATTGTGGACACCTGTAGTTTTAGTAACCTGTAATAGTTATTTCCTCTAGATACCTGCATATATATATAT
>NW_006443225.1:579975-584490 GCF_000325575.1 Pteropus alecto | reverse complement strand
TATAAAAGAATTAATGTTAATTCATTTTCACTTATCACTAGGAAAGAACATGAGAAGCATATAAACTCTTAACGTTTATACTCTGGAGGTGTAAACCTTTAAAGTACGAACCAATCACTTCTGGTCATTTCTTCCAGTTTATGACTAAGAGAAGGGTCACATAATGCATTCATTTAGGACTGGATTAATTTTGTTTTTCCCATAAAAGAATTAATGTTAATTCATTTTCACTTATCACTAGGAAAGAACATGAGAAGCATATAAACTCTTAACGTTTATACTCTGGAGGTGTAAACCTTTAAAGTACGAACCAATCACTTCTGGTCATTTCTTCCAGTTTATGACTAAGAGAAGGGTCACATAATGCATTCATTTAGGACTGGATTAATTTTGTTTTTCCCAAGAAAGAAGTCAGAGACACAAGTAACTTTAAAACATTTTATTATTTAATACATTACCACTGGCATAATCTAGTGATGTTTTCAGTTGTATCTGTAACGATGAATGCCATTGACAACTAAGAGGATAGTCAAGCACCAATATATTCTTTAGAGGCCTATTATGGCTGTATTTGGCTTACCAATTTTCTGACCAAATCCCTTCCTACTGCGTTTTTTTCTGTGTACTGATTACTGTTCTGTCCCTCAAGGCATAGTAATATTTTAGTCTCTTAATTTTCACTTTTCTGCTGTATCTTGCTGGGGTGAAATAATAGAATTCCAGCTTAAAAAAAAAAAAGTAAAGTGACTTCCCAAAGACAAGATCACTCTGGGATACACAGGAGTGTAAAATAAAAAACAAAGTGGTAAAAATAATAAGCCCTTCTCAAACAACTTTCAGAATCCAGGTTAGTGTGATGAAAACTGAAAATCCCTCACGTTTACCAGTTGGTTCAATCATTTTTATCAGTTTCCACTATGACAAATGAAGGACTGCGAACTACTTCCTAATAGTACTTGGTGCCATTGAAGAGTGACAATACTCATTTTTATGCAAACAACTCAAAAGCCTTCTGATGACTAAGCTTTTACTCATACCAGATATTTCTGGATATAACAAGAATTTAAAATATTATACAATTCTTTTTACGTGTAACTTCTCAGATTTTAATACTCAAGCCTGTGGTTTCAAGTTATTGAATGAGCATCTTCACAAAATTAAAGTTCTCCTGAAACTGCTTCCCATCCATTATAGTATTCTTGCTAACTCATTAGAGAACACAGTATTTTTAAAGCTGAAAACAGGTGGTCGTGGCGTGGCGCTTTCATCTTCACTGCAATCGACCTAGCGTTAGCTGTCTTCTCTTTTGGATGTTTTCTTTGCCTTACATGGTCTGAGAAAAACTGTGCCCCCCACACAGGCAGAGTTACCAGACACTTGTCATTCGCTGGCAGTCCGACGGTCGGTCGCGGATACGGTGGGAGGTGGGGTGGAGGCGGCAGTCCTGGCCGGCGCACAGCCCTCCCGGTACCTCATCCTCTTACAGATCTTGCCCCGGCCTGCGGGCTGACCCAGGGGCTGGAGACAAGGACTCCGGATCTCCGGCTACTCCCCGACAGACTGTGGGAAACGAGCTTTTTCAACTGGGGCTAATCCAAAATTCCGCAAGGTCGGCCTAGCTCAGGCCAACTCGCTGTAGCGAGGAAGGTCAAGCTCACCTTGCGGTAGTACGCGCCCGGACGGCGGCTAGCACCGAAACAGGCGGCCACAGCAGAGTCTCCCCGGGTCAGGGGAGGACAGCCAAGTGGCAGGCCGGCCGGCAGCGACTGGCGGCTGAGGGTCCGCCTTCCCGGCAGCCCGTCGACTTCCGGACCTGCGCTCCGCCTCTCTGCGCGGCCCGGGTTACGGGGCGCGCCCCTCCCCCGCCCGCAGATTCCCGGCATGCTCCGCGGAGGAAGGGACGGAGTCGACAATAACAAACCAAGCCGCGGCCGTGTCCGCTGCCCTGCCGACCTCTCGGTGCTGCCTCGGGGTTCTCCTGTCGTCCCGGCCCCTCGGCTCTGACGGGCCGTGGCCTTCTTTCCCCCGGTCCCCGACCCAGAGCCGAGGGGCCTGACAACGTCCCTTCTCCGCCCGGACCCCTCCCTGCCGTCTGGAGTTCGGGGCCGCGGCAGGCACCAGGACACCGGCGGTTGTGTCAGTTGGTGGTGCCGGATGAGCGGTTGGTAGCTGCCGCCGACGAGGAGGCGGCGGCGGAAGATGGTGCCAGGGGTCGCCGGCTCTGCTGCCGCCCCCGACGGAGAAGGAGGTGCTGCCAGGTAAGTGTTGTCGCCGCCTGTGTCCCCTTCTCCCATCTGGCACCGCGGCCGCGCGGCGAGCCCCAGCACATTGGGTCGGGGGCGTCGGGGTCCGGGTCCGACCACAGCGCCGCCCGCTAGAGTGTGCGCCCGCGGGCCCAGTGCGTCCGGCCTCGGCAGGTGTCGCCTTGCAGTCGCCTCCCTAATACTACAGCTCTTGTGGAGACACACGGCTCGAGTCGAAGCACCACAGGCCTGTGGGAGGTGTAGGGTGGACTCACTCTGTCAGGGCCTGTCTGTTGCTTCCTCGGATGGGGCCTCCAGGGTGCCTCCCTGTCGCGCCCCTGGCCAGCCCCCAGCCGACTTACAGGAGTGGTCGAGGGGGAGAGACGCCCGAACCTACCGGGACGCATCCTTACTCGTTAACCACTGCCAGGCTCAGCCCTAATGGTGTCTTTGACTTGAGAAACCGGAGAGTGGAATTGGGCCGAGACCGATTAAAGCGTACAGTGGGAGGAACCGGGAGATGTCTTGTCCCGACCCTGGAGTGCGAGGATCAGTATAAAGTTACTCCTAGGAATGACTCAGCCTCTGCGCGCCCCACTGATAGATTCAGGATGGGGTGTGTGTGCGGATTTCACAACTTCTTTGGTAGAAACAGGAGAACAACAGGAAAAATGGCAGCTTCTCGGGGAATATCTTTATAGTTTCTTCCACCGCTTGGTGGATGTGCTGTTTATTGTTTACAGTTTCATGATCTAGTCTTTTTCATTATGACTCTTTAAAGTGTAGTCATACCACGAAGTGTTGTGGGCCTGGGTGCCAAGGAAGACTAATGTGCTTACTGTTGATAAAGAGTCACGTTACTACAAGACATTAAGCTAGATAGGAATGTTCACCTCAGGTCTTCTGTGCACAGAGCAGTGATTTGGGTTATATGAAAATGTGCCTATCTTGCTAACCACTTTATAGTTTCTAGTCTTTTGTGTGTTGATGGTGCTTGTATGGTTTATCCAAAGGGTTGGAAGGTTAGTAACCTAGGAGGAGAGCACTTTTAAATAGACAAATCTGGGTTAGTCAAAAAACTGATATTTATGTGTTTGATACATAGAGGGCTCTTCCAATTCTGATATTACTATCAGACACCTAAGGACCACTGAGGAAGGTGGTTGATGTGATTTTGGGGGGATTATTTGCTCTATAAGTAGAATATTGCTAAGGTTCTGAAGATATTTTTGCTTTCTGTATTTAATGTAACAATATGGCCTAAATGAACATATTCTCTCAGTAGTAGTCCTATCATGTTTTTATTTTAGTGTTTCCATTGCATTCTAAAACCTAGAGTTTTATAAAAGGGATACTTTATGTTCATAAATGTTTACGTTGGTAAATATCTGTTGATGGAAATTGTATATGGACTTAGACCATTTTTTAAAAGTAATTCTATTTAGTTTATTTTCAGTCTTTTATGTTAGCCAAAGTTATGATTAGTTATTGGCCTAATTCTCATATGGTTTTATTGAATGACAGAGAAAACAGCGAAGCAGTCCTGTTGTCTTTGAGAAAATTTTTCTGGCCCTTGCTGACAAATACAAAGTCAGAGTGCATGGCACATTGACTTTTAGCAAATCAAATTCATAAAGTCTGAAAGAGCAGAGGACACAAGACCTTCGTTCTTGAAAGCCATTTTTTTGAACCTGAATTTTTATTATGTAAGCTTGAGAGAAGCTTTTATTTGGCTCTAATTTTTAGATTGTCATCAGAATTTCATGCATTCAGTGAATGTTTGAGCACCTGCTATATGCTTTACTCTGCAAATGTATATAACTTATGAATGTTTTTTTAAAAAAGGAATGGCTAGTAAAATTTTCTCATTAAGGTAATTCTATTATTCTCTAACCCTAGTTAAGCTTTTCTTGTGTAGTATAGAAAATACTGGCTCAAGAAACTCAAGTGAAAATATACCAATCCCTTTCTACACACATTCATTCCTACATTTATTTTACTTACTACAGAGACACCATTGAACCAGTTACTATGAGGACTATAAAAATGTGTATGAAATTATTCTCACCTTATAAAAGAAAACTGGATTAATTATGATATGAGCATTATTGGAAATTTAAGGAAATTTATTGACGAGATTTGGGCTTTTATAAAGTGTAGGAGGCTATTTCCAGGAGAAGAAAAAGCATGATCCAACATGGATAAGTCACTGCAGTTCTATTTAAAAAAAAAAAAAAAAAAAAAGTGTCCCACCCAGCCCAAGTTTTGATAG
>NW_006443225.1:469867-579886 GCF_000325575.1 Pteropus alecto | reverse complement strand
AAAAAAAAAAAAAAAGTGTCCCAGCCAGCTCAAGTTTTGATAGGTCTTTATCATGTACCCATTATGTCCCAGGCATTGCTTTAGAAATGCTAGGCTGTGAACAGACCAAACCAAATCCCTGTATTCGTTTAAGAAAAACATGGAGTAGTAGATACCGGCTCAGAAGGAAAAAATAAAGCAGAAAAGGGAGGAGATGAACTTAGGATTGGAAGGTTGAAACTTTAGATAAAGTGGCCAGGGAAGATCTCACTGGTTAATAACTTTTGGGTGAAGACCAAGGAAAAGTGAGGAAGCTAGTTGTGGACTATCTGAGGAAAGAACATTCTTGGCAGCAGGAGTAGAAAGTGCAAAGGCTCTGAGATACTTGGCATACTCAAAGGTTACTAAGTACTGAGGATGGATTGGCGCAGATAAGGAGGAAAGTAGTAAGAGAATGCAGTGGTAGTGACGGCTCTACAAATCGTTTTTTTGGGGGATCATAGGAAACTGTAATGTACGCTAACCCTGCATGTGCAGAGATACACGTAACCCAGTAAACCCAGCAAGGCCGGAAATGTTAAACTCCTGCAACACAGTTTTTGCTCTGGCAACATGAACAATGAATAAGAGGAAATTTATATGTAAGCTTTGTATATAAGGTTGTAGGAAATAGTGAACCATTGGAAATTTTAAAGATAATTTACAAATGCAGACTGTTTGGAGAAGCTGGAATAGAGATATAATGCTAGAGAAGCAGATTGTGGAGTGCTAGTTTGAAGATTTTGTACTTACTGTCATAGATAAAGTATATACGTTATCACTTCTCTGATTCTTTCATTTATTGTGAACATAATAAATCTAATTTACCTGTGAACTGGACCTCTGTTGTCCAGAGCCTTCAGAGGGTTACTCTTCTTTCCATCTCTCAATAAAGTTAAGGTTTTGTTAATTTACTTTTTGCAGGTACAGTATTTGAGTACCTATAAGCACCTTTTATTGGTTAGATTCTGCTTTCACAGCTGTTTTAGTGAGTTCCCTGAGGCTTATGGAATGACTTCCCTCCACCCCTATGATTTTGTTTTCTTTTGAATTTTCGTTTTATCAGCTTGTAGATATTCCACACATAATAATCAGTTAGTAATTATCCAGAATATCTGTTGAAATAGTCAAATTAGTACCATATTGTTATTGTTTCCATGGCTATTTTAGCCATTAGAGTGTAAATTCTTATTGTGCAAATTCCAGATATACACATCCTCTTTTGATATTGCTGTGTGTTTGCATAATATAGTCTTGGCTTAATAGAATGAAGCTAATTCAACATTAGCTACATAGATAATTGTGGTTTCATTTCTTAGTATCCTAAAATACAACAGAGCTAGAATATTTTTGCTATGTAGTTACATATTAAGAATAAAAAAAAAATTCACATTTTAAGTGAGTCACAACCTAATATTACTCTCCATTAAAAAATATATATATCATGCACAGCTCTGGGTGTCATATCTCATCTGGTGACAGTAATACAGGAAAATGGCTGTAGCTTCCATACTTGGTGTACTTTGGAGGTGGGAGAGCTACTTTTTAGTAGACTTGATTTAAAATCATTTTAATGGTTCTTTTGAGTTTCCATTCAAATGATAGGACGTATATGAAAAAATATTTTAAAATGCAGTAATACTTACAAAATGAATTTAGATTTTATTAATGGGACATTCAAAATGACAAATTCTAATGGTATTCTCAAATGGAACAACTTTTAAAATATTTACTAATACGTCCAAATACAAATGATCTTTTCAAGCATTTTACATAATTTTTATGAATAGCAGATATCAAAATGTGTAATACATTTATATGTATCAATATGAAAAGATTCCCTTAGTATATATTAAGCTCAAACAAGTTGCATAGCAGTATGCACATATTATTTCACTTTTGTAAAACTATCTGTATATACACATGTACTTCCAGAATATGTAGGGGAAAAAACCTGACTTACTCCAGACTTTTAAAAGTATTCCTGCTATCTCCATTCTTGTGGTGCTGTTCTTACATGAAGTTACTTGTTTAGTTTTAGACAACGCATTCATTTAGGAGGCTCTGAACCTGTATGGAAAGGTTCTCTTTTGGGGAATGTGAGAAAGATGGCTGACCTTCTCTGATTCTGACTATGACTGAATGTGTTCAGTTTTGGAGATCAGAAATTGTCATCTGTGATTTTCCCTTTTGTTCTCCCATATAAGGAAGCTAATTCTAGATGTTGACTAGATTAGACTGGCTGGAATGATTGACCTAATCATTATGGTGATAATCTCGCAAAGAGAATTGTCAATTAATCTTCAGTTGATAAATCGGATAGATGGTGTGTTTTATGATCATAGGAGATGCTTTCTCTTTCTTTTCCTTATGGACTTGAAAGTCCAGTCATAACCCCTATATGTCTGGGAATAAATGCATTGGAATTACTATTTTTAAAAAACACATCCCCTTTCCTCCATATTTATAGCTGACTGTCCCAGCAGGATCTAGGAAGAACAAATGTCCTTCCATGATCTTAGTTTTTTTTCCATCCACATAAAATAATTGATATTACTGTAGCTACTTAAGAGCTCTATAAGTTCAGAGGAGGAGGAAAGACTACTGTAGGCCACCTGTGATTAGGGAAGACTTCTCAAAAGTGCTAATAGGACCATGCTTTTGGACCATACTCAGTTAAATAAAATTCAGATAAGCAGAAATGGGGAGAATTTTATTTGACAGGACTATGTGAAGTGAGAGTATAGATTTTGATTAAGGGAGTAGATGGAGATACTTCTGGAAAAATAAACTGGGTTAATTATAAAGTCCTTGAATGTTAAAGTTATAATTGCCACCATTTTTAAAACTTTTATTATATTCCTTGCATTGTAAAGGAATCTGAAATACATTATTTTTATCCCTCTTATCCACTCTGTATAAGTTAACATTTCAGTTTATAGATGGTGAAATGATGTGTAAAAGTTACCTGAGCCTCAGTGGGAAAGATGGGATTAGAATACAGGTAAATTTTGTCTCAAAGTCTGCCATTTTAATTCTACTCTAGCTTTATACCAGAGTTGGCAAATTTACATGCATAAAGGGACAGGCAGATAATGAAATTAAGTGAAACTGTCTGGGTACTGAACACATGGTGGTCAGGAGAGGTAGCTGCAAAGAAACAACGGCAGAGCATAGTGGGCCATTGGTTAGTGGCCTGCTATAGGCGACAGTGGGGCTCTAGGGAAGATCCCAGGAAGGAAGAAGCCTGAGTACCGTGATTGTAACTTGTAGGAGTGTTCAGGAAGAGTTGAAGCAGGATGGAGACTTAAAGGCAGTGAGAAGAGTTTTCAGGCTCTAAAATAAGAGTTATGACATCAGAAAATGAGGAGTTGGAGCATAAAGGAAAAAATAGATAGGATTTAGATAGAAATAACAAGTTTTAAGTAACAAGGGAATGATAGGCTTTGTTGACAAAAAGAGTTAGGGAATAGTTTTAAAGGAAAAGCACTGAATTGAAATTTGGACATGTTGGGTTTGAAATAATAGTATGATTTCTAAATGGACCTATTTACCATCAGCTAAGTGGTAGTCCTGAACTTAGGACGGAGATCTGGGTTAGTAACAGTGATTGATGTTTGTATTGCACTTTCATTTGCATAGCCCTTCCATATATGTGTATATGGATTCTTTACTTTCTCACAACAACCCTGTGAAGTAGGTAGTTTCTTTCCTTTTTGTTTTCAAAATAATTTGTTATATGAGGTCAGTCAGGGTCACATAGTCAGTAGTGGGGACAAGACTTGAATATAGGTCTTCAGATCCCGAATCTCATGTTCTTATCACAGTTTTTCTTTTTTTCCATTTTATGTCTACATAAAGATAACAGTTGGGGAACTAAATATGAATATCTAGGGGAGGCATGTAGAGTGGAGAGCAGGTCTTCTCTGGGAAGTCAGATTGGGGGCTAGAACGGGGACAGCAGTTGGAGATTATTGTCTTGCTCTCTTAGTTGGACCAGTTCTTCTACGGCATCATATTCAGGTTCTTTATTTCTTTGTAATGCATAGAAATGTCAGGGTTTTTTCTTTTTCAAAATGGAAATGTATCCCCACCCCCCGCCGCCCCCGCCCCTCACACGACTATAAATGTGATTTTTTAAGGAGACCAGAGAAAGTAAAAGTCCCTCATCCGAGATGTTACTAAAAAGATTGGTGTTGCTCTAAAACAAAAACAATACAAGACATCTCTGCAGTTTTCAGAGTATCACTAAGTCTGTAGGTTCCACACGGTGCTATTGCCCTAAGGGAAATCTGAACTGAATTTAGGCACATTGAATTGTTACCCTAACTTTGAAGCCTCAAACATGGATCAAACCTGTTGTAAAACATCAGTACATACAGCTGGATGAATAACTGGTTGCCCTTGTATAATATGTGATCTAAGAAAATTGCTAATTTTTCCCCTCCATTTTGAGAAACAGTCCAAACATGATCATAAACAAATTCCTGGAATACATCCAAGTAGGTCCACCTAGTTTACAACTTAAACTAGTTTATGAAACATTTATCTGTATACATTTTATATTTTGTACATTTTCGATGTAACATATCATGAAAATAGGCAGAGGCAGTGAAATAAATCATCTGAAAAGTTTTGTAGTCTTTGTAAAGCCCCAACAATAAGTGCTTGGCGTCAGTGGACTGGGTGATGTATTTTCTATTGGTTTACTGTTCCTCTAACTTGTAAAACCAGCTTGCATATATGTTTTTTGCAAATGTGTACCTTATATCTGTCTATAAATTATTACTTTGCCATTAAAGTGCAATTATTTATTTAAAAAAATTGGTGTTGAAGTTTGATGCTTGTATATGCATATACATGCCTGAGTATTAGCTAATAAAATAAAAAAAAAGAAATCCTCAAACAGAATTACAAGATATATTCCATAATTTGATTTTCTAACTGAATATGTCCCTAATCAGTATATATAGATCTAACAAACATTTTTAAATGTCTAAATGATACCACATTATATAGTTGCACCATAATTTATTTTACCCCTATTGATAGTTTTCTAATTTTTCGTTGTTAAAATTAATGGTGTAATGCAAATCTTTGGATGTATAGCTTTGTACACTTGTCTGATTATTAGTCACTTCCAGTACACTTCCAGAGGTAGAATTGTTAGTTTACACATTTTAAAGTTTGGTACATATTGCCAGATTAAATCTTAAAAGTTATACCAGTTTAGTTTCTTGTGTCAGTGTGCTAATATTTTGTCAACACTGTTTATTCATTTTAATCATTAGTGGTAATCTGAAAGGTAAAAAATCGAATTTCAGATAGACTTTATTTTTCTGCATACTATGGATAACCATTTGTCCTAATATTGTTCCTTGAACAATTTATCTTTTCTCTCAAATTGAAATTCTGTTACTGTATTTCTGTTTGCATATAAAGATATGTTTAAATCTGTTCTGTTGCAAATTTAAGTGTCTATGAATGGGCAAGAATCCCAGTTTTAATTACTGTTATAGTATGTTTAACACACTTTATAAATGTTCTTTCTTACAGTCTCAGTGCATGCCTGTGTGCATCCCTCCTTCCCTCCCCCATATATATATATACATACACACATATATACACATATGTGCATGTATATGTATACACACATGTGTATGTAGTATAGGTACTTAATAATTATTGTCTCAATGGACAGAAACTAAAGACAGTTTAGGCAAAGGGCCACATAATATAAGAAAATCTTTTGTCCATTGTTGAGTTACTAACATTGATTTTAATTTAGAATTGGTTTGTGTTAACCTGTGTAACATTATGTATAATTTCATTTTGTAGAAAATCAGAAAAGTTTATATATAAAGTGAGCATTATGCCAAATTTTAGAAAACTTTTACTATTTGGTGAAAAGTAATAAATACTGTATTATGCACTAAGATTGTATTTTATGTCATATAAAGTTAATTTATAATTCCTTCAACAGCAATTGACTTCTATGCTGTTACTTTACAATCGAATGTAATAACTTTAATTCTAGATCCTTTAAATTCAACTCACTTACAAAATTTAATAGATTTTATATAAGTTAAGGGAAAATGTACATAATGAGCAATCCCAGCTTTTATAAGTTAAGAAAAGGATTAGCTCTTTTAAATGATTCATTTCTTAATGCAAATAAGTGATTTGCTAAGCTTATCCCCTTAAGTTTTAATAAATGTGATCAAGGAGGGTAAATAATGGATTTTCTAGCTGAACTCGCTTTTACGTATTCTTTTTTTTTTTTGAATGCTACCTCCTTTATGTGAAGACATCGTTCTTCAAGTCTTGCCCATTCCTTTTCAGTATAACTTTTGCACACCTCTCTGTAGCATGTAATATTATATTGTAATGTTCATTTATGTGATTAAGCTCCTTGAAGGCAGATAGCACGTGCTTTTTCTTTCTTTTAATCATTGGTGACTAGCACGTGAAATAAGTTAAAACTGGGTTTAATGTGTAATGTGACTATGTAGCATTTTATAGAAGCTTGAAGGAATCAGCCAGTGTACCCCTTTGAATTTTCAGATGAAGAAACAGATTCAGAGAAATTAAGTAACTGGCTCTCAGGGTCACAGAAATAAAGATGTTAAGGTAGGGATAAAATTTAGGTTTCTTTTACTTCTGTGTAAGGATTTTTAAATTTCAGGATGACCAAATATGTGCTTGGTTACTAAAGTCCTTTTTTGTTTAATGTTTTAACAATTCCATATGAAAAAGGGAATTCAGCATTGTTAAGTCATATTTTGATAGCAGGCATATAAGAATATGTAAATAAACCATACATCTTGTAAATAGAGACAGCATTCCTGTGAATTCTCTTTGATTCTCCCTCCCCCCCCGCCCCCCCGATTTCAGTTTTGGTTCTTGTTCTAGTTTTTATCATGGCCTTGGCTTCATCTATTGATCGTCCAATGTTTAGGTAGTGCGTTAGGTACTGTAGTGGTTTGGTGTTACGTACTGTGGTGGAGAGAGGTATAAGACATGACCAAGTTTTTCTAACCATTTACAGTACAGTTTGGAGGAATGTAGGGCATTTGGCACATGGGAAAAAAGTATAGCGGGCCATTTATTTATGTTCTAATTACAATTATTCGATTAGTTGAAATTTGAAGTGTGGGCCTTAGTGCTTAGGGAAGATCCTTGACAGCCAGTTAGAGCATTTAATTAATTTTATATACCATACTTTTGGTTAGAATCTGACCTGGGTTTTTTGCTTACACAAAAATTAATATTCTTTTCTTATTGTGTCTTTAAGACAGTCAGTGTGTGTTTATAAAACTTACGCTTTTATAAAACCTACACCATGAACAGCAGTTGCTTTCCAGAAAGTAGAGTAGATTCCAGCCTATATTATAACCATATTGAATATGATGATTAAAATTATTGTGATAATTTTTGTAATATCTGATTATGGAAACTTGAAAACATACAAAAGTAGTAGTAAACTCGATCTATCCCATGGGCAATACCAGTATTTTGCTGATCTTATCTGTCCAACTAACCCCTTCTTTCTTCCCTCCATTTGTATTTGTAAGACTGTTTTAAAAAATCTCAAATATCATTTTGCACATTCATTTTTAGAATTCATTATTTCATAACTAAATGTCATTATTGTCCAAAAAAGAGAATAGTAATTCTTCAGTAGAATCTAATACCTAGTCCATATTTAGATTTCCACATTTATTTCAAAAATGTCTCTTTTACAGTATTTTGTTTGAGTCAGGAGTCAAACAAGTCATACATTACATCTGGTTATTATTTTTCTTACATCTCCTTTAATAGAATTCTTCCTCCCTGTTCTTTCTGAAGCCATTTATTAAACTAGGTCATTGTTTTGTAGAATGCTCATTTTTGCATTTTAGCTGATTGTTTTCTTAGAATATTGTTTATGTTTTTTCTCTATAGCCCATAGTACTTATAAATCGGTAAGTGTAGGTAGATGTAGAGGCTTGATTAAAAATAAGTTCAGGTTTTTTTTTTGCAGGATGGGGGTCAAGAACCCTCTTTAGATGGGCTTTATACTTCCATTTGTGTCGAGAGCAGAGTGACAAATCATTAATGTGTTTGTCAGTCTAATTCATCTGTCAGATTTCTTCTGATTATTTCAACATCTATTGTCTAGATACATTATTTCATTACAAAATGGTCATCATCTATATTTGGTCTGTAGTATTAGCTGGATTTTTTCTATAAAAGAGGACATTCTTTCATCAAATATTGGTTATCCTGAAGTATTGTTCATATAGCAAAGAGAGGATAAGTGCTTAACTTTTTTATTTTCAGTTTTTATAATAGGTTGCTGCCCTTGCTGGGTTTCTCTTCCCTTTTTTTTGATGTCATAATGAATATATAAATTTTTATGGATTTTATACCATTTAACTATTTGTAATCATTCTTTTGATAGTCAGACTCTCCCATGTTAGTCAGTGGAAGCCCCCACAATTAATTTCTTTGCCCTTTTGACATGGTCTCATTAGTCTTTGACATCTTTTTCGCTTTGCAGCACATTAAGATGTTCTAGCCTTATGTGATTGGGACCTTTTCTACTTTAGACTTTCAGAGTCAGCCACTTGTCCAAAGGATTCTTTTAGAAACCACAATGTGAGTGTGCAATGATTTTAATCAAGTCTAGAGTTAGAGCAGTACCCACAAGACCACTGTCCTTTGGATACCAGCCACCAGTTTGGTGGTGCCCAGGGCTACCATCACTTCAGATCAACTGACTACAAGCTTCGATGTCCCCAACACCACCTTCAGGTTCAAGAATTTACTAGGACATCTCACAGAAATTAGGAAAGTGCTATACATGACAATTACAATTTTATTACAGCAAAAGGATACAAATTAAAATTAAAAGCAGTCAAAGGGGAGGAAGGTCCACATAGAGTCTGGAAAGTTTCCAGATGCATAACTTCTGATAATTTTCTTCCATTGAACCACAGGTAGTATTAATCTATTTGCCAGGATATGTGACAGTACACTGAGTATTGCTAACTAGGGACGCTTACCTGAGTCTTTGGTGTCCAGAGATTTTATTGGAGTTCCATTACCTAATGTCCTTAGAGCTGACCTTTAGCCTCTAGCCCTTCCTGGATATCTGACTAATGTCTTTAGTCTCCATTTATCTCTGGATTTCGGAAGTGATACCATGTCTTGTCCCAGAGCCCCCACCATAATTCACATTGTTAGACTGTCGTAAAGCCCTCAGATAAATAAAGATACACCTGTCAGGCAGGGCATTCCAGGTGCCTAAAGTTCCTCTCACTTTATCGCCAAGGATAAAGGCCAGATCTCTCTTTGGATAAGGTTAATTCTTTACTTCACAGAGTTCTATGGGCACTTATTGCTTTTTCCATAAAATACATATTCTGTAGCCCCGCTGGAAAAATATGGGCTATGGAATATGTATTTTATGGAAAGATAAATTCCTTGTTCATACTGACATCTCTAAAATAATTTTTTACATTACGTATTTTATCTCTTAGATTGAAATCTTTTAGATTGAAAATCTTGCTTGTTTGATAGGTAAAAAATAATCTTTTTTAGATTTGTATTTGATTACTGAAGGGTTTCACATTTGTTAATCGTTTAAATTTCTTCTTCCTCATGCATTTTGCCTATTGCGGGTCTTAGTGATTTTTTTTTTTTTTTTTTTAACTAATTCATAGGAACTCATTTTTTTTTAAGGCTGTTAACCCTCCTTAATCACTTGTTGTAGCACTGTCCCACCTACTGGTTTAGAGAAGAAAGCAAAGTCACATCTTTCAATTTTAAAATTAAATAATGAGACAGATAATCAAAAGATTCATCCATTTTGGATTCCTACTCTTTTTCCTTCCCTGTAAGTCAGAGAATGAGTAATTTCTGTGATCCATCCAGAGTCTGTTAGAAAGAAATCTGGGAAATTGAACCTGTCTCCTGGAAGGCTTCCTGTCTGCTGTTATTGCTGTTCTTTCCATGTGGTGTTCCTGTTGCAGACAGCACATGTTCTCTGTGGGGCTTCAGCTCTTGACTATTAGATGTCTGGTGGTGGTAACTGAAGCATGTGCAGCTTTCACTGAGAAGCTGGCAAACATTCTCTGTAAAGCAGGTACCAACCCCTGTGCCACGGACTGATACTGGTCCTTAGCCTGTTAGTAACTGGGTCGCACAACAGGAGGGGATGGCAGGTGAGCGAGCAAAGCTTCATCAGCATTTGCAGCCGCTCCCCAGCCCTAGCATCACCGCTTCAGCTCCACTTCAGATCATCAAGCATTATATTCTCATAGGAGCACCAGTCTCTGGTGCCAAAAAGGTTGGGGACTGCTGATGTATGTAGGGAACAGTTATTCCTGCGAGACAACTGAAGGTTGAATGAACAGCTTCTGAACAACAAACAAGAGAAAGAGACCTAATAGAGAAGGCTGGGAAGTCAAGGGAGCCCTCCAGGAGCTACAGGAACTTTATGGGTTGTAGGAGCCTGTGAGCGCCATTTTTTACATCCCCCTCCACTTTCACATAGATGTTCTTTTTGAGCCAGTGCCCCAGGTGTCCTAAGTCCCTGTCTGGCTCCAGCTGGCTTCTCAAAACTACCCAACCCATAAAGCCTACACAGAGGTCTTTCAACATGAGACCAGTTTTTGTACAACAAACCAGAGAGACAGTAGACTGTAAAGAGAAGGCTGGGTAGTCGCTGGAGCCGTTGGGGGACTACAAGAATTCTCCAGGGTCAGAGGTGCTGGTGAGTGCCCTTGTTTATGTCCCCCTCCACGTTCGTATGTGGGGGGCTCTATCCAGGTGCTTTGGCTTACCTGCATGGTTGCTTCAGTTTGTTCCAGGATGTATTTCCCAAGTCCATTTTGGCCCTAAACAAAGGGAGCAGGCAGGATCAATAGGGCATTACTACACACACCTGCTCCCCCCTGCTTCCACCTGGAGCCACTCCAGCTTGGTAGGCCAGTGCCCTAGATGTCTTAGATGCCTGCCCAGCTCCTGTTGGCCTGCTGCAACCACCCAGCATACACAGCCTACACAAAGGCCACTTCTACATAAGGCTACTTTTTGAAGACTGAGAGAGAGAGCTATTTTGTGTGATTCATATAAACAAACATAGAAAGCCAAACAAAATGAAAAGGCAGAAAATGCTCTTATCTCTCAGATGAAGAAATAAGAAAAGTCTTCAGGAAAAGAAAATAACTTAAGAAAAACAAGAATAAGTAATTTGCCTGTTAAAGAATGAAAAGAAACAGTCGTACAGATACTCACCAAACTTGAGAATGGAATGGAGGAACTTAGGGAGAACTTTAAAAAAAGAGTTAGAAAGTATAATAAAGAACCAGGCAGACTTTAAAAAAATACAATAATTGAAATGAGAAACATCTTAGAGGGAATCAACAACAGATTAGCTAATATGGGAGAACAGATCAGCGACTTGGAAGACAGAATGGTGGAAATCAACCAGTGAGAATAGCAAAAAAGAAAAACAATTAAAAAAAAAAAAGATAGCTTAAGGGACCTCTGGGATAACATAAAGTGCTCAAACATTTGCATTATAGGGATCCCACAGAGAGAAGAAAGAGGTAAAGGAACAGAAACTTTATTTAAAGAAATAATGACAGAAAACTTTCCTAACTTGGGACAGGAAACACACATCGAAGTCATGGAAGCACAGAGAGTTCCAAATAAGAGAAACCCAAAGAAACTCACACCAAGACTTATTATATTTAAAATGGTAAAAGTTGAAGATAAAAAAGACAATTTTGAAGGAAGCAAGAGGGAAACAGTGAATTAGATGGAAAAGAAACCCCATAAGGCTATCAGCTGATTTCTCAGCAGCAACTTTACAAGCCAGAGGGCATAACAGGACACTTTTAAAGTGCAGAAAGAAAGGAACTTACAATCTAAAATAATTTACTCAGAGTTGAAGGAAAGATAAGAGTTTCCCAGACAAGCAAAACCTAAAGGAATTCATCACCATTAAACTAGCTTTACAAAGAAATGTCAAAGGATCTTCTTTAAGCAGGAATTGGAGGGCCAAAACCAGAAATTAAAAAAAAAAAAAATACGAGAAAGGTAAAACCTAATATTTAATACAGACATTTAAGAAGCTGCTACGAAGATGAAAAGAAAAAAGAATTAAACTCAGCTCAAACTATAAGTAGTTAGGAAATACATAGTACAAGAATGTCTAAAACATGACAGTACACATAAAGTATGGAAGGAGGAGTAAAATCGCAGACCTTATAGAATATATTCGAACTTAAATGTCTTAGCAGTTTAAATAGACTACCTAGATATAGAATGATATGCATAAACTAAAATCTGCAAAAGATGTAAAGAATAAAGAGAAAGGAACCCAAACAAAACACTAAAAACCAGCAAATCACTACAAAAGAGATCAAGAGAAGAAAGGAACAGAGAACTATAAAAACAACGAAAACACAAATTAACAAAATGGCAATAAGAACATACTTATCAGTAGTTCTTTAAATGTAAATGGATTAAATGCTTTCATAAAAAGACACAGGGTAGATGAATAGATTAAAAAACCTGACCCATTTGTATGCTGCTTACAGGAGAGACTCTTTAAATCAAAAGACATACAGACTGAAAGTAAAATTATAGAAAAAGATAATCCATGCAAATAGAAATGAAAAGAAAGCTGGGGTAGCAATACCCATGTCAGAGAAAATAGACGTTAAAACAACAACAAAAAAAAAATGTAAGAAAAGATGAAGACATTAAGTAATTACAAAGGTCAATTCTAGAAAAGGATATGACAATGATAAATACCTACACACACAACATAAAGAGTACCTAAATATATAAAGCAATTATTAATAGAGAAATCCACAGTAATACAGTAATAGTAGGGGATTTTAATACCCCACTCACATCAGTGGCTAGTCAACCAGACAAAATTAATTAGGAAATAGTGGCATTAAATGACACATCAGACCAGATCAGTTTAAGAGAAAATTTTCAAACATTTCATCTAATAACTACAGAATACCCATTTTTCTTCAAGTGCACTTGGAACATTATCTAAGATAGATCATATATTAGGCCATAAAATAAGCATTGACAAATTTAAGAATGTTCAAATCTTGAACATTTTCTGACCACTATGACATGAAACTAGAAATCAACCTTTAGAAGAAAACTGGAGAAAACACATAAGTAGAAACTAAACAACATGTTGTTAAACAACCAGTGGATAAGAGAAAATCAAATGAAATCAAAAACTACCTTGAGACAAATCAAAATGAAAACACAGCTTTTCAGAATGTATGGGATGAAGCAAAAACAGTTCTGAGAGAATTTCATAGCTATGCAGATATATCTCAAAAAAAAAAAACCGAAAAATTTCAAGTAAACAATCTAACTCTACACCTAAACTAACTAGAAAAAAAAAAAAGAAATTGGAAGTAAACAGAAGGAAAGAAATAGTTAAGAACAGAGTGAATATAAATGAAATAGAAATTAAAAGCCATAGAAAAGATCTATAAAACTAAGAACTTGTTCTTTGAAAAGGTAAATAAATTGGACAAACCATTAGCCAAACTCATCGAGAAAAAAAGAGCCCATATAAATTCATAAATGAAAGAGAAGTTATAACCAATACCACAGAAATACAAAGAATCACTGAAGAATACTATGAACAATTATATACCAACAAATTCAACAATCTGGAAGAAATGGATAAATTTCTGGAGGTATGTAATCTTCCAAAACTGAACCAGGAAGAAATAGAAAATATTAAGACCAGTTGCCAGCAATGAAATTGAAGCAATAATCAAAAAACTACTAATAAGTACAAATCCAGAATGAGACTGATTCAGAGGATAAGTAACCATATAATATGATCATCTCAATGGATGCAGAAAAAAGCACTTGACAAAATTCAGCATCCTTTTATGATAAAACTACTCAACAGAGTGGGTATAAAAGGAACATATCTCAACATAATAAAGACTATATTTGACAGACCTGGTGTTAATATACTCATCGGTGGAAAGCTGAAAGCTTTTTCTGTAAGATCAGGAACAAAATAAGGATGCCCACTATCACTTCTATTCAACATAGTATTAGAAGTGATAGAACAGTCAGAGAAGAAAAATAAATAAAAGTAATCCAAATCAGGAGGAAGTAAAATTGTCACTTTTGTGGATGACATGATAATGTATACAGAAAACTCTAAAGACTCCACCAAAAAAAGTCGGAACCAGTCAATGAATCAGAGTTGCAGCATTAATAGTGATAGCCAAGATGTGGAAACGACCTAGATGTTCTACATTAGTCCGACAGAGAAAGGTAAATGCCAGGTAATCTCTCTTATGTTGTCTAAAAAAAGTGAATAAACAAAATAGTCATATAGTTATTGAACAAACTAATGATTGCCAGAGGGAAGGAGATGGGGCAATGAGAATAAAAGAATGGTGGAGGGACAAAAATAAGATGAAATCATACACTTAAAAAAATTGTGTGTGTGTGTGTGTGTGTGCGTGCGTGCGTGCGTGCGCGCGCGCGTGCGCGTCTGTCTGAAAGATGAGTAGGAACCAGCCACTTTAAGTGTTAGGGGAGATACGTGGGAGGTAGCCTTAAGTCCCTGGTCAGTTAGTAGTAATGTTGAGGAAGCCTGCGTGTCTGTTCATCTAGATTCTTGTAGGCTATTTATAGAAAAAATAAGGGCCTACTGTTGGTATTTAGCTAGTCAGTTCACTTCACACTGTTCCTTACATATATCCAGCTTTATTTAAAAATGCCTTAGACCTAGTTAAGAAAAAAAAATGAAAGAAAACCTTACCATGTTACATTTCAAAGTGTTCTGCCACCCTATCCCCCATTGTTAATCTTGGAAGTTTTTCGTATTGTATTTAGAAAAATGAAGACTTAAAAATGGTTGTTGAAAGCAGTACAATTTGTGGGGGAAAAAACCTTAGAATTTCTAAAGAAACAGTAAAATGTCAAGTCATAGAATGTGCTTATTGCATATGTTTTAGTAGTACATTCAAGTTTTTTTTCCTGCTAGTTTGAACAATGGGCTTTAAATCTGGTTGTACCATCCTCTTGGTACATGACTTTGCACAATAATTGATCTTTTTTTGTGCCATGGTGTTGTCATCTGATTTATGGGGATAATACTAACTTTTCTCACAGTAGGAATTATGAGGATAATGTGTAGCTGATACAGTCTTTAATTCATGTTTGCAGTCAGTGATAGCTGTTGTTAAGCCAACAATATACATATCTTTAAAGAACAAGAGAAGTGCAAGCATATATTTTGAAATTGTTTTTACTTAAAAATATTTTTTGTAGCTATTCTTTCCGAAAGAAGATATGGGATTTGTGTATAGATATAAAACTTTCACATCGCCTACTAGAATTTAAGCTTCATGAGAGAAAGCAGTTTTTAACAGATTGTTTTCTGTTTTATTTCTAAAGCTAAGAAACTGCCTAGGTTATACTAGATTGTCAGATGATATTTTTATTGAATGAATATTATAAACTGACCTGATTTCAAAACCCTGAATTTTTTATTTACTAAGGTTCTGCCTTTAGGCAATTTGAGTAACCTCTGAATCTTTCTCATTTGCAAAAGGAAACGGTAATAATCTTACGTGTCGTGAAAAATAAGTGAAGTAATACCTACGAAACTATTGAACTTAATGACTGGCATGTAATGAATCACTGGATAAGTGTTAGCAATGATTATTTTGTGTGCCATGTGCTTCAGACTTGTGGAGTAAATAAAAGCAGTTTGTGGCCATAGAAATCTTAAGCCTGGCATTAACTCATAGACCTCC
The DNA here is from genome assembly GCF_000325575.1 of Pteropus alecto. NCBI lineage: Eukaryota > Metazoa > Chordata > Mammalia > Chiroptera > Pteropodidae > Pteropus > Pteropus alecto. The sequence goes on along the minus strand of NW_006443225.1, from coordinate 564,044 downwards.
ATTGCTAGTAGACCCATGGGGAAATAATAAATGATCTTATGAGTTAGATTTTTCTCTATGCTATTCTAGAATAGTCCCTTGGTGGTACGTGACATTAAATGAGTATGTAGAGAGTGAAGATTGAGAAGGGGGCTTCTGGTTAAAACTGCCAGTTTGATGGCTATAAACAAAAGATAATTGCTGAAAACATGGGATGTCATATGAGGATAGGTCAAGGATCTGATCCTGTCATTAACGTTGCCTAGGAGCTGTGAGACATGAGCTAAGGAACAAGTAGTACTATCTAGTGTGCTTAGATAGTGGACTCAAAACTAACCTAATTCCTAGAGCCACTGCAATCAACACTGTCCTTGGAATTGTTTACACTGTTCATGAAGTATACAAACTAATTCTCATAAGTTTTGTCTTGATCAACTTTTTTGTCAACATTTTTAGCAATTGTGGTTTCTTAGGTTGAACTATTCCTTACAGTGAATATCAGATGAAGTGATTGGTGTTTGTTTAAAGGCACATAGTAGCTGTTACAGCTTGTCAGATTTTCCTGCATTTTACTCTTAAGTGTTATGGAACGGGAATGGCACTGAGGTCATCTTTACTCTTAGTAATTTCTATAGCTTGTAATGGATTGAGAGCATTATTACCCCAGATCATGAAAGGAAAAAGAAAAATGATTGAACTGTTCCAGAATGAAGGAGATTAGATAGATTTTACAGCTAAATGTTCCTGAATTGGATCCTGGGAACAGGGGGAGGGGTCTATGAAGGATTTTATTGGCAATAATTTGCATATGGATTTTGGATTAGATAATGTTGCATCGATATTAAATTTATTGATTTGATAAATATACTTTGGTCATATATGAGAAAAGCCTTGCTGTTAGCAAACATACATTCTAAAATATTTATGGATAAAGAGACATCGTGTCTGCAAAGTACTCTCAAATAGTTCTCCCCTTCTCCCTCTCTATGTATATATTGGGTAGAGAGGGAGAGAGCATGAGTGTAAGTGAGAAGTATGCATGGTTTATAAACTAAAATGATAAAGCAAATGGGGCACAACGTACATAGCTGGTGAATTTGGATAAAAGGTACAAGAGAGTTGTACTACTATAACTTCTCTAAGTGTGAAATTATATCAAAACAAAAAAGATTAACTATTTAAAAGGAAACAAAAGAAACAGAATAATGTAGTGATGATTATTATGAATATTTTATGTTTAGTCTCACAAAAATTTTGTGTCTTCTTGTACTACTTTATTTGGCCCTTACAGGACAGGCCTTTTCTCATCCTTATGACCCAATTTAAATGTAACCCACATAGAGACCTGTTTTGATCACCCAAATCTAAAGTAGGTCCTACTTCCTGCTCACTCTTCTCTTTCATTGCATTTATCACAATTTATATCATGTCTGCTTTCTTTTTGTTGAATGCCTTTTTCTCTTTTAAGATTGAACCTCATCAGGGCAAAGGTCATGTCTGTTTTGTTCACAGAATACCCAGTCCTAGCTCATAAGCTCAATAAATGTTAAATTTGGATGGGCAGATGGATGGATGGGTGGATGGATGGATCGATGAATCATCTTTGCCACCAATATTCCTTCCATTTTACTTACCTTTCTTTTAGCTACCTAATCCTTCAGAAAACAAGATGGCTTCTTTTATCCTATAAGATAAAGTCTATACTTTTGGATTTGGCATTTAGTGACATTTATCTATTCATCACATCTTTATTGAACACAGTCTTGTGATTCCCTGCTATCACCTTAGCTTTCTCTGTTGCCAACTTTTGTTAGATCTGCATGACTTATCTAGGGCTGCACCTTCTTGCTGCTCTTCACTTGTCAACGTAAGTGCCTTTCATATTCTTCTGTCACTGCACACTTTTTAGAAAATATATTTATCTTAATTCTGGCTACTTTTCCTGGCTGCAGTTACTACAACTTTTTCCCCATCATTTTTATATCTTCAACGCCTGACTCTTGAATGTACAAAATCTATATTAGTTGAGTATGTTTATTGAGTACTTGTCTTAGGTGTTGTCTTGTTTAATTTTTAAGCTAACCCTGTAAGATAGGGATTTCATTTTTTTCTGGTAATTGAGGTTTGTAGTAGTCTTGAGACTATGTCGATCTTGTTTACTATTATATTCCATGTCTAACATAGTGCATTGTACATATTAGGCAATCTATGAATGAATAAAGTTCAAACTCAGTAATAATAAAAAACTGTTCAAATATACAATAAATAATATTAGCAAGCATTTAAAAATAGCCTTAAACTACTTGAATGCTTTGACTCAGCAGTTTTACTTCTAAGAAATCTACTTTATGGAAATAATCCTAAGTATAAGAAAAAAAATGTGTATCTGTAAGATTAAAAAACCAAACCCTGGGAGATAGTAAGTAAATAAATTATGGTGAATTCACAAGTTGGAATGCTTTTTGGCCAACAGTATTGATGTTTATGAAGCATTCGTAACAATGTAAAAATATTAAGTGAAGGATAAGTAATTATAAGTAAGAATACACTGGACTGTTCTGGTATAAAATCATCAAACTTTTAGTTACTTTTAACAAATGTTTTCTCTCTCACACCACAGGCTCTACAGGGGTTGGCAGAGAACCTTGCTTATATTTAATGTTACTCACCTGGGACCCAGCTGTTACTTAGAGGCTGTGATAACCAGCAGTATTTGTCACTTAAATCTTTTGGCTTTCTAGTCACTTTCCCTTATTCATTAAAAGATTTGTTGCTAATCTGTGGTGGTATAACAGGAATATCTTATTATATGTTAGTTAGATAGAGCTTTAATTTCTGTTTAGTTGAGCCGAGGCATTGGTACTGCATTTGTAGAGTGTCAGAATTACCCATACATGGTAGTAGTGGGCCACATGTGTCGGTGGTGAATGAAATGGGGCCTTGCTTGTTATCATGGAGATAATGATGTTGGAAAATCTGGGAATTTTTCTTTGAGAACTACTTGAAGAAATCCTGTGGTAGATGTCAAGCATGTGACTTCTTAGCCGTCTTCACAAGAGTATAGAATAAACCATACTTTACTAGTATAGGATTATTCATTCATTTTATTTAGAATATGTTTTAGAACTAGTTCCCAGGAATGCATGGTCTTTGCTTTAAAGAAGCTTGCTATTCATTATAGGTGAGAAATATGAACAGAAACATCACAATATATGCAAGCATAGAGGCACACATAGAGTATATAGCACAGCTAATGAATGACATGATTGGGATTAAGTCTTTGAGAGAATGTGTGTGTGGTAGGGGCCTCTAGGGGCAGGGGTAAGGAGTAATAGCAGGTAGAGGAAGGAAGATTCAAAGCAGAGAAAACAGCTCTAATGAAGACTCAGAGACCTTAAACAGGTTGTTTTATTTGGGAAGTTTAAGCAGTATGGTGTTTGAGAATAAAAAGTTGGAGTGGTGGGGAGGATGAGGATGTCAAGTTGTGGTGGAAGGAAAGAGGCCACATGATGTCCGCTGTCTTTTTGCTGTTAATACTGGTTAAAGTGATGAGAAGGTCAGTTAGGTTCAAATCCTCACTCATTCACCTATAACTTAAGTCCCTAATTCTTAGTTTATTTATTTTTTTAATCTGTGAGAATGATAATTATCTGCCGAGCATCATACTAATACCTTAATATTTTTTCTCACTTAATTATCATAATATCTCTATGTATGGAATACTCTTGCTGAATAAGAAATTACCACAATCTTACCTGTTTAAAACAACACAAATGTATTTCACAGTTTCTGGGCGTGGCTTGGCTGGTTCCTCTGCTTCAGGATCTTTCAGAAGACTGCAATGAACCTGTCAGCCAGGGATGGGGTCTTGTGTGAGGCTTGATGGAGAACTGATCTGCTCCAAGCGCATGGTGGTTGTCAAAATTCAGTTCTTTGCAGGACTGAGACCTTCAGCTTCTTGCTGGGTGTTGGCCAGAAGCAACTTCAGTTTCTTGCCTGTGGGCCTCTCCATATGGCAGCTTATTACATCAAAGTTTGCAAGGGTGGGAGTAAGCTGGCAAAATGGAAGTTATAATGTTAAATGGCAATCATGTAACAACATTCCATTATCTTTGGCATATTTCATTGGTTAGGAACAGATCATAGGTCCTGCTCATACCTGCAGGAGCAGGGAGAGTGAGGATTTCACTAGAGTATGGATACCTGGAGTTAGAGGGGCTCTCTAAGGTACTATTTTTATTCCTGTTTTATGAAAAAAGAAACAAACAGTTAAGTAACTTGCTCAAGATCATATACAAGTAATGGGCCAGAATCAGACTCAGGCAGTCTTGACTCCACAGCCCGGGGACTTTTTATATATTTTAAGAACTGAGAAGTGTCTATAGAGTTTGGGGGAGTTTTCTTTAGAGAGTTTTTTGATGTCTTTTAATGGTGTGGTGTGGGTCGAAGTCATATGCTTGTGGTTTCAGTTAATGTGCAGGTCAGAAAGAGACTGAGTAGAGATTACTCTTTTAGAAGGTAATTTTAAAAGGAAGAGAATAATAACCTTATGTTACTGTCACATGCTGAATTATTTCTCTATAATAATTTAGAAATTTTTCTTTTTCAGTTCACTGAGTTTAACCAGTAATGCCATTCAATTGCCAATACCAAGCAAAGCAAACATAAGCCAGTTTTAATCTGCTTTTTAAGAAAAGCGGTAGTTATTTTCACAGTGCCTGACGGTAAGTCACAGTTCCTATCTTTATAATAGAGTTTTTGATCTAAGGCATTTAAAATAATGATTTGGGAAGCATTAATTTGAAAACCTTGTTTACTTTTTCCTTCTTTCTTGATAATTTTACTTTAAAGCTAGGGTGGAAAGAACATAAAGAAAGATACCTACTAGTTTCTGAAAAGTTATTGTCCTTTACTATTTTCATTAATCTTTGAGATTTTTACCTGTATTTGTTAAAAATAAAATACTAGGTGTAGAAATCTTTCCCTTTATTTTGTAGATGAGGAAGTTTCACATATGAGGTTTTGACTTGGACAAGCAGTTAATGGCAGAGTTGTGTTAAAAATATTTTGATTTCTATAACTGTGCACTAGATAGTAAAACTATTAGGGCCAGAGTTTCATATATGGAGGATTTATAGCTCTGAATGGAGATGGAACTCAGAGGCAGCTGAGTGGAAGGAATTAGTACTACCTCATTTTCCTTTAACTTACAAATAGTGGCTACTTTTATTTGCTATTACTAAATTTAACTTTGACTTTTTTATTGTTATAAGGAAAAAGTGGGGGAAGAACTTTTGGAGTTAGGTGTTTGACCAAATTTTTATTTTTGATTTTAGTTTGATTCTTAATTTCGAGTGGTACATGAAAACAGTATGAAGTGTACACATAACTTTTTAACCACTGACCTCTTTCTTTGTTATTTTTCCATGGTACAACAGTTAATAGTTTTTGCTAGTCTCATTACTGTTTGTTTTTAAATGGCAAATTTACTGAATTGTCCAGTTAGCCATCTTAAACATAAAAAACTTTTTTTTTTTTATTTTTGTAGCACGACTGTGCTGTGTCTTATGTGAGGGAGTTTGTATTTGCAGTTGTGTTTGTAACTTTGACCACTTTTCTTGTCTGTTTCTTTTAGTAACCCTATCGGAGTGTGAAGTTATAAGCTCACAGAATCCAGAGAAATCATGAAGTTATATGTATTTCTGGTTAACACTGGAACTACCCTAACATTTGACACTGAACTTACAGTGCAAACGTGAGCTGTATTTTAATTTTTCTCATCAGCTTTGCATTTTGTGCAAGCAAGTTATAATGAACTATTTGGTTTTAAGAAAACTGTTCTTTCGTTAATAGGAGTAGTGATATGGCAAGTCTTAAATATTTCATCCCAGTTTCTTTTTCAAAAATGCTTCAGTTAAAATCATTAAGTTGTGCTTTTTCTGTTGGTATGACTGTGTTATTTATAATAAACAACTTACCCACAAACAAACATACTGATTTCAAACCAAAGCTGTCAAATAGAAGCAAGTTTTCATACCTGATTGCTATTCTAAGTTTCATAGGACATTGCTAAGGGAATTATTGCTAGATATGTAAAGCAGCATGTATCAATCCTGTGTTTTTTGATGATTTGTTTTTATTCTCTTGTATGAATAGAGACAATAATGTTTTGCTAATGAGAGAATAAAATCAGTTTAATATTTTTAGCCCACTTAGGGACTCATATGTCTAATAATTCTCCAGCTGTGCAGGGATTTCATATATTTACTAATGAATACCAACTTCTTATATTTGTGAGAAATGGAGAGGAAAGATATCTATATTTTGAGGCCAAACAGGAAGGAAATAGAAATAGCAAATGTTTCCAAATCTGTTTATATTTTTATAGTAGTCATAATAGCAAAGACTTACTAGCAATAGAGAATAAATAGACTGACACTGAAAATATTATAAATAATTTGAAATTAATAACCTCAAAAGTGACATTGTGAAATTATTTTCTTTTTTAGAAGTTCTAGTTCTTATAAAATACAATTTTACCTGTAAAGGAATAGTAAGGATAAGATAAGGAAACAATTTTCAAAGATAAGGAAATAATTTTCAGATGGTTTAGACAGTATAGTTTTTGTAATGTGATATGGAGATTTTAATACACGTCCGAGGATTTTAACAGATTTGATGCTAATTTGAGCACATTCCTTTGAAACATTATATGATGAGCACAAAAATAAACATGTCTACTGTTCTGTATTTCATAGACTCACTTTTAGATGTACACGTGGGTGATTTATTCACCTAAGGTCAGGCAGTTAATTATGAAATCCAGTTTCAGAGATAAGAAGCTTATATTTTTATAGTTTTGGTGGAAAACCTAATAGTGAAATTCATTAATCTATTAAATATTTTTATGTTGTGCTATTTTGATAATAAAAATGTTTGTCAATGAAATGAAAATAACTGATTTTTTTTACCTTTTTATTTAAGCGTGACAGACCTTAAGCATGCCATTCATAGCAAATATAAGATTGCTATTCAGCACCAGGTGCTGGTAGTCAATGGAGGAGAATGCATGGCTGCAGATAGAAGAGTGTGTACCTACAGTGCTGGGACGGTAGGTGTCCAAGAGCCCTTTCATTCAGACATGCTCAAACTTCACATGAGATAGAGAATTGGGAACTCTATTCAAAAGTAAGGTTTATCTGCTTCATATATTGAGGGCAGTGTGCATGTTCAGTATTTGTAATATTTTACTTATTTTTCTTCAGTTTTTTTTTTTTTTTTTTTTTGCATTTTTTACTTCTATAGGACACAAATCCAATTTTTCTTTTTAACAAAGAAATGATCTTATGTGAACTTCCACCTGCTATTCCTAAAACTACCTTTTCAACAGAAAATGACATGGAAATAAAAGTTGAAGAGTCTCTTATGATGCCTGCAGTTTTTCACACTGTTGCTTCAAGGACACAGCTTGCAGTGGTAAGATATAAATAATTATTTTTTGAGATATGATAACTTTATATTTAGTATAATTTAAAATTAAAAATTGGCATATTTAACAAAATGAAGTCTTATTCATGTACTTACTGATATTTTTATGTTTATTAACTTATTAGGCATCAGTGAACATTCTAACAAATTGATTACTCCTAAAAGCATAAAATCTAAATAGCAAAGTAGTCTAAATTACAGAATAAGCATGCAAAAAAAAACATGAAAAAAATCATACTTTTTTGGAAAAAATATTTTGTGGTCAGTATGTCTGGTTTTTAAATTTCAGAATCATACATTATTTTTCATTCTGTGTTAAACAATGACAAAATCTTAGAGTGGAAAGTGGTCTTAAATATGATTTGTTCAACTTCTTTCATAAACGATGGTATACGACTCTTGATCATTGCTTTAATCAGTAAGTACCTATGTTAGAATAGGCATAGAGAACTTAAGTAACTATTAAAAATGTGATTCTTTTTCCTATATTCATAATTGGGTCCTGGAGGAAAAGCAGGTTTCTTTCCAATACACACCTCTCATATTGCTGTTTACAGCCTCCATGGATTGTTTGCCAATCATTGGATTTCTCCTTTTACTTGCTAGTACTTTATTGTAATACTGACTCTAAGCTATCAGTAGTAAGACACACTTTACCTTCAGAAAATGAAAAAAATGTTCTTTTAAAATAAACCAAACAGTAATATTTGCCTTTTACAAAAAATAAATTAATGAAATTATAAATTATTATTGTTAACATTTGCTTTTTTTAGTAACTAGCCTAGTACTTTGTTTTACTATAATATGTACATTTGTGAAACTACCCCATTTTTCACATAGGATACAACATAAAAAGAGAATAATCTCATCTCTCTGGAACATACTTACTAAGCATTAAAAACTCCAGAAATGTTTTTGAGTAGCCAGAATTACTTTTAAAAACACAAAGTTTAAAAGTAGAATTTATATAGTAGAGTCCTTTAGATTTGTTTTAGGATTATTAACAAAGCGAGAATATTGGTGTACAAATAAACTAGTAAAACGTTTGGCTACACAATTGCATGCTATTTAAAAAGTAATAAAGTTTTGATTTAGTTGAGAAATATAGATACTTCACATTAGTAGAAAAATGTAATGTTAGATAAAAAATTAAAGGATGATGAAATAGAATATATAATTTTAAGTGATTAGAGAGAAATCAAAAGAACAAATAAAACTAAACAAAGGCATATTAAAACATTACATTGAAAAAAATTTAAAAATTGATAGACATAGAACTAGTAGGTGAATGTTGAAAAAATAAAAACAGCAGTATTAATATCTGACAAAGTTAAAGCATTAAACAGAACAAAGTGAAATCAATAAGTCAGAAATTGTGAAAAAGTTAAGTCACATCTGTATTTGCCTACTAACACAGGCTAAATGATAATAATTCCAGGAGAACTTAATAAAACATAATATTCCATAATATGTTTCTAAACAAAATATGATATATACATATAATGGAATATCATTTAGCCTTAAACTGGAAGGAAATTACGATACAACTGCAACATAGATGAACCCTGAGGAAAATATGCTAAGTGAAATAAGTCAAACACTAAAGGACAAATATTGTATGATTCCCAAGTATATGAGGTATCTGGAATAGTCCGATTCGTAAGAGATTCAAAGTAGAATAGTGGTTACCCTGCTTCTGGTAGAATAGAATTTAAATGTGTTAATAACTGTTCTCCATATCTAACTAGGTTTCTTTTAAAGGACACCTCATAGATTATATGTGTGTGTGTGTGTGTATATATGTAACATAATAGGTGGTAAGATTTCTGTGTATGATGATAAAATGCAAATCTTTAAAAATACTGATAGATACTTTTGACAGTTATTGCTGAATCAGTTACAAGAGATTTTTTTCATATAATAGTATAAATATAGAAAATTCACATTATAAACCCAGCATCCTGCTTTTTAAATTTAATACTGTGTATTGATCTTTCCACATATTATATACAAAAATATTTCATCTTACATAATGCTATATAAATTTCATTGTATAAATATAAATTTTTGATAGACGTTGAGGTTTCTATTTCATTTTATAGTATTTAAATAAAAAAATCTTTTCGTGTTCTTTGTTTAATCTCTTATAGGATAAATTCCGAGAAGAGGAACCACTTTGTCAAATGATAGATACTTTTGACAGTTATTGCTGAATTGCCCTCTGTAGATTCTCTACCAGTGTATACTTCTAGCAGTAAAGAATTAGGTGTTTCTCTTCCTCCACTATCACAGCAACAAGCAGGAACAATAAGATAAAATAAAACATTCCCTTAGCAATGCTTTCTTTAAAATGTGTTTAGAATGCATTTATGTGTATATGTAAGTACATATATGGGAATATGTACACAGAAACATACCTTCTTTTATTGTGTGTGTGGTTTTTTTTTTTTTTTCCCCCAATATAGGAAATGTATGAAGTTGCCAAGAAGCTTAGCTCTTTCTGTGAAAGTCTAGTCCATGATGAACATCTTCAGCACCAAGGCTGGGCTGCAATCATGGCCAATCTGGAGGACTGTTCAAATTCATACCAAAAGCTACTTTTCAAGTTTGAAAATATTTATTCAAATTATCTGCAATCCATAGAAGACATCAAGTTAAAACTTACTCAGTATGTGTGCCATTAAAATGGATAATATTGTTTGTTTAAAATGTCTTTGCAATTTTAGTGATTAATATTATTTCTGATAGGCAATATACTTATAATTGAGGTTTATTTTTTGAGACTTTTATGATTTTTATAGACTCTAAAATTATGATCAGTTTTACACACATTTTATGGATCTCCCACATTTCTTTTTCTTGTTTTCTTCCAAGAATCTTTGCCTTCTCTTTCACTGCCTCCAACTATCCAATAAAGTAAAGGTAAAATAATAAAATAACACATCTAATGGAAAAAGAAAAGTTTTCAAATATTAGCAATCGAGGAAAATTTTATTTTCTTTTTTAAATGTTGTCATACGATGTAGGCTTGCTAAGATGGAAAAAGCCATCGTGTTCTAGCTCTCACTTAAATGGTTTACTGGTTCTTTACATATAAGCACATCTGCTACCTTTTGCTTCTTTTTAAAAAGGGCTATAATGGATATAAAAATATAGTAATGATTCATGAATGTAGCCCTTTGTCGTGTGTGTGTGTGTGTGTGTGTGTGTGTGTGTGTGTGTGTGTGGTGTGTGTGTAGGCTTTTCGTTTTTTGCGTTCATTTATATGGTTTTTGTATTTTTGTATTACCTTGAATTAGAAGGACATTCTTTTTTTCATTCATTCAAGTGAAATTTATAAAATCAAGTTTCTCTGTTTTGTGGAATGAATCCTTAGAAGATTTTGGCCTCAAGTTGACAATGGGATAAATCTTGAGAAAGAAGAGATGATTAAGACTAGAAATACCTTTTAAAAGTTTATATAAAAACCTAGTCACTTTTTTTAGAGATTTCTGTTATATATGATAATTTAATGTAAGAGCCTGAATGCCTTTTGACAACTTCTACCTGTTTGTTTATTTTCAGAGTGTGATAAATGTAAGAGTTACAATAATGTATATTAGGATTGTTAATTTTATTCTGTGCTTTCAGTATATCAGAAATTCTTGATTGACTTAAAGACCAAAAATTATACTTCTGCTAGGGACTGCTATGGTAAATCTTTTGTAAATTTGAATTTCTTATACCTTAAGGTTTGATAAAAAACAAGTGTTCACTTGTTTAGGATAAACTGCCAACTTTTACTATAGAATAGAATTTAAATGTGTTGATAACTCTTCTCCCTATCTAACTAGGTTTCTTGTAAAGAGCACCTCATAGATTACTATAAACATTTCTGTATATGATGATAAAATGCTAATCTTTCAAAATGTTAATCTCTAATTAGAGCTGTCCTGTTTTGTTACTGACAGATCTTTTGCATTTTAAGTTTAGGAACTGCGGTTTCAGTAATGGCCAAGATCCCACTGTTGGAGTGCCTAACCAGACATAGTTACAGGGAATGTTTGGGAAGACTGGATTCTCTACCTGAACATGAGGGATCAGAAAAGTCTGAGATGAAAACCTCCACTGAACTGGTGCTCTCTCCTGATACGCCGAGAACAACTAACAAATCCTTATTAACCTCACTTCACAAGTCAGTGGAACACGTAGCCCCAGATACCACAGATGCTGAAGGAGGAAAAGAAATTAGAGAATCTTGTCATAGTACTGTCCAGCAGGATGAAACTTTAGTAGATGCTAAAGAAGGAGATCTGCCTTTTTTTAATGTTTCTTTGTTAGACTGGATAAATGTTCAGGATAGACCTAATGATGTGGAGTCATTGGTCAGGAAGTGCTTTGATTCCATGAGCAGGGTAAGTGGTGTTAATTTGGTACTCTTCGTCATTTTAACTCTTTACAGTTATATTATTTATACTAAATATTCTCTATAATGGGAGAATGAATAGTATCTTATAGTAAAAATAGAATCTTAGAGTAAAAGATAAAATTTTGTTTTTGTTTTTACAGTTAAATATTTATTTTTTACACTGAGAATAATTTTTTTTCCAGTGCATTCCTTGTTTTTTTAAAGTAGACAGATCGATCAAACCATTTCACCAATAAATGTATCAGTTATCCAATAAATTATCCAATTACCAAATTACCGAAATAATCAATTATCCAATTACTCAATTATCCAGTTATCCCATGATTCAATCAGAGAATGATTTACATTCAGTGAAATACACATTTTCTTGTGTGGTTAGTTCATGGAGTAACCACCATATAAAAGAAGACATTGAACATTTCCATCTCCCAGAAAATTCCTGTCTGCCTCTTTCTAACCACCACTGCCCCACTCAAGAGATAACCTTTTTCTGACTTAAAAAAAAAAAAAAGAAATATTAAATACTGCATATGCCTGAGATATTTTTAAATCAGAACTTAAACATTGTGTTTTTAGTTATATTTTGTAATTCTAGTGAGCCTCTGTGTTGGATTAATAAATTCTCCCCCAAATACACTTACAAAAACTTTTAAACCTGCGGAATAAATGCCTCTTCAAATCTGATCCATAAGCCTATGGAAAATCTTTAAGCCAGAAAGGAAGTTGATGGGGCACATGTTTCAGTGATACAGAAATACAAAATAATATTTTAAAGGCTGCTATTATCTAAAGGTAATTGGCAGAATAGTTAAACTTTTCTCAAAGGGTACTGAATTTGAAAAGAGACTTGATCTTTGGTTATTGAGAGAAAGGCAGCACATTGTCTGGAATGTCTGGAAAATTGCACATGCCTTAAGTTATAAGATAGTAAAATGGAAAATGTAAAAATAAATTCTCGGTTTCTTCATAAATCTTTCAATATTCATTTCCTTGATGACATCCTTTAGCATAGACATTTCATTTTAACCATTTATTTGTCATCAAAGAAAGTTTCAATTAAGACATTTGCCAGGACAGGAGAGTATAATAATATGTTATGCAAAGATTAGTGCCAAAAATGAGTAAGAAGTTCCCTTATAAATTACTGACATTTTAGTAGCCTAAGCATTTCATCTATGATTGTGGAAAGTCAACCACATGATTGTGATTAGAATAATTGAGGTATCATTATTTTTTTTAATAATTCTGCATGAGTCAGAGAATAGAGCTATAGACTGAGGAGAATCACTGTTTTAAAGGCTTGAAATTGATTTTTTTGCTTGCATATTTAAATGAAATCTAACAGAGCCATTAGTTTTATTCATTTTGTATGACAAGAGGGAAGAAACAATCTTTTTCTGTCTTAATGAAAAATTCACAGGAATTTATACCTACAGAAAACAGAAGTTAGCTATAGTATTTTTACTAGGAGATCACATTATTGACTTCTCAAAGGTTAATGGTTGCTTTCATAGGACATAGCAGTAATATCTGAAGTCTGCTATTTTACATGGCCATTTTATTGTGAGAGCAAAATATAAACTTTTATTTGGTTGTACTCATTTGTTATAGAATTAGTTAACATGGTTCAAAATAATAACTAATGTAGTACTCTTGTTAAATTAAAAAATATTATTTGCTCAAAAGCAATGAAAATCTATCTTGTAGAATTTGTTTACATATTTATGCTTTTATCTTACACAATATGTTATGTTCTGTTAATGGGATATACCACATAATAAATAGCACTTTGCCATGATGTTTTTATTAGATTAATATTTTTCTCGTTTCAGTAGTTTTATGTATTTATTCTTGATACAACTAGTGCCATTCTAAAGATAATTGATTGAGCTGAGTATGGGATTTCTCTCTCATCAGAATGCCTTCTTTTTATCTCACATAGTTTTCTAAAATAAGCTGACCTACTTGATTATCTGATAGCAGTAACACTATTTGCTGATGAATTATATACCAAGGTTTGGTGTTCTATAAAAGCAAATTCTCTTTAAAGCCATTATTTTTACAGGCTAATCCTCATTTCAGCAGTGTTTGTAATGTGTATTTCCAGCTGCAAAAATCAAATACCTTTTTCAAGAAAGTAGTCAAGATATAGGTGTTGTAGAACTTGCATAAGATTTAGAATCATAAGGGCTCAAATCTTGGCACTGATTCATTTATTACTTCTGTCATCCATAAGTTATTTAAATCCTCTATTTCATAATATTTATGTAGATTGATAGATGCTAATTTAATGAACTATTCCTTTTTCTATGCTAACGCATCAAGAAAAATTTAGAATTGTTGCAAATATGTGAAAATATGTATTTTCTTAGATTGTAATTGTGTTCAACTTAGAACGACTCTTGGATATTCTCTTTGAGGTTATACTGTAAAAAGACAGACTGATTTGCTGATGATTAATAACCGGAGGCATGTACATTTAGTACATTTCTAAGCTGTCCAGAATAATACGAGTATAATTTATTGAATCCTGACTTAGTATTTCATACAGGAGACTTGTAATTTTATTGGAATATTATTGTTTGCTCTATTGTAGGTGGGGTGGGTTTAGGTGTGGGATGGGAAGAATGGCAAGGGTAAGAAAATTTGTATAGTTTCTTCTCTTCTAAGACAACAACAATGTTAATCTTTGTATAATGTTAAGGAAAGAGCCTAATAGTAAAAAATTAGTGTAGCACTGTCTTTAATTATTAAAATTTTGCTAAATAATTGCTTATTAATATGTATAACCTATATTTAGTGATTTACTAAATTTTCCTCAATATTTGTCAGTGTAGTTATGTTGTACTTTCAATGAGTTATGAATACAGAGACATCATAATCAGGAGCCCTGCTTTTGGATTTGCTTTTACTTCTTTAAAGCATTACTATGTTAAGTCTATGTATAGTTGTAATTTTTCCCAAGTTGGAAATTTGAATCTATTTTAGCCATCTCTTTTAGCCCTTTATCACCCTAATGATTTACAGGTAGTCTTTGGTTTGTGAAATATTTTGGATTAGAAATGTGTGCACATTAGACTCACCACAAAATTGAGAAAAGTGAGAAAATGTTCATATGCGCAAGTTTTAGTTAATACACTGCAAAACAAGTGCTGCTTGTATTTAAAGAATGGCTTTGTTAACTTTTTTCATGGTGTTAGAAATGTAGCCTCCAATGGAATAATTTAGTTTTAACTGTTTTTATGTTCTCTGTGTACCAGACACTGTACATAAAACATAATTTACAGTTCTTTTGACTATGGAGATCAGGAAAAGCATTATGACGGAGGTAGTATTTGATTAGGATCCTTACAAAGAGGCAGAGATGGAGTTAAAGAGCTAGGCTGGACGATCTGGGTAAATGAAGATCAGAGCTAGAGAAACACAGGGTTTGTCTGGATGTAGTAGGCAATTCACTTTCAAAAGAAGGGAATCCTGGAAGGATTTATTGGTATCAAATCAATGAAGCCTTTACTGTAATTCTATGGTTTTTTTGGATGACATTGTGGGCAGAAGGAAGTCATTTAGAATTTCAACAGAAGTTGTGCTGAAGTCATACAAGGAAAAGTAAAAATGGGCTAAACACTGATTCCTTCTGGTTCAGCTATATTTATGGATTAGATGGGAAAAAGAGCCAAAGGAGGGTACTGTGAAGGAACCCCCAAGGTAATGCCCGAAAGTTTCTAAAGTTTGGAAAAAAGTTCTCTTCAATGATAAATGTACATAAGAGCCCCAAGTAAAATGAGGTCATTGGTGACCTTTGGCTGAATGTTTTTTATGGATAGTACATACAAAAAGACTGACAGTATAAAGTATTCTTTCAAGGGAAAGGGGAAAGTGTAGTTGATTCATTTCCTCAGTTCCTTGAGAAGATAAGAGACCAAGATATTTCCAGGAGGGAGGTGAGTTGAAGATGTTATGTTTTAGAGGGAAGTTAGATTGATAAGACAGTTAATGACCAAATAATGTGTTTTAGTATTTAACTCTGCTTTACTTCATAAGACCTTGAAAATAGCATTTTCTTTGGGATATTGAGAATTGAATGATTTGTGACATTGGTCAAAAGGTATAATTCCTGAAACTATATTATTAGTATATTTCAATATAATCAGTAATAATTGTTTTATTAACATAATTATCCTGGTTTTGACCTTCTTATGAAAAGAAAACTTAGATTTTCCATGCTTTTGCTTTTCTACATTTTTCTCTGAAGCTATTATCAAAATAGTGTGAAATACATTTTAAACTATTAACTGAAAACTTATTCATATGCATGTCTTTGTCATTTAGCTTGATCCAAGGATTATTCGACCATTTATAGTAGAATGCCGTCAGACTATTGCCAAACTTGATAATCAGAATATGAAAGCCATTAAAGGACTCGAGGACCGGCTGTACGCTCTGGATCAGATGATTGCTAGCTGTGGCCGACTGGTGAATGAGCAGAAAGAACTTGCTCAGGTGCATATTTCACACTTCTCTCAGGAAAAGGAATTCATAGCTTTTTTATACAAGTATTTTATGTGCAACATCCATTTAGTGTGCACCACGTTTTCACTTCATCCTTGAATATTGTTAATTTAGTATTACTGTTTCCATGTAATCTTAATAGGATAAAATAAACTGATCTGAGGCTATTTTAGATGACTACTGAAAGATAAACCATGAAAATGCTGTGAGCAGCTGGGAAAGAAACATTGAAAGAACTTGATAAAGCAGTCATTATATTAAACATCTGAGTACCTCTTAGTCTCTTCTCAAAAAAATTTAAAAGAAAAAATGAAATTTATAGAGTACAGAAGGAAAATATGAAATTTTGAAGAATTTAATTAATACTTAAGTTTTCGGTCTAATTTAATGCAATGTTCCAAGAACTCTGTTGTCAAATCAGATTTATCACCAAAGGAAGGCAATGGAGTTATGAAGAGGGATTAACCCCCTACCCGTGCCCAATGCTGGTGACTTTGTTTAGGTAAAGACGGCTTTGTCCTCTGCCCATCCTGGCAAGTACTCTGGGGAAACAGCCTGTAGCAAAAGAGTCGACTTTTCATACACGCTTTCTTTTGCTAGTACTTTCCCTCTACATGTATTCTTTCATTAGAATATATGAATAACCATTTTAATGGGTACAAATGTATAAGTTCCTGATTGAATTCATCTTGTAATTTCTAGACTCTCTTCTTTTTTCTCCTGATTTTGGATCCAGCCACATTACTTACTGTGAACTGAATTTCTTTATCTTGTCTTTTAGCACTGACTGGAACACGGATCCAAAAGGGCTGAGTAGTTGTAGTAGTGCATGTCCTTATTTAATTCCTATTCTATAGAAAGTGGCCAACATTTCACCATTATAATGTTTGTAGTAGGTTTTTTCTTTGGTTTAGTAGAAACCGTTTTTCAGATTAAGAAAGTTATATTCTATTTCAAATCTTGAACCATCCTTGGATTCTTGGAATAAACTCAATGTGGCCATAATATGTATATTTTTTAATGTATTTCTGGATTTAGATTAACTGAATTATGTCAACTTGTATGTGTGTATTTTTCATTTGTTATGTATATGTCAAGTTTTGGTATCAGGATTCTTAAGGCCTCAAAGTAAGTTGAGAAATCTTTTAATTGACACATTTAGTTCACCTATTTATTGTAATTATTGAGTATTTGTCTTTAATCATTTCTGATTTTTCTTATATTTTTCTTTTAATTCTGTTCATTTTTTTCTCTTTTGCCTTATTTTTATTTAAAATTTTTTTTTTTAGTTACGTATTTTATTTTTCATATTGTCTTCTTTCCTTTAAATAGTATTTGATGTATTAAAGTCTAATATACATGAAAATATCCTTTAGTATTTCATTTTAGTGGCAAATTCAGTTTTTATCATTTGAAGATCTTTAATCACCTTTGTTTCTGAAGGGTATTTTCTTCATATAGAATTCTAGGTTCTTAGCCATTTGCTTTCAGCACTATGTTTGGTTTCTTTTTCAGCAGTTTTACTACGATATGACGAGGTTTGGCCTTCTTTGTATTGCTTCTGCATTGGCCTTGTAGTACTACTTGAATCTGTGGCTTAATGACTTAAATCATTTGGGAAAGTCCCCTATCAGTTTCTCTGCAAATCTTGTCTTTGTTTTACTCTTTCCTTTCTTCATTGGTTCCACTTATACATATATTAGACCTTTCACCTTGTCCTTTCCATTTACCCTTATTTTCAGTATTTTTTTTTATCATTATATCTATGTTTTATTCCAGATATTTTCTTTTGACCTAACAGTTTACATTAATTTTCAGATTTTTTTCTAGCTTTGAAGCTGCTAAATCTATCTATTGATTTGATATTTTTATTCTTTATTTTTATCTCTACCTTTTTAGTTTGGTGTTTTTATATAGCTTCAAATTGTCTACCAAGACATTCAGTGTTATCATCTCTTTGATCACATAAAGCATATGTAGTTTGAAGTCTGTTAACTTCATTACCTGTGTCTATGCGTCTGTATGTTTTCTGTTTTTCCTCATAGTTTTAATTCATGCGGTCTTGACTTTTTCTGTGCCTGATTAATTTTGGTAAGAAAAATCAGAAATATGTGGCCTAGGATAATATTTTCTTACAGAAAGAATTTGTTTGTTTTTGGCATATGGCAGTGGCACTTATAATCTTATATCACCTTAATCCAGTTTCAAAGATTTAGGTGACTGGAAGTTGGTCTTCCAGTCCTTATGATGGCCAAGTCTACTTTAGTAGACTCTGTTTCTAAGGAGATAACTTTTTAGGGGTACAAATGCAAAGTATGTTCCATTGTTGTATTCCTTGACTGGAACTAGTCTGTGATTTCTTATTTTCTAGTTCCATGAGAAGCTATCAGAAGGATTGCTGATCTTACTCTTAGCCTTAAGCTCCTCTTCATGAATAAGCACTTATCTCTAGGACATTCTCAGTTACCTTACTCATCTCTCTATGTTTCTTCCTTCTAGATCCTGGCCCTTTCACTATATTTTACTCCTTCACTGCTTCCTTAGATCTCCATTAACTAATGCCACAGGAGGTTTGGTCTACATTACCATTACATCACAATCTTTCATTATTAAGACATAACTCTGAATTCTTGACCTTTTGCTTCTCCAACATCATTCTCTTTTAACCCTCCATAATGAATCAAACAGTTTATTTAACTGAACTTTCTTTGTTGGTCATTTAGGTGGTTTCCATTTTCCTTATTACAGATACTGTTTTAATATCCCAATACATCTTTATGTATACGTTGTAGTATTTTTTAGGCACAATCTTCAATAATAGCATTGCTAGACTAGGGTATTTGTGTATTTTAAATATTAGTTGATAATTTTATACCCTCCTTAAAGGAAAAATTGATCAATACCCCAAGTAATTAATGAGAAGAGTAATTTCCTTTTTACCAATGTTTGCCATGTATTTCCTCTGAATTGTCATTTGCCAGATTTCCTTTAGGCTAATCGTTTTGTTAGAATTTATTATATATACTCTGGATAATCCTTTGTCTCTTATAAATAATATAGATTCTATCTTTGTTGATAGTGGTAAGATTGTTATACAGAAATTTTTAATTTTGACATAGTCAAATATACTTAGTTATTTTTTTCACATTTATTTTAACCCAATAGTTCTTTATAATCTCCAGATTTCTTTAGAACTATTTTTCAGATTGAATAAACCAGGAGTTCCAGTTCTCTTATTTTAGATATTTTCTCTTTTTTCTTGAGCCTGCAGATCTTTTGGTTTTTAAAAAATATTGCTAATGTTTCTACTGTAGTTAGGTTACAGTGAATGGATTTACATTTGATCGCATTTAAAAAAAATTATTTCCAATGTTAACCTCAGATCTATTGGATTCAGCAAATGAAGCTTTGTCACGCAAGGATAAGTCATTTCTCTGAGAGTGTACCTGCTGCGATGAAGGAAGTTATAGTACTTTCTCATTTTCTTAAAGTAATAGAAGAAGCATTTCTCTTAGAGTTGAGCCTTTCTTGTTTGCTTTCCAGGCCTTGACCCTTAAAGCTTCTGGAAACCAAACTCAAATAAAATTTAGTAGACATTCCCTATACGGTTCATGTGAAAATTATAAAACTAATTCTTGATGTCTTGTAATCAAAGGAGTGCCCTGTTTAAACATCTTCTCTCCCCCCAATTAGTTTGCAGCTTTTGCTGGTGTTTTAAACTGAAGTGATAGCTCATAGAATTACCTTTTAGAACACCTTATCCTAACTGGAAATAATATTCTTACTCTTTAAAAAGAATTTTCTCCCTGAAGTAGTATAGTCCTTATAGACTTTAAGAGACAAATACTCATTTAATTATTTTTTAGTTACTATTTCTTGGTATCCCTACGTACTTCTTAGTATCAGTGTGTTTAGAAATCATCTTGCTTACCTAGTTACATATTGAGAACAAAATTGTAAAATAGACAGAAATTGAGGCCTTAAGGTAGATGAATTTCAACTGGGCTTGCTTGAGTGTATCTGGCTGTGAGAGATTGGATGAGATTATTTTCATGGTGTTCATGAGAGATGGGGAACAACCTATTAGAGTTAGGTAGTATGTGGTCATTGGAGCAACTTTTCACTCATGTATCATTATGTGTTTGGCTGCCAGTGGATTACAGAGTCAAGGTTTTTAACTGAAACATCATTTCCACAAGCATGTTTTTTCTAATCAAGCAGTCTTGATCAGATCAGGTGTATTTTCTCTTAGAATGTTGTCCTTACAAATATGTTTTTGATGTCAGTAAATTCTTTATTACTGGTCTAGAGTTTAGATTTGGGGATTGCTTCTATATTTTTCTCGGATTCAGTAAAAATAATTGAAAACCTATTAAGACTTTCACAAAGGAGATAAAAGCAGCTTGTTATTTTTAATAGATTGTTACAGAAAAAGTCTAGCCACATTTGAGCATATAGCATATTGAAAGAAGAGTAAAATATAAAGTTACTGTTGAAATTGTCTTGTTTCCATACATTGAACCATTCTGACTTAATTTTAAATAAACATTTAAATATTTTCATGATTTTTGGAAAAACGAAACAGAAAAGAGAGAGTACTACTAGAAAGTAGGAAGACACACTTGCTGTCCCTTGCTGATCAATATGATCAAACCTTAGGATAATTATTTACAGTAGCATTTATGGCAGTCAGATGAATGTGCAAATCAAAACATAACATATTAATTATTTAGTAAATAGAGTAAGAAAAAATACCTATAAGCACAACAACAATACTTAGTAATAACCTTATCAAGAAATTATCAAAGAGGTTACAGTCTCTTTGGACATATTTTTAGGTGTTTGCTGTTGAGTTTTCATTTGGATGATTATGTGTACAAAAGAAGACTTTTGGCACATCTGTCTAAATTTATAGCCTAAATACAGTGCCTGCTTAAAATGATGTAAAGTTCACCTGTGAAAATAAATGAGTAAAGATAACTAAGAAAAAAGTATACTTTTTCTACCACATAATAAAATGCTTTAAAATTACACAGTTTAGTCATCGTTCTAAAAACAGCACAAAATATATATGTCAGTGGAACAAATAATAGAGTAATGACTTTCCAATAAAGTGCAAAGTCAATTGATTGTTTTTTATTTGGGAAGGTATAAACTATGCTATTGAATATCATTGGCCAAGATTAAATCAGTTATTATTTTTCATGGCTTAAAATCAGTGACCATGTTTTATTTAATGTCATGTTCTGACCCATGCGTAGTAGGAGTCTAGACAAACAGGTTCTAGTTTTAATTTGGCTATTAAATATGTACTTGGATAAGTTACCTTATCTTCCTGGGTTTCAGTTTTTTTCTATCCTAAAAATGAAACATAGATGAGCATAGATTTCTTAAAAACTGAATCTTTTGCTATGACCACATCAACCACATTCAAAAATGTAGGAGATTCTGATAGTAGAATAGTTCTTGTTTAACGAATTTTCCTCCTAAATGAATGTTCATGTTTCTCACGAATAAAGTTAATATCCTTTAAATATTTTCTCTCAAAGGGATTTTTAGCTAATCAGATGAGAGCTGAAAACTTGAAGGATGCATCTGTATTACCTGATTTATGCTTAAGTCATGCAAATCAGTTGATGATTATGTTGCAAAATCATAGAAAACTGTTGGATATTAAACAGAAGTGTACCACTGCTAAACAAGAACTAGCAACTAACCTACATGTTAGACTGAAGTAAGTGATTCTATTTTATCTAATTTAGGATGTTTAGAGTTGACATTTTTTATTTCTTTCAAATGATAGAATATTTTTCTCTTATCACTATATTGAAATGATTGATTGAATAACTTGGGATTCCATTATTTTTATAGAGTTTGTATGTCACAATGTCATTCTGTAGGTGGTGTTGCTTTGTAATGCTTCATGCTGATCAAGACGGAGAGAAATTGCAGGCTTTGCTCCGCCTTGTAATAGAGCTGTTGGAAAGAGTCAAAATTGTTGAAGCTCTTAGTACAGTTCCTCAGATGTACTGCTTAGCTGTTGTTGAGGTTGTAAGGAGAAAAATGTTCATAAAACACTACAGAGAGGTATGTAAGTTAAATTCTATTTTAAATGTGTATAAGTCTTAATTAATTGGTGTGCGATATTAACAAGCTTTGTTCCTCTTAGTGGGCTGGTGCTTTAGTCAAAGATGGAAAGCGATTATATGAAGCTGAAAAGTCAAAAAGGGAATCCTTTGGAAAATTATTTAGTAAGTATTCTTCATTAATAACTTAAATTTATTTTTAAGTAAAAAATACTGTTCTTATTTTATAGATATGAATGTAGCATATAGCATCTGTGTGATTTTAATCACCATTATAATCTATAGACACACCTTTTAAGATCTGTAGGGTGAATACCTTGTTAAATATGAAGAATTGTCAATATTTTTCAAAAACTAGAGAATTTTTTTTGTTGCTGTTATTTTTTTACCTTAAATAAAGGTATAAAATAACCATATTGTTAATTTCTTTACACAGGGAAGTCTTTTTTAAGAAATCGTCTGTTTAGAGGATTGGACTCCTGGCCCCCATCCTTTTGTGTATGTATTTCCTAACTATTACTAAATTCTATATGTTTAAACCTTTATTTCAGAAGTAGAGATATTTATCAGAAAATTTTTTTTTTATCAACATAAAAAATGTTTTTGGCTTTAAAACTTTAAGATATATTCATAGTTTTTGATCAAGAGTCTTCATAACACAGGAGGATAAGTCTTATTATACAATTAAGATTGATAAGAATAGGTTCTCTTATTCTTATTTTGTCTTTCTCTACCTTTTTCCTCTTTCTTTTCTTTCCCTTCCTTGCCTTGCCTTCCTTTTTCTCCTGTCCCCTCCCATTTTCTTCCCCTTTCATTCTCTTGCCCACCTACCTACCCACCCTCCCCCTTTGTTTTATTTATGTTTTGACAAAGCAATTAGAGTGACCCCTCAGGCAGTCTTTATTGAAACCACGAAAAATAAGTTGGATATATTCCTAAACCAGATACCACAGTCAAAGAAGTTTAGGAAATGCTGTAAATTTATTGCTCGCTTGTTTGTTTTCTCTTCAGACATAACTCATTAGCTATTAAACATGTTTTTGTGTTGCAGGATTTCTTAGGGCTTTTAAATGTGTGTATTTTTTAATATCTAAGAATGAGTGATAGAATTTATCACTCATTCTTCATTAAACCCTGTTTAATGAAGAGCATCTTGGCATTTCTAAATCTGTTTTAGTAATGATTGAAACAATTGGAGTTATTTTAAAAGGTACATTTCTTGGCAGTATTATAAAAAAGTGATAGGACTTACCAGATATATATTTTTAAAGATGCTGAAATTGACTAAGAGCTTGTATTTAGAAAAGTCAAGTGAATGGCAAGGAAGTGTTACATGGGATCAAATAGTTTTTATTATGTTAAAACAATAAGGCATGCTAAAAGGTAATAGGAATAGATATAGGTCTACGGCTAGAGAGAGCTTCATGGTCAGGGAAAAATTTGGGAATAGTCTGCATATTAGTGAAACAAACAATTCCTTAATGTCGATGGGAATGCTAGAATTCCCATGAAAAGATGGTGGGAACAGTGAAGGTCAGGAACAAACCACATCAGTTGATCATCAACAACTTGTGTTTCCCAGTTATTTAAGACTCAGGAAAGTAGTACACCACGTTATTGAATAGTCTTTCATTTTTAATTTATTATTTTACTCTATTAAATGTTAATAGATCACTTGAAGCATTTTTGCTTATTTGTGTTACTGAATTTGATTATAATAGGAAACCATTTATAAATTTGTCCTGTATATTTTTTGGTAAATAATAATTATTTTTTTTGTACAGACACAGAAGCCTCGAAAGTTTGATTGTGAACTTCCAGATATTTCATTAAAAGATTTACAGTTTCTGCAATCATTTTGTCCTTCAGAAGTTCAGCCATTCCTCAGGTAAATGTAAATATTTTCAACTTTAGATATCACTTTATAATGTTTTCATTATTCTGGAACTGTGGAAAGTAGCACCAACAGTCTTAGGAGATGCTAGAATAGAGAACTATTTTATGTTAGACTGTCTCCTATGGCTTCTTTGGGAAATACCTGGGAAATTAAAAAATGATGAGAAAAATTAATCTTACATGTAATTTTTTTCTAGTAGTCACTCTGTATACTATGGAAGATTTCTAATTTATCACTTTGATGATTATATCTTAGGCTTCTTTACTATTTCTGGTATTGATTGAGAGTGGATGATAATGAATAGTTTTTTTTGACATCAGTTAAAATATTTGGTTTTACTTACTCATCTTTTCTTTAAGAAATCTAATTTGATTACATTCTGTTTCAGGGTTCCCTTACTGTGTGACTTCGAACCTCTACACCAGCATGTACTTGCTCTACATAATTTGGTAAAAGCAGCACAAAGTTTGGATGAAATGTCACAGACCATTACAGATCTACTGAGTGAACAAAAGGCAAATTAAGTTCTTTCAAGTGGTTCACTTTATTAGTGTAAAATGTTTATGTTGCTGCAGCTGTATAAGCCTATACCTCTTTTTTTCCAGGCATCCATAAGTCAGACATCCCCACAGTCAGCTTCCTCACCAAGGATAGAAAGTGCAACAGGAATTACAACTACTACCTCACCAAGAACTCCTCCTCCACTCACCGTTCAGGATCCCTTATGTCCTGCAGTATGTCCCTTAGAAGAATTGTCTCCAGATAGCATTGACGCACATACATTTGATTTTGAAACTATTCCCCATCCAAACATCGAACAGACTATTCACCAAGCTTCATTAGACTTGGATTCATTAGCAGAAAGTCCTGAATCGGATTTTATGTCTGCTGTGAATGAGTTTGTAATAGAAGAAAATTTATCATCTCCTAATCCTATAAGTGATCCACAAAGTCCGGAAATGATGGTGGAATCACTTTATTCATCAGTTATCAATGCAATAGACAGTAGACGTATGCAGGATACAAATATATGTGGTAAAGAGGATTCAGGAGATCATGTTTCTCTAAATGTCCAATTGGAAAAATGTAGGGCTGTTGCCCAAGACTCACAATTCACCATACAAACCATTAAGGATGACCTTTGCCAGTTTAGAACATTTGTACAAAAAGAACAGTGTGACTTCTCAAATTCTTTAAAATGTACAGCAGTAGAAATAAGAAACATTATTGAAAAGGTAAAATATTCTCTGGAAATAACACTAAATGAAAAACATCAAAAAGAACTACAGTCTTTAAAAAGTGAATATGAAGGTAGACTTGAAGCACTAATAAAGGAGCGTGAAGAAAATGAAAATAAAATTAAGAAGCTTAAAGGAGACTTAGTATGCCTTGAAGAGGTTTTACAGAATAAAGATAATGAATTTGCTTTGGTTAAACATGAAAAAGAAGCAGTCATCTGCCTGCAGAATGAAAAAGACCAGAAGTTATTAGAGATGGAAAATGTAATGCACACTCAGAATTGTGAAATTAAAGAACTGAAAGAGTCACGGGAGTTAGTGTTAGAAGACTTAAAAAAGCTCCATGTTGAAAATGATGAGAAGATCCAATTGTTGAGGGCAGAACTTCAGAGCTTAGAGGAAAGTCATCTAAAGGAATTAGAGGACACTCTGCATGTCAGGCACACACAGGAGTTCGAGAAAGTTATGACAGACCATAAAGTATCTTTGGAGAAATTAAAAGACGAAAATCAACAAAAAGTCAATCAGATACAAGAGTCGCATGCCACAATTATCCAGGAAAAAGAACAACAGCTACAGGATTTAAAACTCAAGGTTTCTGATTTGTCAGACATGAGATGTAAGTTAGAGGTTGAACTTGCATTGAAGGAAGCAGAAACTGATGAAATAAAAATTTTGCTCGAAGAAAGCAGAGCCCAGCAGAAGGAGACCTTAAAATCTCTCCTTGATCAAGAGACGGAAAATTTTAGAACAGAGATAAGTAAATTAAACCAAAAGATTCAGGATAATAATGAAAATTATCAGGTGGGCTTGGCAGAGCTAAGAACTTTAATGACAATTGAAAAAGATCAGTGCATTTCAGAGTTAATTAGTAGACATGAAGAAGAATCTAATGTGCTTAAAGCTGAATTAAACAAAGTAACATCATTGCATCACCAAGCATTTGAAATAGAAAAAAGCCTGAAAGAAGAAATAGTTGAACTGCGGAGTAAATTGGACTCAGAATTAAGTGCTCTTGAAAAACAAAAAGATGAAAAAATCACTCAACAAGAAGAGAAGTATAAAGCTATTATCCAGAAACTTGAAAAAGACAAAGAGAAATTTATCATGAACCAAGAACAAGACAGAGAACAGTTAATTCAGAAGCTTAATTGTGAAAAAGAAGAAGCTATTCAGACTGCCCTAAAAGAATTTAAATTGGACAGAGAAGCTGTTGAAAAAGAGTTATTAGAAAAAGTTAAACATCTTGAGAATCAAATAGTGAAAAGGTAAGAATTAACTTCAGTTTATAATTGTAAAATTAAAATATTGTTGATTCAGGTTTCAATTTTGTGTTACCACAGTACCTTGATTTACTCACTATCTTAAGTAAATGTAGAAGTTGAGATATTCTTATGAAGTAAAAACTTTTTAAATAGTTAATGTTTCTTGAAAACATTTTGAAAATAACACTACATAAATCCATGAGTGGCTTTTAAAAATGGATTAATATTTCAGATTTCTAGAGAAATGATTTTTTTTGAAAATTTAAATGTTTTCAGGAACTCTTGTTTTTCTTTTTTAACTTATAAATTTCCTTCTTTGGTTTATTTGAAGCTTTTTCCCCAAAATCTTCATTTGAAAATTACTTATTTTTGTTTTCCCTTAAATTGTGTATGCATGTACAAAAGATAAGTTTCCTCTTAGAGTTTAATAAAGGCTGAGTCCTAGATTGGGCCATATAGTTTCATCATTGTTATTGTCTTGATATTACAATTTTAGTTATTTCCTTGGTGGTTCAAAAGATAATGTTTTTAAACTCCAGGTTTTATACAGTCATAGCCTTTTTTTTTTTTTTGCAATTTTATTATTTTCATTAACTGATGTTACTGCCTTTTGAGCAGAGAAAATGATCTTTAGTTTTTCTACTCTTTAAAATTTATTTAGGGGTTTCGTGACCTAATAAACACTTTCTAAAACATTATCAATTAGTTCTATCATTAATTCTTCCAAGTGAATATATTTATAGGTGTATATTCATTATATATTTTAACCTCTGTTTCTTGCCTTAACTTTTATATAGTCTCTTGTGATTGACTCTCCTGTGTAATACTCTCATATTGGTGTACAATTAAACTTCTATTTTGAAAACAAACTATGTATTCTGGGGGATTTAGAGGATTTAATATAGGAATTACAGAGCTGGGGGAACTAAGGTCCAAGGAGTCACTGCTGAAGGCCAGGAAAGCTCTAAGTGAAATATGAGGATAAAGAGACACTAAAGTACCCACCAAAGCTGATCGTTTCCATGGCTTCCAGGGAAGCTGCTGCAATATTCAAGAATCTCTTCAAAGCCCCAATGCTATGACTCAGTCTGCAGCATGCAATGTGTAGTTCTCATTCACTTGACAGTAAACTACTGTGAAACTACATTTGGATACAGCCACCTCTGGAGAGTAAGCCTCAGCTGCTTTTCTACTTTCCAAATCTTGCCATGTGTTCCCTTTATAACTTAAAGTTATAAAGGGAATTCTAGAGAATATAGAATCTGCATTACAGTGCAGGTGAGATTCTGGAAAAGATATAAGAGCAATGGTAAGATGAAAACAATCTAGCACTGTATACCTTGTTTTAAACTGAGTAATTTTACACATTACTCATATTGAACTTTCAAATAAAGACACTTACACTGTCATGTTTCTGTCTAACGTGATTCAGCTTATATTCCTTATGTCACCTCAGGTAGCCTCACCTCTTCAAAAGGTGAGACTCAAACTTTTGTCAGTCTAGCCATCCTAGAGTGAACATATTGACTGATGTTCATTCATTTTTCTGCACAGACACAATCTCTCTTTGACATTCTGTAAGTTAAATGGTGAAATATAGGGTAAACTACCATTATCACAACACATTTTACATACTAGGGGAATGGGAGAAGGGAAAAACGAAAAATTGATTAATATACACAGGCTTAATTACTAGTTTTTATTTCTGTAATTGGCCTTGCAACTCTGGTAGATTTTTATAGCTTCCTTCTATTACCCCTTTATTTTTTACCTTAGACATTACCTCAGCTGATTTTACATCTTGATTTGAAGGATCATTAATGATCCTTCCTACATTAAGTTTCTGTAGTTTTTCCTTTGACTCATTATCATTGGACACAGCAGTGCCAAGACACACTCTAGAAAAGCCTCTGAGTTTCAGTAATAATATTCCTCCCTGCCCTTGTATAGGAGAAACTGTTTCCCATTGATAATTAAGTTTGGTTATATCAGTACGTACCACAGCCACCTCTTTTATTGGTTCAGTGGCATGAGGAGCCCTGATTAGCCAAGTGGCAGTTTAAGCTTCCAGTTCAGTGGGACCCTGATTGTATCTCCTGGTAAGGGAATTCTTTTTAGGGGAGGTAAATCTGCCATATATATCGGTATGGCCCAAGTTGTTGGGATGGGAAGCAGAATTTTTGCTAATGGCTCATGAGGTAAAAGAGTAGTTATTCCAGTTTCTATCCTCAGTTCTCCAACCTATGTATTCTGTGGGAGAATTAGTCTCACAAAATGTCTAGTTCAGAGCATGTACTGCATTCTTTACCCTCACCATGCAAAATGTCACCCATCTAGTACCGTAACGAAGTTTTAAATAGTTTGATCCACAATTGAATCAGGCCAGCAGCTTTAGGGATTGGCATATGTGGTAAGATCAGTGACTTACATGGCATGAGGCTATAGCCACACACCTTTCACTGTAAAATAAAATCTCCTCTTTAGAAGCCATTCTGGTGGAATGCCATAGCAGTGAATAAGGCATGTTAGTTCAGGAATTGTGTTTTTTGCAGAAATATTGTGAGTAGGGGAAGTAAATCTATATGGAGAATAATGAACTGTTTTTGTGAGGACATGTTACTGTTTTTTTTCTAATGATGGAAATAGTCAAGTATAGTAGACCTGTCACTAAGTGGCTGGCTAGTCTCCGAGGGAGGACTACAACTTCGGGAGCTCAGAGTTAGTTACTAGATGTATGGAAATCCATGTTGCTGAGCCCATATGTAACCTTACTTCCTGCCTCTGGACAGTTTGTTTGTTAGAACTTCGAATAGGACTGGTGTGGCTGCCTAAAGAATTTGATATTCACAGAACACAACTTGCGTATCTCGTTATTATGACGTTCCTCCCAGTAGGACATAATATACATATATATCCTCATACTTTGTGCCTATTTCAAAAGTTTTATTTGAATTTCTCTTCTGTAATCTCCTTGTCACCAGATTTAAATCTACTTTCTTCTCAGTCCCTCACTATCCTCCAAGCCTTTGGCCATTCTCCATGAGTCACTGTAGATCTATATCCCTGGCCATTTCTCCTAGGCATCTTCAAGTATACTGCTTGACATGTTGCCACTGGGAAGATTTCCCTTCACTAATGTTCTTCAGGATTACTCCTCAGTGAGATGCTAATACTTAACCTCTGCTTTTGAACAGTGTCAGTATATCACGGAGAATTATCAGGAAACCAGGTCTGCAAATTTTTCCCCCTCATAGTGAATGCAGTAGTTGTGATGAAGAGAAAGAAAGCGATGTAGCAAGAGTAAGTACCTTGGAAACCTGAACCTCTTGTGCCATCAAGTCTTGTTTGAGCTCTATTCTGGATATGCCACTTCTACTGGATGATGGAGTACTGCTATGTACACCCAACTTCACGGGTTGATGAATAAGATAACATGATGGGCAGCTCAGGTCGCATGGTAACTTGGGAGACCATGATCAGTCTTTCAATCTCGATGCAGATCCAGTAGCAAGCCATTTTACAAAATCCTAGGGGTCTCAACTGTGATTCTCCTAGAGGACTTGCCAAAAGCTCCATGCAGTATTCATTTCTGCTGTAGATGCTTGAGATATCTGCTGGGAAATATGGCCCAAGTGGCAGAGCAACTGGCATGTTAGTGTTGACTTATTGTAGAGGGCCTTTTGCTTCAGACCTTAAACAGAACAGGCAGCCTTAAAAGTTTTTTGGTAAAGGAGTCATGGTAGCATACACACATGTACTACATATTGTGTCCAAAATTCAAAGATGCCCATCTAGCAGCAGCTTGTCTCTTCTCCTTAGAGGGAACATCTCACATCCCCAGACCACTGAATACTTAGAAATTTTTCTGTGCTGACAAGCTCCTGAATTTTCATGGTCTTTACCGCTCACTCTCTGGCACTTATGTGTCTTGCCCTGGTAAGCCCAGGTAATTGCTGCTTCCTGTTTACTAGGTCTAGGGAGTATATTGCCATAAATATGTTAGATTAGTGTGATATCTTGAGAAATAGCAAAAAGACTAATAACCCTGCCAACTAGGTTTTAGCTGAGCAACTAGAGAGTTGATACAGCCCAGAGATAAGAGTGAAAGCGTATTACTGTCCCTGTAGGAAAATTCATATTGCTTCTTGTCTACACCAGGGGTTGACAAACCATGTGTGGGCTGCGGAAATCTAACCCACTGCTTGTTCTGGTCAGTAGAGCTATATTGGAATACAGAGGTAGAGATGCTCATTCCTTTACCTTTTGCCTGTGGCTGCTTTTGGCAGAATTGAGTACTGACTGGGATTATCTATCTAATATTTTTACTATTTGTCCCGCACGCCTGCAAAACAAACAGAAAAACTTGTCAACCCTGGTCTATGCTAATAGGCATAGAGGGGGAAGAAATCACCAAATCAGTGGATACATGTCATGTGGTTGTGGCTTTGTTGATTTGCTCCAGTAAAGAGGGCATATTGAAATAGCAGATTTACTGGAGTTACTACTCATTTAAATTTATAATCCATTACATGTTTTTAGGTGTTTTCTGCAGGACACATACTTAAGTTGAGATAAGAATGTAATAGAAATCTCTCCCCTGTATCATTTGAAGTGAGAGTTTGAAGGATTTTACTTTGTTCTTTCTACCATAATAGTCCTCATTCTATATGTGAAGGGACCAACAGGGATTCCCCAACGGTTGCTTTTGTGTCTGTTTTACTGTAGATTCTGGATATAAGGAGATACGTCTTACCTATAGTGCGGGAGCCACTGGGCTCAAACTCCGCTTACCACCTCACTGTCAGTAATCCAGTCGAGCACAGTGGCATTAGAATCCCCTCAGAGCCAATGCTCGGTAGTCCTCCAAAATTGGTTAATTGACTTCCCTGAGTACACACTCAGCCTGGAAAATGACTACAGGTGCTTCTGGTGAAGGCTAGAAAGAACGCCTAACAATGTGAAGTTTGGGCATTGTAGTTGGTGACTGACTCAGGTCATGGAATTGGATGAGGGATGATGAGTGAGTCTTGATTTGCGTTAGTTCTGAAAAGTTTGCTCTCTGAACACGATATCAAGTTTTTTAAAAACACTTTTAAGAAGCCTTTATCAGCCAATTTTCTATGGCCTTAGGGACAGCCATTGCCAGAGATCTTTCTGTGTCAAACCTGATTACTGCTCTGGCAGTGCTGCCAATAATGGCACCACATATAATGGTTAAGTGTCAGTACTTGGCCTCTATCACTCCTGGAATGACGGAATTTTTCCCATTATGTTCATGGAATTTCAGTGGTTTCATCTTCCTTTGCTATCCCTGTTTTGCAGAGCACCACTGCAGAGCCTTTTGAGGTTGTTTTTCTCAAAGCCTTGGTGAAGGGAGTAGTCTCTGGCCCCTCCCAGGGTACACGTAATAAATCTCTTCCAGTATGCCTATCACCATCGTTCTTTGGATACCTTCCTCTAGACCAACGGTCAGTTAATTTGTTCTTTAAAGGGACAGATAGTAAATATTTTAGGATTTGCTGGTCATATGTAGTCTTTACATTTTTTTCCGTGTGTGTGTGTGTGTGTGTGTGTGTGTAAAAAACAAGAGTAAGTTTTTCTAACTTTGGTCTCAGTACCTTTTTACACACTCAAAAATTATTGAGGACTGCAGTTATTTTTTATATGGATTATATCTATCAATATTTTCTGTATGAGAAATTAAAACAAATTTAAAAGATGTTTAGTCATTTTAAAATAATAAATCTACGTGTTAGCATAAGTAAGATTTTTTAATGAAAACTTGCCTACAGTGAAAATTAATGAGACAAGTTGCATTGTTTTATATATTTGCAAATCTGTGTTTGGCTTAGTGGGTTCTCATTGCTACTTCTGCATCCAATCTATTGTAGTATATTTTGCTCGAAGTATATGGAAAATCCAATCTTTTACTTATATGGACTTGGAAAGAGAGGTGTATCTAAGTTGCTTTTTCAGATAATTGTGGATATTTTTCCTTGACACTAAGTCAAAATGCAACAAATGATCATTTCTTTTTCATTGTGGAATATAAATCCTTGTCAGTGGATTTTTTTATACTCTTTATGCTAATATCCATTGAACTATGTTGCACTTTGAATGGATATTTTACCCATGCATGATTTTATAGCCCAGTGAATTGGTCATTTGAAAAACACTGGTTCACCGAGTAATGCAGATTTTGCATATGTTGACACGTTTTATTAACAGATAAATCACTTTTGTAAAACATACATACAGATTTTATATGAAAGACCTTAGGTACTGGGAAGCTCTCAAGCTCATAGTGGTAGATAGAAGTTTTCTAAATTTTAATTTCTTTTGAAAGAGTCACATTTTATCATTGGTAACAAATTCTGTCAGTTTATTAAAATAACAGGCTCACATTGATCATTTTTGAGAAAATATGTATGAAAAATCCAAGTCTAAACAACCACAGATTGTCATTTTTCAAATAGAAAGTATAGCATGAAAAAGCAGCTAGTTCAGCACACAGCTAAAACAGTTGTACAAGTACTTTCCCATGAGACAAACATACTTTGTAAGTGGCAGAAGTGCTTTATGTGTACTTGTCATTTTTTCACACTATTTAAAAAAATTATATTCAGTTGTCAGAATTCAATAATATTAATAATTTTTTCTACATCAAGGTCATTCCAAAATACACTTGCCGCCTTTTTCATTTTGAGTACCTTGAAGTAAAGATATGATGACTCCAAGTACAGTTTGGTGTTACTATCTTTTAATTTATGTTAGGGTGTCAGCGGTTTTATCATCTGTGCATATGTCACCAAGGTATAAAGGCAAATACAATATCATCTTAGTGTTATTATGAAAATAGTTTTGACCTTATCAATCTCCCAAAAGTGTTCTAATTACCCCCAGGGTTCTGTGGATTGATCATACTTTGAGACTCATGAATCTAGAGAATGGTTGACAAATTTCTTTAAAGGGCCACACGGTAAATATCTTAGGCTTTATGGGCCAGATGGTCTCTATCTAAGCCGAGCTACTCAGCTTTGCTGTCAAGAGAAGAGTGAAACAACATAAATGGGTGGGGCTATAACCCACTAAAACTTTAATAACACAAACAGATAACAGGCTCTGATCTGGCCTGCAGGCCATTGATTGCCTACCTGTGGTACAGATGATCTCATTTTGACATTTTTGTTTAACGTCCATTGGGTCCCGGTTTCAGGCAGTCAGCCTAGCAAAGTTAATTGCTAACATTCAGCGTCGTTTGTCGTTCTTGTGCTTTCATTGGA
Organism: Pteropus alecto; assembly: GCF_000325575.1. NCBI lineage: Eukaryota > Metazoa > Chordata > Mammalia > Chiroptera > Pteropodidae > Pteropus > Pteropus alecto. Next base: position 529,891 of record NW_006443225.1, on the reverse strand, counting down.
TCTATTCCCATATATACTTCCTATAAGTGAAAAATCTTGCAATTGCAGTACCTCTTTGGTTAGATTTTTAACTCCCCTGAAACCTGAGGATTTGAAAGTAGCAATGGGTCTGGAAGTAATGAAATGGTGGGAGAGGTTGTTGAGAAGAAGGATCAACTTGTTGAGAAGGGAACTTCAGGTAAGGTGACACTAATCTCCACAGATAAGGGAGAAGAGGCTGCTGCTGGTAAGGGAGTTTGATGGGATTTGGAGAGACAGCTGGGACATCTCCAAAACCTTGCCTTTTTTAGTCACTTGATCCCAGACAACTACAGGTGTCAGCTATTTTGCCATAGTCTGCCAGAGTTCCATTTTACACTGGTGGTGAGGCCACTGCTGCCTTCAGATCAAAGCAGATCAGAGAATTCCAGATTCCTATCTTTATAGTTTTTTCCTCTAGGATCATATTTGTATCTGTCTGGATTGAGCTTAAAGAATAGAACCTGTTGTAAGTATTTCAGGAATAAAGGATCTAATATTAGAAGTCAAATGAGCTTTGGGAGAACTGGGCAATGGGGGTGAAGGGTAAGAGAGTGAAAGTCCTGGAAATATCTAGGTTCAAAGTCATCTGAAGCACTGACGTCGATGACTAATCAGGAAACTGCTACAATTTTTAGGACTTCTACCAATTAACTATTGAAACACCAATGCAGAAGAAGTTACTTAGAAACCTCTTCTGAATCTTAAGTTGCCCACATGTCTGAGCACAGCCACCTCTGGAGAATGATGGACTTTCTCTTCAGCATTCCAGATTTTGTGTGGTATCTTTCATTGACAAATTTCAACCCCCAGAACTTCCTGGGAATTCTGAATATAGTTATCAGCTTCTCTGCCTTACAGAGGAAAAACTCCCACAAGTCAAATAAAAAACAGATCAAACAATCCATTAGAAAAATGAGCAAAGGATATGAATAGACAGATTAAGCAAAAAAAAACAGACTTTCAGAAACAGCCCAAAGGGAGGGCAAGTGTGGTCAGTAATATTGTGGTCGGTTTACTCAGTGACACAGTAAGTGAGTGGGGTGATCACATCATAAAGTATAAAAAATGTGATGTACACGTGAAACTAATATAACCAATATGAGATAGTATACTAGCTATACTTAACTAAAAAATAAAAGTGTGAATAGCCTATATGCAAATAGCTGTTCAGTCTACTTGAGATTAAGGAAATGTAAAATTAAAATAACATATAACTGGGAAAGATAAATCAATAGTATGCATTAGTTTTGAGAATTTAGAGGAAAGAGCTTTCTCATACATCCGTGTACAAAAAAAAAAAAAAAAGCAAATATGTGTGGTTTGCGTATATCTGAAAATCTACTTACTACACTTTTCACAGCCATGCTTCCAGGGGTACTTGATATGGATCTAGGGAAGTACGGCAGCATTTGAATTTTTAAATTTTAATCTAATTTTTTAATCTCAAGAGATGAGTTTAAAAAAAACTCAAGATAAAAAAGTAATTGTTTACTAGGCCCAAATCTAATATAGTCAATGGTAAGAGAATTCTAGCATCAAGACAGTCTAGTTTGTATTCAGTGCAGATTTCCTAGTTACTAGAAATCCTGGGGATAATAGAACCTTTTGCTATACACATAGTTTATTAATGGTGGGGAAACTCAACTAAAGATGCTTTATTTCAAGTTCCATGTATAATAGTGTAGAAGTTTTCAACTAGTAACAAATGTATCAGCTTTTTAAATTTAATTTCCAGGCCTTTTTATGGTATTAAATATATGAAAGGTAGAGTTGTGTAATTTTTCCTTTTTTCGAGAATAGGGCAGCCTTTATTGATAAAGTATCATCTAAAACTGAGTAAGTGCACATATAAAAAAATCAATTGGCCTAGTTGCTCAAGTAATTTGGGAATATTTACTAACATGGGGTGACTTTTCCTGTGACTTAGCAAATTCTAATACCTTGTATGTAATTATCTACTTCTTGGACAAATTTAGATATAAAGGATTATTAGGTTAAAAGTAGATAAGAGTAACTTCTATGCCGGCAATTATAATAGTGATACTTGTGTTCATACTTTTCTCCTTGCCTTGCCCTCTTCTGTTATCTGGTGCTTTGTCAGCAACCCCAAAGGGGTTAGCAGGTTTTGAGGAAAATGAATATGAATTCAGGAATATGTAGATTCGCTGTGTGTGAACATTTAAGTTCAGCTTTAGTTTTGTGTCATTTATCCATTAGCTAACAAAATGAGCTCAAACCTATATAAATATTGGAAAACTTTTCAACATATATAATCTTCAGATTTTTACCTCTCAGTTATCATGTAGTTTGGCAGTTGTAGGAATAGTAAAACTGAAATTTGAAGCTGAGCTCTTGAGAGGTATATTGATTTTTATATTGAAAACATTACTATTTGTAGGTAGAAGCAGATACAGTCATTCAGCCATGTTGGCGTTTGAGAGTTTATAATCTATGAAACTTTTCTGTTTTACTTGTTCACCTTCCTTTGGTAGATAAAAAGAAGAGGATTTGCATATTTTTAACACCAGTTAACTACTGTTAGGTTTAAGGAAGATCTATAGCCTTTCTGATGTCAGCTAGCTACAATATTTGATACATTTGGGGTAACATCTACAATTTTGAAAAAAATATTAATACTTTTATTTAACGTTCAAGTTCTGCCATTGAATCCACCAGAGAAGATTCTTCAAGCCTAGTTGCTGAACTTCAAGAAAAGCTTCAGGAAGAAAAAGCTAAGTTTCTAGAACAACTTGAAGAGCAAGAGAAAAAAAAGAATGAAGAAATGCAAAATGTTCGAACATCTTTGATTGCTGAACAACAGGTATGTTCTGCCCCCATTTCATTATTTTAAGCTAAAGTAAGTAAACATAAATTAGCAAATATAATTTCTTTGTGCAATTGATGATTTCTTATAAGGTCATTATGCAATATAGGTAAGTTCTTCCAAATGAAATAGTCCTCGATTAAAAATTAGGAAATGTGACTTTTCTAATTTCTAACTACCTATGTTATCTTGTATACATCATTTAACCTCTTTAAAACTCAGATTAGTTTTATTGCAAAATGAAAGGATTAATACTAATACTTAGATATTAAACTCCAACATTTTCTAAATTACGTGCTGATCAGTACACATTTTTTGCATTTTCTATAATTCTTATGCATATGATAGACTGTTGGTATATTACAGTTGACTTTTGTTGAACATTGCTGATTTACTTACCGATCACGGGTGAGTGGTAAATCTTGTGAAGTAAGTAGAGGCCAGACCATCAAGGACTATAGCATGCATTGTCAAGGAGTTTGTACTTCACCTGCGGTTCTGGACAGCAGTTGAAGAGGAAATAAAGGAATGACACAATTGGGTTACACTTAATAAAAATTGCTCCCTAGGATGTGGAGTAGAGGACTGCAAGACCTGGGCACGTGAAGGAGCAGTCAGGTGTCTGCTGCTGTAATTCAGGCCAGGGGTAATATCTACGTACCTTTTGTATCCCGAGGAATACTTTTCTGGAACTGATTCACATGTTATAGCTGATAAACACATTTAATATGTGTTGTTTTCCTTTTCCTAAAATGGTATTTTTAAATTATATTTTTAGAATTTTAAAAAAAGGCAATCAGGGAACAGAAAGAAAATACGGAAATGTTGCTCAAAACTCTTGGGAACTTTATTTTTTAAGACCTGAGGAAGGAAAGAAGAGCCTGAAATAGAGGAATGAGAAAGTGTAACCAAAAAAAGGCTTCATGGAAAACAAGGAAATTGATATGTGTGTTATTTAAAAATCTGACTCTGTACATACCTTTTTTTTTTGCATGATTCATTATGTATAAAATAGATCTTTTACTGTCTTGCCTTTTTCTCTGTATGCTCCTTTGTTAGCATTGGTACTTCTAGATTTACAAAATTAAGGGATGAATTAGCTGACTGAAACCAAAATTATAATATTGGCAGCTATCTCATTTAAATTTAGTTCTTATTTTAAGGCTTCTTTTAATATTTGTAAAATGAGATGAGGAGAGATGCCTTCCAAAGTATCTTCCAATTTAAAATAGTCGATGTTAAGTTGTAGTAATTGAAGTTGATTTGTGACTACTTTTATATGGGTGACTTGAACTTAGTTGGTTCTTAACTACCCTGGATTCTAATATGTTTATTATAAATTATGTTAATTTTTCTAAAAATCTGTTTCATATTACAGAAACAGTAAAGATCATGAAAATAAATAAAATGACTAGTATACTTCATAAATGTTTATTAATTTTCTGTACATGAATAATATGTATAGAAACAGCTTAATACAAACACATATCATGAATATACCTTTTGAGGGATCTTCCCTCATGCTTTCTGGCTAGAAAGGACATTTAACTCAATATTTAATTCACTAATTTTGATCTAAAAATGCCATATTCTTGTTAAATCTCCCTGTTACCAGTATTATTGGCATTTTGCATTGATTAAGGGATCATAGACTCTTAATTTTGGAATTGGAAATTCTGGGAAGATAGAAAAAGTCAATTTAGATACTTTCATTATCTATTGCTCTTAAGTTTCAAGAACTTAATGGAGATCTTATAATTACGTTTTTGACAATTCAGCCATCTTTATAAAAGAAATGGTACAGTTAGATCTATGCAAGCATTTGGATACATGAGCTTCACACTAAGAAAGTTTTTATAAAAGTTGAGGAGTAACAAGTGTAGCCATTATAAAGCAGAGGTGCAGTGTCCATTACAAATAACCAGGTAAGAGATGGAGATGAGTTAAAGTCATCTCAGAAATATTATTATTGCAATCCAGATTTAACTAAAAACAAAGAAGAGTCCCGAAGCAGAAAGATTACTAAAAAAAAAAAAGGAAAGTGTATAACAACACCTGCTAATTTATTGACCATTTTTCTTTCTTTCCCCCAAATTTTAAAATCATTTGCTATTGCTCTTTTCCTCTGACAATAAATATGTGGTCAATAATGATATCTTAATATGGAATTAGGAAAATATAATAATGTTTTATTTACCACAGTATAGCATTTCTATTTAAAAATAAATGTAATTTGTAAATTGCACTTTATTTTCTCCACATGTAAATGCACCATTTCAAAATATTTGCAAGTTTATTTTCTTTAGCTCTAGCTGCTATGTGCATGCAGATAATTTAAGTACTCATCTTTCTGTCGTTCCAGACCAATTTTAACACTGTTTTAACAAGAGAGAAAATGAGAAAAGAAAACATAATCAATGATCTTAATGATAAGTTGAAAAGTACAATGCAACAGCAAGAGCGAGATAAAGGTTAGCAATACTTTGTAATACGATATTTTGAATTCTTTTTTAAAACTAAAAAAATTAATTTGAAATGTTTTGTAATGCTTATTTCAACTTGGGGTATCCTTCAGATTTGATAGAGTCTCTATCTGAAGATCGAGCTCGATTGCTTGAAGAAAAGAAAAAACTTGAAGAAGAGGTCAGTAAGTTGCGTGGTAGCAGTTTTGTTCCATCAGCATTTGTAGCTACAGCCCCAGAACTTTATGGAGCTTGTGCGCCTGAACTCCCAGGTGAAACAGAAAGATCGGCCATAGAAACCCAAGAGGAAGGAAGAGTGGATTCGGCAATGGAGACAAGCATGATGTCTGTACAGTAAGTACACCTGTCTTCAACTGTCTTAAGCAATACAGGCTTTTAAACCACCATTGCATTTCTGTAAGATAAAATTTCTGAAGATAGGAAATATATTTAGCACTACTGGTTGTCCATAGCACATATATCTTAGAGTTATGATATTTTAATTCTTTAACCTATAAGTATGAGGAATATTTTAACAGTACTGATTCTGTGTCTGTATGAATCACTTTGGCATGTTTTCATACTATATATGTGCAAAATGTTTCTTAGGCTGCCAGGATAAGTATCACTGCAGTAATGTTAAACTATTCTTATTTAGAGGGAGTGATTAAACTTTGATGTTTGTTACCTAGGAGGAAAAAGCATTACTGTAGTAATGAATATATTCATTTTGGTGAAAGTGTATTGGGTGAAAGAATGCAGAATAGTTTTTTGAAACTTAAAAATATATATAGTTTTCTGTTTAGTTCAAAAGAAACGAGTAGAAACTGGTTAAATTGAATCCTGGAAAAGTATGAGGCTTAAGAACGTATGTGAAAAACAGAACAAATAAATGTAACTTATTTAAAAAGGCAGAGCATAAACACATAAAGAGACCATGGTATTAGAAAACATAAATGACAGAAATAAGTCCAAATGTATGTGAAAAAGTAAACCAACCTATCAACAAAAAACCGTCAGGGGAAAAAAGCATTTAATTGCATTCTGTGTACAAGAGAAACATCTAAAGAAAAATGATACAGAACGTTTAATGTAATGTGATTGAGAATGATATAAAAGGCAAATAATAATGAAAAAATACCCAAGCGACCTAATGCAAAGGTTTTAAAAAATTAAAGAGGAAATTTCATATATGGAGAAGGCATAGTTCACCATAAGTAATTAGTTGTTAATTAGTGCTTAAAAATGTGACTTTGATCAGTTTTATGTGAATCAAAAATGGTTTGTATGAATCAAAAAACTAAAATGAGAACTTTTTAGAGCCACAGTTAGGGTATGATACTTCTTGCTCTCAGGAAACAATGAAGTAAATACTAAATAAAGCAATAGAAAAATAGTTAAAATTATCAACAAAGGTCTCAGAGTTCTAAATATTAATATAATTCAGTCCACTGAACACAAACAATAATATTAAAACTAACAAAAATAGAAGTTTATATGGAAATTTGAATACCTGTATATTCACATCTGTACATAGACATTGATAGGAAAATGAAAATTGAGCTAATAAAGACTAAACAAATATCAGAAATGAGAGATACAATTAAAGTGGTACACTGAGAGAACTATATAACCTAAAGAACATTCATTAAAAGAAATTACTCAAAATAAATGAGCTTTTATAAAATGATTAAATAAAAAGGTACCAATACATTATGGAATGAATAAAATCATAACCACGAGTATAGTTTTATTTATTTTATTTATTTATTTATTTATTTATTTTTTAGAGAATTTTTATAAGAGTTTATTTGAGACGAACTGATGACGTATGCTGGGGAGCAAGATCTCAAATGCCCCCACATATGGTTTTAAAAATTAATAGAGACTAAGATATTGGTTAATCTCGCTCGTGAATATAGATGTAAAAAATCCTGAAGACAATTTTATCATATTTAATAACCATGGAGTACGAAGATGATACATTTAGCATGACTCAATGAAATATTTCAGGAATGCAATAATAATAGTTAAACGTTAGAATATCTCTCAATGTAAACGTATTTACTGATCATATGAGAAGGAATTATATGTGACCATATAATCTCAGTAGATACAGAAATGGCAATTGATAAAAATTCAGTGCTTGTTAATTTAAAATAATATTTTTTAAAAACCTTAGCAAACCAGGAATAGAGAGGAATTCTTATTTTGAGGGTATATATGAGACACATATAGCAAACATCATATTTAATGTTGAAATATATAGACGTATTTTCCATAATTTAGAAAGAATGAAAGATGCCATCCGTTACCATCACTATTCAGTGCGACAGTATAATAAACAATAAATATTGGCAAGTAAAGGCTGAACTGCATTGTTTCAAGATAATATTCTTTTCAAACCACAAAGACCTAACAAAACTATTAAAAAAAATAAGACTACATCAAAGTATAGGTCAAAGATGTTTTTTTTGTTCGCATATTGACCAGCAAAAGCTGATTTGTATATATACATAAAAGATTCCAAAAAATATTCAAGGAAATGATTTGTTAGTAATGAATTTAACAAAAACTGTATAAGACCCTTTTGGAGAAAACTACAGAATTTTATGAAAGATATTAAAAGGCATGAAAGTTAATGATGGATGGAAATACAGTATTGTAAAGATACCATTTTCTCATCAGATTTATTCAGTTATTTATTCTATTCCCAATTAAAATTTCAACAGGATAAGTTAGGTAAAATTTGCTGTTGGATGCTAAAATTCATATAGAAAATAAACATGCAAAAATAGTTGATAACAATTTTTTTAAAAAAGCACTAAGTAGGAATTTATATTGCTAGGTATTAAGATATAGTCTTAAGTTATGTAGATAATAATTAAGTCAGCATATTTTTTGGTAAAGTCACAAGTAAATAGATTACTAGGATTGGTAGTCTTGAAATAAACCCATGGGTATATGAAAATATAATTATGGCATTTTAAATCAGTTTGGAAAAAGAAATAAGACATTGGAGTAATTAGTTACCCATTGGTGGAGGTTAAACCATATTTTACAGTAGATACCAAAAAATATTACAGATATATGAAAGACTAAAAATGTTATTAACTTATAGAATTTCTTAAAATAGAAGACTAAATGTGGAGTAGGGAAGTACAAAGTATCAAACATTTAAGTAATCAGCGCTAGTTCTTCATAATCTTTTCCAAAAAAAAGAAGAGGAGAGAACTCAATATATTCTTTGAGATCAATATTGCGCCGATACCAAAATCAAAATATATCTCAAGAAAAGAATATCAGTACCTTTCAATCTAATCTCTCTGTCTCTGTCTCTTTCTGTCTCTGTCTCTCACACACACATACACACACACACATTTTTGAAATTTGATAGTTTTAATTCCTTGGTTGTGATGATATCATGGGTTATATGCATATGTCCAAACTCATCAAGATGTATACATTAAATATGTACAGGTTTTGCATATCAGTTATAGCTCAGTAGAGCTAAAAAGGAAAAAACAAGGTTAGGGCTAGTAATGCAAACTTGATCCTTGATTGCTTTTCATATGGGCTGGGTTTCCATCTGTTTTAACCTAATTTAGAAATCTCCCTTAATTTTCTATTTGTTTTTCTAAAATTGTAGAACAGAACTGTTCGTTGTAGAATAGAAACACTAGATTAGTACAGTCATCTTAAATGAGCAACACCAAAATTACCATTAAATTTCTTAGAAATTAAAATCTTGGGACTCATGTTGTCCTACTGAATCAGAAACTCCACATCAATAAATTCATTTCTGTATTTAAAAAATATTTCTTACAACTATAGATACAGATATTCTCAATAAAATACTAATAAACTGAATCCAGCAATATGCAAAAGAGATGCATACTGGATTTATTGCAGCAATACAAGTTGGTTTAATATCTGAAAATCAATATATGTAATAAACCACATCAATATCAATGGATAAAGAAAGCATTTTACAGAATACAGCAGCCTTTCGTTATAAAAACATTTACAAACTAGGAATTGAAGAGAACTTCCTCAACCTAATAAAATGCATCTGTGAAAACTCACAACTAAGATTGTACTTAATGGTGAAAAGACTGAATGCTTTTCTCCTAAAATCAAGAAAAAGGTTATCTACTCTTGCTGTGACAGCTGGACATAGAAAAGAATGAATTGGTTCTTTACCATACAATACAAATAAACTTAAATGGATCATAGACTTAAAATGTAAAAGCTAAAGTTATAAAACTCTTATAGGAGTAAATCTTTGTGACTTTAGATTAATCTGAGTCTCTTCCTATAAGAATTAACATTTAGAAGAAGATACAGTTCCTGCTTTTAGTCATTACTTAAAATATAATTGAGCAGTTATACCTGCAGAAGAATTTAAAAGCCCTATACTGCAGCTAATACCTCAGAAATACAAAGAATCATAAGAGACCCCTATGAACAGTTATAAGCCCACAAATTGGGCAACCTAGAAGAAATGGATAAATTCCTAGAAACATGCAACCTTCCAAGACAGAATAATGAAGAAATAGAAAATTCAAACAGACCAATTACTAGTAAGGAGATTGGATCAATAATCAAAAACCTCCCCACAAAGAAAAATCCAGGACCAAATAGCTTTACAGGTGAGTTCTACCAAATATTATTTAAAAAAGATCTAGTACCAAACTTCTGAAATGCTTCAAAAACATAATAAAGAACACTACCAAACTCATTTTATGAGGCCAGTATTACCCTGATACCAAAGCCTGACAATAACACTATGAGAAGAGAAAATTTTAGGCCATTATTTCAGTTGAACATAGATGCAGAAATCCTCTTTAAAATATTAGTCAATTGAATTAAACCACACATAAAAGGATCATGCATCATGATCAATTGAGATTTACTCCAGGGATATAGGATGGTTCAACATCTACAAATCAATCAGTGACATATCACATTAACAAAGGGTAAAAATTATGTAATCATCTCAGTAGACACAGAAAAAAGTATTCGGCAAACTTCAGCATCACCACAGTATACTGGAAGTCCTAACCAGAGCAATTAGACAAGAAAAGTAAATAAAAGGCATCCAAATTAGAAAAGAAGAAGTAAAATTTGTAGATGACATGACATTATATATAAAAAACCCTAAAGACTCTACCAGGAAGCCATTAAAACTAGAGTAAATGCATTCAGTCAATTTGTAAGTTACAAAATCAATATACAGAAATCAGTTGTGTTTCTGTTCACTAACAATAAACTATCTAAAAGAATTTAAGGAAACAATTCCATTTACAGTTGCGTCAAAAAGAATAAATATTTAGGAATAAATTTAACCAAGCAGGGGAAAGATCTGTACACTGAAAATTATAAAAGCCCTATACTGCAGCTAATACCTCAGAAATACAAAGAATCATATTTGTATTTGATGAAAGAAATTGAAGAAAACACAAATAAATGGAAAGGTATCCCATGTTCTTGGATTGGAAGGATTAACATCATTAAAATGTCCATACTACCCAAAGCAATATACAGATTCAGTACAGTGTCTACCAAAATGTCAATGGCATTGGAATAGAGAAAGAAAAAAGCAGTCTTAAAATTCATATAGATTTATAAAAGACCCTGAATAGCCAAAGCAGTCTTGAGCAAGAACAAGGCTGGAGGTATCACACTTCTTGATTTCAAACTATATTACAGCGTTATAGTAATCAAACAGTATGCTATTGGCATAAAAACAGACAGATGAGCCCAGAAAGAAATACCTGCATTTATGGTCAGCTATATTTGATGAGGGAGCCAATAATTGGAAAGGAGAGTTTCTTCAATAAATGATGTTGGGAAAACTGGATAGTCACATGTAAAAGAATGAAACTGAACCTGTCTTATACCATACATAAAAATAAACTCTAAATTGATAAGGACTTGAACATAAAACCTGAAACCATAAAATTTGTCAGAAATATAGGAGATAAGCTCCTTAACATTGGTCTTGGCAGTGATTTTTTTGGCTGTTACACAGAAAACAAGAAGAACAAACAAGTGGGACTATATTAAACTAAAAAGAAAACCATCAACAAAATGAAAAGTCAACCTATGGAATAGGTTGAGAGAAAATATTTGTAAATCACATATCTTATAAATTGTTAATGTCTGAAATATGTAAAGAACTCACACAACTTAACACACACACACACACACACACACGCGCACACCAAAAGCAAGCCAATTAAAAAGTGGGCTAAGGACCTGGATAGATAATTTTTCAAAGAAGACATGCAAATTGCAAGTCAGTACATGAAAAAGTGTTCAACATCACTAATTATTAGGAAAATACAAATCAAAACCACAATGAGACATTAATCATCTCAGACCTGTTAGGATGTGTGTTATCAACCTAATAAAATGCATCTGTGAAAGGCAAGAGATAACAAATCAGATAAAACCATAATGAGATACCGCCTCACATCTATTAGAATGGCTGTTATCAAAATGCTGGCAAGGATGTGGAGACATGGGAACCCTTCTGCACTGTTGGTGGGAATGTAAATTGATACAGCCATTATAGAAAACAGTATGGAGGCTCCTTAGGAAATTAAAAATAGAACTACCATATGATCCAGCAATCCCATCTCTGGGTATATATCCAAAGGAAATGAAGCCATTATCTCAAAGAGATGTACATCCATGTTCTTTGCAGCATTATTCACAGTAGCCAAGATATGAGAACCTCCTAGGTGTTCATGAATGGATAAATGGAGTATGTGTATATATGTGTGTATGTATATATATACATACACACATATATCTGTCTACTGAGATGATTACATAATTTTTACCCTTTGTTAATGTGATATGTCACTGATTGATTTGTAGATGTTGAACCATCCTATATATACACACATATATACACACACACACACACAGACACACACACACATACACATAATGAATTATTATTTAGCCCTGAGAAAGAAGGAGATCCTGCATTGCCAGACAGAGAGACAAATACTTCACGGTATCTCTAATGATATGTGGAATCTTTCATTTATTTATTTATTTATTTATTTAAGTCAAACTCATAGAAACTGTAGAGAAGTGGTTGCCAGGGACTGGGGATAGGGGAATAGGGAGAGATTGTAAAAGGGTGCAAACTTTCGGTTATAAGATGAACGTATAATATGATGACTGTAGGGGATAACGCGGTATTGTATAGCTGAAATTTGGCCAGTGAGTAGAACTTCAGTGTTGTTCCCCTTTCCCCTCCAAAAAAGGACGAACGTGGTAACTAACTTGAAGGAGGGACTCCTTTCTCTGTGTATACATATATCAAACCATCATGTATATACTTTAAATATCTTACAGTTTTGTCTTTATGCCTCAATAAACAATAATATAAAACAAAAGCCTGTACACTGTTTTTTTCTTTTTTAATTAGTTTTTGAATATTTTAGTGTGATAGGCAAATCCATACATGGCATAGTGATAGCACATTTTAGCCACTTAGATATACTTTTGAAGACTTGGTTTATTTTTGTAAACTGAAACTAAGATCTGTAGCTTACTCAAAGGCATGTAGCATTTTTGTTTTGTTTTGTTTATAAGTTTGAAGGATGAAGCCACCAAAGAACTACTACATTATCAGTAACATGTTTTCACACATAGGAAGAAGAGTGGTTTTAATTCCTGGGGGGAAAATCTTGAAATGTAAAAGACATTACTCTAAAAAATGCATGTACAAAATGTTTTGCTTATAGTTCCAAAAGGTTTATAGGTCTAAGTTCAAGACCTCTGGTACAAATACACACTATTGAAATGTACCCTAATTTAAACAGGCTGCTTTTTAAAAAATTTAACGTAGATTCTTAATTTTAACGTGCTTTGTAGTAATAAACTTATAAAATGTTATTGAAGAATATAAAGTCTAGAATTTTAAAAGACTTAAACTAAAATCAATCTCTCTTAGAGAAAATATCCATATGCTATCTGAAGAAAAACAGAGGATAATGCTGTTAGAACGAGTAAGTAAATTATTTTCTTGAAGTACAATGTTTAATATGTTCACTCTGGGGATGTAATTAAATAAACCTTATGTTGAAAACATACTCAATTTGTTTTTATAAATTAGATCTTTTTAAAGTTATTTTTGCAGTTAATATTTTGAGAACTTGCTAAATAATTGACGGTATTATTTCAGGCTTCTTATTTGTTATATCTTCCCAGTAATTGAAGTCTGTGTTAGAGGAAAGGTTAGTGGTCTTTATAAAATATATGGAACAGAGGTTTTATTTAGTAATAGCTCAGAATTCACTAAAACATTGTAAGTATGAATTTTACGTATTTCAGAAACAAAGCATTAAATACTAGAATCGGGCATGAATAATGAAAAATTTAATAATGAAGAAAGGTTATGTTCTTTATTAGAGATTAACTGAAATGAACAGGAAAAAAATGACAGTAAGGGGTTTTCTTCCAGTTATACTATCAGATAATATGTAATTATTTATTCAAATTTAATATATCTTTGTTTATAAACCACTTCTCATTCTGTAGGCTTTTAAGATTTTCAACATTTTTTTTTTTTTTTTTTGCTCTTTACAAGCTTAATTGGTAAGAATCTAGTCGAAATCATACAATGGATTCTAGCATGCTTATTTTTTTTGTTTATTATTAAAGGCTTACATGATCAGCTACATCAGAATCAACTGGGGAATATGCTGTAACTGCAGATTTCTCCTGTTAGGCCAGACATACTAGCAAAGTCTTTGGGGATAGATCTCTTATATTTATTACATATTTACAAGATTCACAGTTGATATGTTTCTAATTCATGTTAAACTTTGAAACCTTGGCTTAGGTAAATGTACTAAAATTGCGATAATTATCTTTTAAGCCAGTGAATGATTAAAACAATTGGAAAGGATTCATAGAATATTCCCACTAACCTTTGATTCTAGAACTAAATATCAATCTGAAGATTAAGAATATTTTAATAATTGTTATGTTTAGATTTGAGTAGATATAAGGATAAACCACAGGTATCTATTTTTTTTTTTTTCTACAGACCTTACAATTGAAAGAAGAAGAAAACAAGCGGTTAAATCAAAGACTGGTAAGTTTTTTTCTTGCTCAGTTGATCTTAACATTTAAAAATGTTTTACATTGTATTCCATTATAAAGATCTTCTATCAGAAGGATATTTGATTTATTTTTAGTGGTTTTCGTTGAGCCATGTTGGTAATTGTTGACAAGCGATTCTTAGAGTGATGACTTCAGGTCAGAGATACTATCTCTGACTATGAACCTGACCAAGTACCTACCTGATATAATTTTAAAGCAGTGAACAAATCAAGACAGTTTTTTCTGATTATTAACAATATATAATCTCATAGGATTTCATAATTAAATGTGTACCATCGAGTTAGGATTCTTAAGTCAGAAATAAGTTACAGGTACTCTTCATAACTCTTTTGAAGAGTAACATGTTCACTCAAGTGCATAATTAATACATTATATCCTTTCGTGGTCTTTTTTTTTTTTTTTTTTTTCATACCGAAGGTGTTTGAACCTGACACCTTGCATGAGGTGCACCCCTGTATGGTCTGCTGAATTGCTTTGGCTTTATTCCACCTTGTGAATTTAACCAAGCACTTGTACAGTCATTTTTACAGTCAATCTTACATATTTTAACAAAGCAATTACTTCATTTTTTAAATTCTAATAATTATAATTTACAAGGAAATAGAACAGTTTAAGGTGTGTCTTGTAGGGGAACATCTGCTTTATTTCGTATTTGAACAGCAGAAATTACATATAGTGATTAGATCGTCCGTCAGTCATTAATTTATTACCAAAATAATCTTAAGGCTATTTGATAGTTATATAAGTAGATCAAACTGTTTTTCAAAAAGACATCTCAGACATCACTCAGCATTTTGTTTTATGCTCTATCCTCAAAGGGATATAAGCTCTATTTGGCAAGGGTTTTAGTTCACTGCTGTATTCTTTGCTCCTAGAATGGTAACTGGTACAGTACCTAGTAGATGCTTGGGAAACGTTTATGAATGAAAGAATTTTGTCCTTCAGATCCAAAGAGTACCCCACGCTTCCCCACTCATACTTTCATAATGATTTACAACTGTATTTACATAGTATTTTCTCAAGTCTAAGCCCTCATTTATAATAAATTTATGAAAAACTTAAGCTTTTTAAAAAATCTAAAAGTTAAATATATTCTGAAAAATAGATGGTGAAACCTGTCTTCACTGGCAGCATAGAGCATTTGGATGATTTCGATAATCAGTTGCTCTACACTTTTAGGCCTTTCTATTTATTATTTGTTGTTACTCTTTCTCTTTTGTTTTTAAACACTGATTAAGACCCTGCATTATTCCAGATAATGTTCAGAGGGAACGGAAGAAATTCTGATTATCAAAATTAGATAATAAGCAAGGAGAAATTCATTTATCTTTCATTTATTTCTACAGCTAGGCCTTATGCCTACTCTGCTCGGGAAGTGTAAGTGTCCTTTCGTTATTTAGTGCTTGCTCAGAATAGTGGGTTTTTAGACCGAGGCATATCAGGAGTCGCCTTAGAGGTGAGAGAGGAGAGATTTTAGCAACTCCCAAAACTTTATTCTCCTATCCTCATTTCAGTCATCATAGTATTGTTAGATATTGGGCTTTCGAATAAGATTTTTCTTAAAGAGATTGTTGGTTGGTTTGTTCTTTTGCCAAAAGGAAAGATTTGAAACTGATGTGTTGTAATTTTCAAAGCCTTCTCGAAAAATGTCAATCTCTATTCCTGTAATAGTTTTAAGATTAAATATGTAATTACAAATAAAATATTCTATATTCAGTTTTTTATTTAGCCAAATTTGATTCAGAAAATAACATAAAGGTAGGTAAATTTGTCCACTGAAAGTAATGTTGAAGGAAAGAAATTATATTAATGAACCATATAACTTTGGACTCTTAAAAGCTGCGACTACAGATGTGAATGTGTGGAAGAAGGTTTGGCCTTAAGGGCCTAATAACTATATGTGGTACTTTAATTTTACAAGTTTTATGAACTGTTCATTTATTTTTAGATGTCTCAAAGCATGTCTTCTGTATCCTCAAGGCATTCGGAAAAGATAGCTATTAGAGAGTAAGTAATTTCATTTATATTTTGTATTTTTTTCTCTGAAAAAAATTTACTGAACTGAATAATATTAAATTGTTAATGAAAATATATTTTAGTGACTATAATCCTTCAGGTATAGGTTTATTGAACTGTTGTAAAAATCTTTTATTGAAAAGCAAGGGGTTTTTTTTGGTTTTTTTAGAGTAATTCAACATTTTTTGAGTCTTTTAAAAATAAAAGTGGGAACAAACAAGAAACGAATTTCACAACATGGTATGAATGTGCCTTTGTTCTTATTTCCAATCTGTGGATTAAAATTAAATTTTCTTCTAATCTTTCTTTGACTAATTTGACGTTCAGTTAGAAGAGGCCACTAAGCAGAGATGTGAAACCAGAGTTTTGGAAATAAGGTCTTAAAGGTGGCCACTGAGCAAGAGTTTTTTTTTTTTTTTTTTAATTATTATTTTTTTAATTATTATTTCTAATCATTATTAATTAGAGCCTTTTTGACTCTAGTTCACTTTTCAGCCGGTGCCATCTTTTAAATCTCATTTGTTGCCATAGTCTTTTTTCGTTTTATATTGGAAAGTCTTGATTTTTTAAGTTGCAGCATTTTCTCATTTTTTTCAGACTTCATTTTATTGATTTGCTAAAAATTCATAATACACTATTAAATTGATTGAACAGTTTAGTAGACAATCTTTCTGGGCCAAATTACCCTATTGTCATATATCAGTTTTTGGTGTGGGCTATTTGAAAGGAGGCTCTCTGTAATAAGAAAGAAAAGTATTGTTAGCAGTTCATGAACACTGGTCAGTCTCCTATACCCATTGATACCGATACAAAAATCAGTAAACTAAATATTTTTTACAGACCCTTTATTTAGTCTTTAATAGATCTATTAACCAAATTTTGGTTGTCAAATATCAGTGTTTACTTTAACCTCATTCGAATTTTATCTTTTTTCATTGATTTAAAAGGGTGATATCTGTCTTTACCTACCAGCTGTACATCAAATCAAATTAATTTATGGTCTTTCAAAGATTAGAGAGAGATGAGCTTAAAAACAAATAAAAAAACTTCCTCACAGAGGCCCCATCTACCTTTTTAGATTTTATCTTCTGGTGTTTAGCCAAAGCAGTGCCTACCACATATTGTTGGGTAAGCAACAAGTATTCATAGGATAAACAATTAATGAATAAAAGACTGTTATCATTAGAAGCTTCCCCAGTGATTTTGATGATATATCAGGTGTAGGACCTACTAAATGAAATTATCTTGATGACTAGGGAATTCAAGGGTAACTTTCAAGGCCTGTTATTATTTCGAACTACATTTCTACAAAAGACTCTGAAGAGACAGACACCACTTAAAGCACGTAGGCACTTGTATCATTTCTTTCTTTCCTTACTCCCTTACTTATTTCAGGCCTTCATTCTAAACTTCCATTGACTTGTTTAAAACTAATTAAGAACATGAACCTACCTCAATTGGTTTTTCCCTCAAATTGAAAAGCAAATATACTTGGAAACTAGAGAAATAGTGTAATTTTTTTATCATTGTGACTAAGTAAGCTTGTGCCCTCAGAAGTCATGTTTCTTATAACATGGAAGGATAGGATGAATATCTTCTTCCTATAACTAGGCGAACTATAGTAGGTGGTTTTTCTACCCTTCATCCAAGCTTTTTTTTTGTTTTAAAAAACTTTTGGTTTCTGACAGTCGCTGACATCATTCTTTGAACATCTACTATGTATAATCGGCACTTCCATTAGGAGCTGAGTAGAATAAAAAATATATATATCATGTAAATGTGAAAATTAACATTGCATTGATATTTCAATACATAGTTGAACATTACAGAATACATACTTAAAAGTTTTTAGGATAAGGGTGATAGTAACTTTTTAGGGCAATAAAATGATATTCCTTTATTCAGTTTTCAGGTGGGAGATTTGGTACTCATCATCCTAGATGAACGCCACGACAATTATGTATTATTTACTGTTAGTCCAACCTTATATTTTCTGCATTCAGAGTCCCTGCCTGCCCTGGATCTCCAACCAGGTGAGGGTGGTAAGTGTCACATCTATAACTAAAATAATAAACCTGGAGTGGAAAGAATATATTAAAAGATTTTTCTTTCCTGTTGTCTAATTGTATCAGAATTAAGTCACTGAGAGGAAACTCTACTTTGTTATTTGTTTGTTTTTTCTAAAATCTGCATTATCCAGATTATTTTCCTGGATTCTATGGACAGTTTAAAACCAGTATAGCGATTGGGTCAGATATCTCATACCCTAACAACAGCAGATTTAAATTGTTACAATTTTCATATCAATACAGCCTATTTAAGCTTACATGCTTATTTGTTTATACAGGCATTATTACCCTTTTTTTGGCAAAAAAAAAAAATTATGCAAAATGTCTTTTCTCTCATATCCCATATTTCTGCCTTGTTTTTCATTGTTTGTCAATTTTTTTTTTAAAAAGGCAGTAAGCTGAATTACAATTATTACTTTTATCTATTACTTTTTAAAAACATCCACCATGTTTAAATAATTTTTAAAAAACTTTGTTGGATGCTTTATTATGAGATGTAGCTGTGGACCAGTGATTGCTGGGTCTGATATACTGAACTATTTTCCCCAATCAGGTATAAATCTTCTAAAATAATTTCTAGACTACTTAATAGTCTAGCCTAAAAGCAGAATCAAAATAATTAGCTTTTCACTGCCACAAGGTATGTTTTCCCCCGACTTTTCCTAGTATCTGTTTTCCTTCCTCAAAATAGGAGAAAAAAGATGGAGAGGGAGGGGATTATTTTTCCAGTTACCTGCTATCGCTATACTGACCAATATGATACAGCAGTTTTCTTTGTCAGCTCAATGTAGTTAGTTATCAAGCCATTTAGGGAGGGAAAAGAATATACATTTATGTTCTTCTTGTCTCCCTCTCACATTGATTTTTTTTAACGATGTGTGGTACTTATCTTCAGGTCCAGCTCCTATTATTCCCTGTCCCATGACAGGCTTTGTTTGCCTTATAGAAACCATTCTTTGTGTTTCTGTGTGGCAGCCTACTGCTTGGCTGTATTCCTCCTCATAGCCATTCCTGTGCTCTCATTTGTTTCCGTTTGTTTTCTTTTTTCCCCTAGAGTCAAAGAATATAAAATTTCAGATGAAATTGTATTAGGACAAAGTTTTCACATTCAGCCATGATTTTTTTTTTATTTTAAAAGCCTGTAGGAAAAACATGTTCACTCCTTAGAAGGAACTATTTAGAAGTTGGCCAAGGTCAGGCTCCTGGAACAGTGGTGAAATCATCATTCAGTGAATGGGAGCCTCTTCTCATCTTCACCCCCAGCTGTTCCCAGGGAGAGACCACATAGGTTAAAGCGGGCACGTAGAGATGTAAACGGTACTAGAACATAAATGACAGGGCAAGAGATTCCCCACACCTGCTTGCCTTTTTTATCCTATTACTATTCTTGGAGGCATTATTATTATTATTATTATTATTATTACTACTATGATCTTTAAAGAATTCAAAACACCAGAATCGATACCCTGGGATATGTCACCTAAACAGAATTATGAAAAAAAAAAAAAAAAAAAGAATATATGTCCATTTATATTGCTGTTCTTAATTGGAATGATAACCTAGTCAAGTATGAATTCCTGAGCTAAATAAGCCAATGGCACTGGATCACTTCGTCGTGGCTGTTGGTGGTGGGTTATATAAAATGCCCATAGATATGTATATTTTCGTGTAACTGAAAAATTAGAGGATAAGCTTACAATTTACTGGTTTTATATCTTAAAAACAATGAACTTAATAGTTTTTTTTTTCAGCGGTGTCAATGCAGTTTTCTTTTTGTGGGTTTTTGTTTTTCATTTGTTTCAAGTTCCTATTTGAAAGTGATTTTTAAATTTTACCAAAGAGTTGCATAATAAGTACAGTACAAAAAAGAACCCATATACTTTTGTCCAAGTTCACCTTTTGTTAATTTTTCCCCCATTTGCATTATCTCTACATGTGTATATCTTTTAGTTTTAGCTGATTTTTTTTTTTTTTCCCAGAAATTATGAACTGCCTGAAATGCTATATTATTCTTCAGAGTATTTTCCATATCCTATGGTTTGGAGGCTTTATTATCTTTCTGTCACAGGGTAGTATCTGTGTATGTTCATTTCTGATGGTTTGTTCAGGATACCCTTCATTTATATCTTGCTAAATTATGTTTATGGAATAAAAATCAATTTTGGCTTGTCGTGGGAATCTCAGAGGCTTTAGTTTATTGGCTGAGTACTTTTTAATTCAGCCTGTTCATGACAGCTTTTCTTCTAATGAATTTAAAGAGAATGAGTATTGACTCTTCTTAGATTGTCAGACTTAGGCCCTGTGAGTACAACTTTTTGCATCCTGTCTCATCTCACATTTTTCCATCTCCCCTTTACGCAAATACTACCCTGCTAGACTTTCTTTGCTTCTTAATCCTCATTAGTGATTTATTGCACACCAACTCTGTTTACACTGCCATGTCAGGAACCGTGTGGTCCTTTCTGCTCTGAAGCTCTGGTGCTAAAACCACTGCCCCTCAGAAAGCAGTGCTCAGCTTTGAACCTAGAAAATAATTTTTTTTCTGTAAAAGGTCATCTTTGTTAGCACTTTCAGTAGATGGCAGTGTTGAGCGAATTTAGAATACCTAGATTTATTTGTTTATGATTTGTACTTAAATTATTTGTATTTCTTGAATTTCATTAGTTCTGTAATTTGACTTACCATTTATATTTAATGATTAAAAAGCAAGAATTACTTGTTGAAAAGTAAAATGAATTCAGTTTTGTTTTGTAAATTGTATACTTTCATGATGCCAGCAGTTGTAAAAGTCTTACACATTCTTTCACTGTTGAGAACTTCATTAGTCTGTTTTGACTCTAGCAGTTATGTGTCATTGATGGTTATAACTGTACTTTCAAAAAGAAACTAACAATTTGATTCATTAGCTTCAGGTGCATCTAGAAGACCCTGGGTACTTGGAAAAGTAATGGAAAAGGAATATTGTCAGGCCAAAAAGGTAAAAACTACATCATATGATATAAACCTAGGAATTAGAAGATTCTCATACTACTTTATATAGAAATTGTTAATAGTGCTGTCCTGGACCTTTTCGCTCACTTGAGTTAGACCTTGAATTTAATGAGTGTAAATTTTATAAGTATTTATGTTATTTATCTTTAGATAGTAGAGATAGATTACCAATAATTCATTGACCTAAATGAGAAAACTACAAGTTTCTGTTCCATGACTTATTGATATTAGTGTTTTTGTGTACAACAAAAAAAGAACACAGTGTAGCTGGTGATTAAAGTGAATTTTTTATAGGTAGCGTTGATATTTTCTTATTTTCATAGGCTGCTTTCATCTAAGAAAGATAATGTAAAATATTTGATGGCTAAAATTACAGCTGGCTATAATACCAGTAGTGCTAGTGCAATAGAATCAGTGAAATCTAGTGAACATTCTTCCTAACTCACTGTAATTTTGGTCCCTCTGCTCCAGGACACTAATAGAGCTTAAACTGTATAGTATCGAAGTTTCTTTGATACTTAAAAAACACCCATCCCTTGATTTATGTGGGTTATCCATTCCACACGTCTTTTTTTTTTTTTAATGAAGAAGAAAACTGTAAAAAGAGCCCGTCAGTACGAAAAAAAAAAAATAGGCCAATATAAGTCATAAAAATAATTATTTCACATATTTTCACACAAAAAAATGCTAACAAAAATTCAGAGAAACCAAAATAAATTTTATTCATTCTTGGTGTCTGTACTGTAATCCAAAGCAATCAACCTTCTCTTTTTTAATTGGTACAAAGTCATTGTCTTCATCGCATAAAATATTTGAAAGTACTACTTTGGTTTTATTATTTATGTTTATGTTTTTGAATGATCTTTTTTTCCAACCCCATCTTTTGCTAAGTTTACATAAATTTTTTGATATTCACTACAACATTTTTAAAATCTTTTTGAAATGTTAAGGCTCGTTGGATGTTTGGATATGTATCTAGAATTGCATTTTCCAGTTTCGTGGCCAGTTGAAGAGCTTTATAAATATTTTCTGCAGTTAATGAAACCTGGTACAAGGTCACTGTCGTATTCATCAGCAGGATAGGCTTTAGATATTAAATGAATTAATTCATTATCATGATCTACCAGTAATTCGTTAATATTATCTACATTCAGATTGTCAGAGCCTTCTTCTTGAAATCTGTTTAATAAATTAATAATGCCAGTTAATCCCTCTTTAGTTGTTTTAATCACATTCCCTGATACAACCACTTCTGGCCATATTGCTTTCCAGCAAGCATTTAAAGTTGATAGCTTTATATCACTCAAAGCTAAAGCAGTATTCTTGATACAACTTAAAACTATGTATTTATTCCAGGCTTCTGTAACTGACTCATTCATGTTTATTAAAAAATATTGTCTCCATTTAATATAATTAATCTTAAAGATGGAAATAATGCCTTGATCTAAAGGTTGGATCAAGGAAGTTATATTCGATAGCAAATATGCAACTTTTACATTTGGATGTTCTAAATTGCATGGATGACCAGGTGCATTATCTAAAAGTAAAAGTGTTTTAAAAGGAAGACATTTTTCCTTCATATGACTTTCAGCTTCTACAGCAAATCATTTGTAAAACTAATTCCAAAAAACATCAGTAGTCACCCATGCTTTTTTATTTGCCATCTAATGAATGGGAAGATCATTAATAATCATGTATGAGTAGTATTAGTTCTTTGTACATTGCTGAGTTAAACTATTATCTTTTAGAAAGTAATCACCAGTAATGGAAATGAAAAAGAAAGAACTGCATAAAATGAGACCACGTAAATGAAAATCGCATATAAAAAGTCCGCGTAAACGGGGAATATTTATTGCATATGAAAAAACTCGTATAAAAAAAGTACCGCATAAATCAAGGAACAAGTGTAATGACATGGCTCACTTTGCACTATATTCTTCCATCAGTATTAGTGGTTCAGTATATTTTCACTATGTTGAGGGATAGATCTTGTATAGTTCGACAACTCCTCCCCCCAATACTGTAGCATTGAGTAGTATGACAGGATGGTACTTGTGTAATTTAACTTAATCATTTAAAGTGATTCCCTTTTTTCTTTTATTCTTAGGCACAAAACAGATTTAAGGTTCCTTTGGGGACAAAGTTTTACAGAGTGAAAGCTGTGTCGTGGAATAAGAAAGTATAACTTATGGAAGAAATTAATACATTCTGTGACATTTTTCTGATTTGTCCTACAGTGCTCATTTATCACTCCAGAAACATCAGGCCATCCTTTTATACAAAAATCAGCGTGACAGTATACTTCATTGGTGTACATGATTTACGTTTTAACTGGCTATGTTTTAGGAACAATAAATTCATCAAAACCCTTGGCTGAATTAAAATGGTTTTGTTTTTTTGTTGTTTTCTTTTTTTAACCCAAATAACTCTAGAAATGCGGACCAAACTATTCATTTTCTCGAAGGGCATACCCTCTGCATTGTGGCTTATGATTAGCCATATTAATAGCCTGTTACATATACATTAGCTTGAACTTAGATATTAAATGTTAGTTATTACCAGCATTTGTCCTTTTGTGAAATCAATATCGGAATACTTGCACTCTTTAACACATTCTTTATAAAATGTATAAACTCTTCAAAACTGTTTAAAGAGGAGTGTTATTGCATGCAGATAATCATAATTTTGAGTTTGCCTCTGTAGATTACTAAAGCAGATTGTTTCACTTATTTTTTTAAATGCCCTTTGAGATTTCAAAACAAAAAAGAACTCAATTTAACTGACTGATTTTTAAGATCAGCCATAATTAGCAATCTTCAAAAGCACTTTCAACAGATTGGTCACCTGGGTTCTAAAGGGAAGAGTTTGTGCTACTGACAGTTTCAAATGCAGCACTGCAGCCTTCCCAACTTCTTTACTATTCTGTTTGGAATAGTCATATTATGAAATCATAATTCATGGTTCAATTTCTGAAGAAACATTCATTGTACATTAACCATTTAGAGGTCATTTAAATAACGAAATATTGTATTGTAAAAGACATGTAGAATTTTAAAACAATAAAGATTTGAACCTGTAAATGTGTGTGCCTTTTAAAGAAAGATACATTTTTAATATATTTGAGTGCTGGGATGTGGGATAAACTTGTTCTGTATTATATCAAAAGAAACGTTTATTACAAAAATGTTCTTTAATTGTATACTGTGTAACAGGGTAAAACAGTGTTATGTAGAATAGAATTGTGTAAACTAGATCTTTAGACAAATTGCTGTGGTGCAAAGGTATTTAAATGAGTTAGTTGAGTTGGATGAGATTTGTTTCAGGTTTGTTGCTAGAGAACAATAAAATGATTTTTTTTTCAGAAAATATTTAATTTCTTCATAAAAATAAGTTAAATATTTTTTTAAATATGTATATCTAACAGTACAGAAAATGGAATAAACATCATAGTGTATAGAAAACTGAATTTGACAACATATTAATGAATAAATGAACAAATGACTTCACATGTTTCTATTTAATCTTTCCATGACATCTTAATGCAAAGAATACCAAAGCAGTAAGTTACTTTATATACAGAGTGGTCTTGTTAAATAAGCCCCTTTGGTTGAGTCTAAATGAATCAGCCAGGTGGCCTATTTTTACTTAATTGGAACCCTTCAAATTTAATATGTCGTCATTTGTGCTGTGGAGTTGTGTTGGGCTAACACATCATCAAATCCATTGTCTCATTAATGTTGCTATTTAATGTTAGATTTTGTTGCTTATAGTTTTTCTTATATCCATCCTGTCAGTGTTCACATACAGGTTTATAAAGCAAAAAAGGAAATGCAATTTGTTTGTTGTTGTTAAAAAGAAAAATGAAACCTGGAAATCAAAAGTCATCAGTTGAGTTGTTACCTTTGAGTGGTTTACAAAAGTCATTGTCACAAGCTTTGGCATCAGAATGCCTGAGTTCCAGTTCTAGATCTAACTTTAACTTTGAGCAAGTTGCATACACTCTGAACCGCAGTATTCTTGTCTATAAAATGGTGCTATAATAGTACCAATCCCATAAGATTATTTTGAAGATTAAGTGTTGAAGATATAAATCTAAAATGCTTTGAACAATTTAAAAAAAAAAAAACATTAAGTACTCAGTCAAAACATTAGCTATTGTGATTTCTTGACAAAACCTATGAATTCACTGTTCAAATTCTAATAGAAATGTAGCTTTATAAATATTTAAATCACATTTATTGCAAGTAAACTTTAAGCATACATGAATTATGTGGGTAGTTTATTTTGGCAAAGGTACCTGGATATACTAAGAACAAAATGAGCAAAATTATTTAAACTTTTATAATTTATTTTTTAAAATTATGTGTAAAACATAAATCAATATACCCCTAAACCTTGTCATATTTCTCAGTTTTGCCACCTAGAGATAATTTTACCTTTTCTTAGCCATTTTTATCTTATGTGCCAAATTATGACTATACTGCCCTTTCTTGATAAATCAATTTACATTATTGATTTACTTTCTTGTGATACGAGGATTTAATTATTTCATAAGAACTTTCTCTGCTCTTATATAGTGAGTTGCTTTCTTGCTGCTTCATTAACATTTACTTTATTGTGACTAAATGTCTGTTGAGCCAAGTCCTGACTACCATTCATTTCCTTTCTGTACAGCCATAGTCTTTACTTGAAGCTTTTGTTTTTTTTCTCCTGTGCTATTAGCATGTAATTACCATAGTTTAATCTTTTTAAATGCTTCATATTCTTTCAAGTCACATTTTCTCAGAGACCTCATTTTGGAACCATTAGCTCTTCAAACTGATCTGGTTACTCTCTAAGCCTGCTACACCATTCTAAGAATATGAAGTAATGTTAATATTCTTGTTGGAAAGCCATTTTTTGGGGGGCTCTCTTGCTAGAGCTTATGAGCAAGTAACTTTCTAGGAAAGAAACAGTGGGAGATAAATTTCCTGAATCTCTGCAAATAAAATAGGCTCACACTTGACAATTTAATTGGATATAGAATTTTTCAGAAATACTCCATTGTCTTTTAACATCCAGGTTATATGTTTTTTACCCCACCCATATGGTCCCCAGAAATCTTTGGAAGCCCCTTTTTAAACCTACAACTATAAAATAGCATGATGATGTCTTGCAGTTCTCAGTCTCCTTTCTCGCTGCCAGGCAATCAGCGAACTTTTTTAACCTAAAGATGCATGTCCTACAGCTCTAGGGAAAAGTATTTAATTTTTCGTTTTCTCCTGTATGTTAGACCTTTTAAATCTCCTTTGTATTCTGATTTCTTATTTTTTATCTGATTGGTATTTTAGTCTTAGAGTTTCATCAATGTTTCAAACTTTTATTGAAATTTTATGTTGGCAATTACAGTTTTAACTTTGAAGAGTTCTGATTACCCTTCATGATAGGATCCATCATTATCTTTTTAAATCTCTCTGAAGATATAAATTGTTTTTCTGTAGTTATCTTTTGTCTCTATGACCTTTATTTTCTTATTAATTTTGGTGTTTTTATTTCATGTTGGAAGTGTTCCTTAGTTGTCTGGTGTTCCTTGTTGATCTCCTCGTGCTTAAGAATAAGGCATTAAAAAGCTGATTGCCAACTCTATTTTTAATCCCTCCCTGTACTCCTATCCAGAAAATAGAAAAATTTTAAACTCTTTTAAAAATCTTAGAAGTCATCTGTCCTAGTCCTTTTTTTATATTAAAGTGAACAATGTAAATATTCCATTCCTTTCTATGGCTATATATATGGAGAAATACAGATATATATACGTATATATATATATATATGTATGTATATATTAGGATTGGCTTTTCTATTTTGGAAAATGGCTGCTAGGGTTTTGATGAAGATTGCATTGAATCTGTAGATCGCTTTGGGAGCAGTATTGCCTTAATATTAAGTCTTCCAATTCTTAAACATGTCTTTCAACTTATTTATATCTTCTTTAATTTCTTTCAGAAATGTTCAGTAGTCTTTAACAGAATCAGTGAGGATGCACATCCTTATGTTCCTGACAGAGGAAAAGCTTTCAGGCTTTCACCATTGTCGCTCACTGTGGGGTTCTCATATATGGCTTTTATTAAAGGAAGTTCCTTTCAATTTCTAGTTTCAGTGTTTTTATCACAAAGAGGTGTTGAGGGCTTTTTCTGTATCAATTGAGATGATCATGGCCTTGAACCGCCCTGCATCCTGGTAATGGATCCCCTTTGGTCATGGTGTATAATTCTGTTAATGTACTGCTGAATTCAGTTTGCTAGTATTTTGTTGAGGGATTTTTCCACCTTTGATTGCTGACGTGGAAGCTAATTCTCTGAGGGTGCTAATTCACCATTTTTTTTGTGTGTGTGTGACATCACTATTGGCCTTGTACTTTTAAAGACAAGAAAACAGGTTCAGAGTAATTAGTGACTTGGCCAATGTTTCAGAATTAGGAGCTCAGGTTTTTATGAGTAAGATGGAAGTCAAATTACGTCATTTATAGCAGTCTATTGGTAAAACCAAGGCACAGAGTGAACTCAGATTCAAAAAGTGAAGGAATAGCTACAAAATTTCATTTTTAACCCACCACAATTTTTTTTTAAGTTAGGTCTAGAGAAGATTTAAAAGCATGTGATTTAATGATGCCTAAAGCCACAAAACTAATATTTACTTTAAAACCTAAGTTTCATAAATTTACTTATTTTACTTAGCTTACTAGTGATAACTGGGAAGTAGTTAAAAATGTTAATGTCCACTAATTGATAGTTTTTATGTTAGTCATACTTTTAGACTATAAACAAGCCATATTTAGCCAATTTTTAAAAATGCTTTGTATAATTTGTGATCTTTATGGGTAAGATGGAAATTTTTTCAACAATTCTTAATGTGACTGTACAGTCGGTTGTAAGCTATTCGGTTTATATACTTGTCAGGTGTTTCAAACTCGGAGACCATTTACGTTGAGCTCCACCTGTTAAATTCCCACTTTAAAACAGATAAGGCTTAGCAGCAGTACTGGTTCTATGTGAGTAGAAACAAGTGGCAACCCTCAATATAACAATGAATGATTAGTCCTCCACGTACTCATCTAATCAAAGCAATAATAGAATGCACATGTAACAAGTTTGATTTAGGAGTGCCACCAATTAATTCCTCCACTCATCACAGTAGTAATATTACTCAGTGGATAGTTAATGTAGATGTCTCTTATAATCTCTTGGAATTCTGTTCCATCAATGAATGAATGCTCAACCAGCTCAGGTTTCTAAGATGAACTGATTGGTTTCTTAAGAATGAATTTTTAAACTTCTACTTTTAAAAGTGTAGGGCCTAATCTCAAGCATACTCGATGCCTAAATTTTCTCAGCAATTGCAGTTATATATTACAAGCTTATCTCTTCATCCAACCTGTTTGAAAAGTATGATTTCTGGAGATGTAACATATACATAGATATCACTTTTAAAACAGGTAATACATAGTCAAGTGGAAAGGTATACTTTTGTATTTTTATGCCATCATGTGCTTAAGTAGGTTCTTTTAAAAAATATATTTTCATGAATATTCCTCAAATTTAGCCTGTATTGAAGAATGCGAGGGAGCACGAGCAACTTTTTCAGCTGTGGCAATGGCCATTACACCCTGGAAATCTTACGAGAGGGCTCTTCTTACAATTAGCACTTAAAACAATTGTACATAACTTAAAATTCTGAGGTGCCTTGCAAATAATAATAATGTAGAATGAGTAACAGCATTCAAAAATTCTGCTCTATGTAGCAATTCTCTCATCACTAATCCTGATATTTCCATGGAGACCTGGAGTGCCAGTCAGAGGTCACCTTCCAACTTTGGTACCTAATATTTCCCGAAGCACCCCCACATTAACTGGTGATAAAAACAAACAATTGTGCATTACTTAAAACATTGGAGAGGTTTTTCAAACGAGTTTTGATTTTATTGAAAAACTGGCTGTTTATGTTATCCATAATCAGTATTCTCAGTCAAGAGTTGCAATCTCACCATGAGCTAAGTTTTAAGTCCTAATTCAGAATATTGAGGTGCATAGAAGCTTGTGGATATAACTGGAATGTCAAAAGAAATTTCTCCACTGTTAAAGCATATATATGCTGTTATTGAATTATCACTTTCCTTTTACAAGCATGTCGGTGCTGCTCTTATTTTCAAACTATCCTGACTCAAACTTTCCTAAAAAATAAGAGTCGTGAATCAGTTGTACGTATTTTTCATCATGCTTTTTTATTAAGACAGGCCACCTCACGGGGTGTGATTTTAGTATAAACCCAAATCATACTTATTTGTGGTAATATAGTTGCCAAGAGTATATAGTATAGAATAGATTAATTCTTTCTCTTGTTACCAAAAAGAATTATCAAAAAGTTGCCTGGCAAGCTGGAAACTGGAGCAGGTTTAGTTGTCAGATTGCCATAGTGGTCTAGCTCTATAGTCTAATGTGGGGATGCACCCTCTCAATGCTACTCACACACTGACACATCCTTCCCACCAGTTCCCTTTCCTAGCTTTCTCTGCTCATCTGCCTTCGGTTAATGCTGACTTTTTCAATCATTCAAGTGTTAGCTTTTAAAAAAAATTTTTTTTTTTTAAATTATAGGCAACATACAGTATTATATTTCAGGTGTACAGCATACTGATTAGACATTTACCTTTTGAAATAATCACTATGGTAAGTCCAGTAACCATCTGTCGTACATAGTTGTTAAAATATTATCGACTATATTCCCTATGCTGTACTTTATATCCCTGTAACTTATAACTGGTAGTTTGTACTTCTTAGTACCCTTCACCTTTTTTGCCTGTCCTTCCACCCCTCTCCCCTCTGGCAATCATTGGGCAGGTCTGTGTATGTATGACTTTTGTTTGTTCATCTGTTTCTTAGATTCCACATTTAAGTGAAATCATTTGTATTTGTCTTTCTCTCCCTGACTTCACTTAACATAATATCCTCTAGGTCCATCCATGTTGTCCCAAGTGGCAAGATTTCATTTTTTTTTTTTTTATGGCTGAGTAATATTCCATTGTATATACGTACCACATCTTTATCCATTCATCTCTCAGTGGCCACCTAGGTTGCTTTCATATCTTGGCTATTGTAAGTAATGCTGCAATGAACACAGGGGTGTATATATCTTTTCAAATTAGTGTTTTCTATTTCTTCGGATAAATACCCAGAAGTGGAATTAATGGATCATAAGATAGTTCCATTTTTAATTTTTTAAAGAATCTCCATACTGTTTTCTATAGTGGCTGCACCAGTTTACAATCCCATCAACAGTCCATAAGGGTTCTCTTTTCTCCAGATATATTAGCTTTTTTTTTTCTTGTTTTATTTCCTTATTTTTTATTTTTTTCCATTTTTTAAAGTATATTTATATTCTAGTCATGTGTCCTTTAGACTATAGCCAAATCCATGTTTTGGTTGAACTACTCATTGTTTTAAAATCCCGGTTACACATCCACAGCTTCTAGGACCATTTCTCCAGACTACTTGAATTATTTAAACTCTTCTAATTTTACTCATGTTCTAAAAGTTACCTGATTCCCTACTTTCATGTGTTCTCTGTAGTATTTACTAGAATAAGACAACCTGGAATTGGAACTATATAGATTACTTACATAAATCTTGAAAATTTCAACACTTTTGACATGCTAAAATACCTGCTCAGCGCTATCATATTATTTCCAATTGTTTTAACTATAGAGCATGTCACTAAAATTTTTTTTAGAATGAAGTTCAGAAATTCTCCATTAAATACTACCTGACATCTAAATAAATCTTCACATTCATGTACAAGGAAAATTTGTTTTGTTTTGCTTAGAAGGCCCAAAGCAAAATGCCTCTAGCACTTGCAGCATCCCTTATTAGGCTGCAATTGCAAAATGAAAGATGACAAATATTGTAGAATATCAATTCGTTAAAATTACTTTGCACAATATTTTTTCACAAATTCTTTTTAAAGTTTTTGAGGAATCCATACATTCAAGATGAGTATGATAACAGAGTGATGTTACTGAAAGTGATGAGTGGACCAAATTCTACATGTTAATGTAAGAGACGGCATGAGCATACCTTGGAAGGCTATGGTTTGTTAGATAAGGAGTGTGTTAACTATTTTCTGTAATAATCTTTTTTTTCTTTTTGCAGCTCTACTACAGGAAGTAGTCCACATTTTCAAAGATAATGCCGGAGAAACTAAGTTTGCAATGTTGGCTTTGTCATTCTGAATCTAGCTAGCCTTTGAACCTGAGAGAAATAAATACAGGCATACCTCATTTTATTGAGCTTCAATTTGTTGCACCCCACGGGGGTTGCATTTCTATCATCATTAAGACAAGACCTTTCACCAGCAAAAATATTATGACTCACTGAAAGCTCAGATAATGATTAATATTTCTTAGCAATAAAGTACTTTTAATTAAAGTATGTACTTTTTTAGACATAATGATCTTGCACACTTAATAGACTACAGTATAGTGTAAACATAACTTTTATATGCATTGGGAAATCAAAGACTTCATGTGACTCCCTTTACCGTAGTGGTCTGGAACCAAACCAGCAATATCTTTAAGGTATGCCTGTACACCTTTTGCTCTAAGGAAAACTTCTGAACCTTATCAACCCAGGTGAACCAATTACACTTAATAAGGGGTCCACAACGATGCTTTGGCCTAATGCGAAGAAGGTAAAGCATCAGTGACTGTGCACTCTGAGGGCAGCACAAGCTGCCTGTGTCTGGTGCTTTCAGTCAACTATCTGTTCACATTAGGATTTCAGTACTGTAACTCACCCACGTTTATCAGTAGCCTCAAATCATCAATATCCATAGTCAAATTTCCAAAATGCATGACTTGAATGTAGCCATCCTTTTAATTTGGTAAATCTTTTAAATTTAAGCATCTTTAGAACACGTTTCCTCTGGGAAATTCCAGTTTTATGCAAATCTTGCTGCTTAGAATTGTAGGTTTCGTAAAATGTAACATTCTGATCTGGGCAGAACATTTTTAGTTTATAAAACTGTGTTCGAATACAGATTCTAAAGTAAACTACTGGTTAACATGTAACCTTTTTTAGCCTCCATTTCTCTATCTGTAAGAAATAAACCTCAGTTTGTTGTGATGCTAGCAATGAGAGAAAATGAGAGTGTTTTGCATATTGAAAAGTGCTGTGCAAATATTTATACATTCCTAGAAAGATTTCAAAATGATTCTACATGCTTTCAAAACACTAATTAGATATTGTAGGGTCGTTTTCTTAGGCTTCATCAATGTCATTATTTTGTTTAATAATAATAATAATAATAATAAAAGATATTTAAGCTCCCCACCCTAACCCCAGCCTACCATCAAAATCCCACAAAAGTTAAATCATAGCGCCCTCAGACATACATGCAGAGGATATCCATGTATTCAAGGAAACAAAGGAATGCTAAAAAGATCTCTGCTCTCTTCCCTATGTTTTCCTTGGGATAAAAATTTTAAGACAAAAATTTACAAATAAAATATTTAGATTTCCATTCCAAAAGTAATGGTGTAGCAGCACTTGAAGATTATTTAATAACTATATTTTGTATTTTAAAATTATTTTAGCGACTATGGTAAATATTTTGGTCCCTGTTTTAGTTTATATCATTTATTAGATACAATCTTTTTTATTTTCACTATTAAATTTTGCTTTTTTCTAAAATGAAGTATAATTTTCATGAAAAACATGATGTGAAAAATATTTGTTTTGTTGTTGTTTTTTTCTCATAGAAATTAAAGATTTCAGAAAACTAATCATATCACCCAGTAAAAGAATTGAGGTATAGGTACAAATTTATTTTTTCATTTCCAAATAAATTTATTAATCATCTTAATATTTAAATAGATCTTTCTTGGATTAATACAAAAATGCCTCAAATGTTTCTTATATCAGTTTACATAGTTCAAAAATAATTGAACTGGAAAAGTGATCACTAACTATATCACCACTTTCACATATCTATATCCTTTAGCTCTATTTGATTTATCTTCATAGTCTAAGGTCTTCATAGAAAGATCTCAGGCAAAAATGTGGTCTTTTTTTGATCTTTAATTTGCATATATTGTGACTGCAAACAAACTGTAGGTTTTCCCTAGTTCTAATTAATCAAAATTGACTTCTGTCAAACAATGCTTTCTTATTCTGAGTTTAGTCTGTTAACAGAAATTTCCTTGCCAGAATGATTCAAGAAACTCATTTATCAACAAGCTATTGTGTTAGATTGGACCTCAAAAGGGCTCATGGAACATTTGAGGAAGCATGAGTAAATCTAGGAAGAGAAAAAGAGGAATCCATAATTTCACAATTACAGCTGCACATATTGCGGAAACCATTTTTATAGGAGCCAGGTGCATTCTTAGATGGAACTAAGAATTTTTCGCAAGACATTAAGTGTTCAGTGGCCAAGTATTTATAGAGAGTTGAATTTGGTATACTAGTCCCACTGGGTACATCAGAGAAATTGATCAATACTTACATCAGGAGATTTTTTAGTTGTCAGTTAATGAAGAATATATGGAATTTTATTTCATACAAATATTACAACCAAAGCATACATAAATATTTCTTCATGTAGCTAATGTTTCCATTCACAAAGAAGTAAAAATGTACTTTTCTAATTAAAAGATAATTTAAAATATCATACATTGCAAATACAAAGATTGTATAAATAAATATCTATAAAAATTTTGCTAAATGCTAAGATTGTATAAATAAATATCTATAAAAATTTTGCTAAATGCTAAGATTAAAAATAAATTGATATCATCTAAAAATAAAAAAAGGGAAAATTAAAATCCCAGATATAGCACTACCTGTTATTTCTCTGAGATCTCAAAACATTTGTACAATATTTTTGTGGGAGTTCAGATCTACAATCAGAAACATATAAAATGCATACGAATAATGCAAAAGAAAGGCTCATTATTAATGTCATTTCACTTTTATTTTATTTTTTAATTTTTGTCTATTAGAAAAAGTACACATAAAAAAATATATGGTAAAAAATGTCTGGGTCACCACTGCCAGCACATATCCTGGAGCTCACTACCATCTTTGTTCATATAAATGCTTTTCAATAAAAGAATGGATAAATTGCAGCGCATTCACACTGGTATATTATGTAGCAATTTAAAAGAATGAACTATTGGTACACCCAACAACATGAAGCAATATCACTGACATAATAATGAATTTAAAATTATAGACACAAGAGATTATATACCAAATGATTCTATTTACATGATGTTCAAGAACAGACATTTCAACCATGATAGAAGTTAATTTTCTAGAAGGGGCATGAGGAAGACTTGGGTGCTAAAAATAGCCTGTTTTCATTAGGGTGGAGTTAAATGGGTATGGTCATAGACTTCATATGTGTGTTTTACTCATTAATTTTTAAGTAACTATAATGATCGATTTATATATTTCTTCTCACTATTTCTTCATACGTTGCTCTATTTAATTTTAGGTTATATTATTAAGCAGATTTATGTATAATTATTACATTTTCTCAATATATTTTCCCTTTAACCTCTACACAACATTCCTTTGTTTTGTGTGATGCTTTTAGCTTTAAAAATATATTTCATCTTATATTTAATTGCTACCTTTGCTTTTTTTCACTCCACATTTGCCTGACATATTTTTCTCCACCTTTTCATTTTTAACCTTTCATAAATTTTAAATGTCTTTTGTAGAAAATACATTGCTGATTTTTTAAAACATTTATTTTAAACGTTATTTTTTTCTGATATTGACAGTATTTTTCCTGTTTCTTTTTTATTTGTACTTATGTAAAAGTTATATACTTAAAAAAAAAACTTTTGTGGTTATTATCACTGGTTTATAAAGACACACATATATACTTTATTTTCCCATAAATGTCTATAGCTTTATTTATATTTCTTTCTATCCATGCTTTTCCCAAATAAAACCTTTCCCCTAAGGACAGTCTTAGCAAGCTCATAGCCCCTTTTGTTTCTCTTGACACTACCCATATTAGTACTGTTCAGAGCTTTAGTTGCAAATTATTTTGACAACCTATTTCTTTCCTAGAGTTTTAAGGATTGAGTCAAGAAAGCCAAATCACCATCTTTTCCAACCTTGAATTGCATCTCTCTCTCTGTTTTTGCATATAAAGATACTGATACTTAGAGAGATTAATGGACAAGCTCAGGGTCAGGGCCATGAATTCCATTCATTACTCACCAGTTCAGCTATTACAGACAAATGGAATTACCCTCATCTCAGATTAACTCCTATCTCTGCTTCCCATTTCTACCACAGGCAGCATTACTCTCCCTTTTTCTTTTCGCTTCAACTGGAAAAATCCATGTTTCATTTATACCCACACCCATTATCTGCTATATGAAAGTCATTGTGAGGGTGGAAGGATATATAGTGTGAAGGATGTGGACCTAGGCTTCTATCTTTCCAGTTGAGTCTGACTCTCCAAAATGCCACTAACTTCCCTTTGGTCTCCAAAGTGCAAACATAGTAAGCATCATATTGGACTTCTACTCTAAGATGTCCAATATACATGCAAAATGTCTTAGACTTTTAAATTTATTGTCCACCTTTGTATGTCTTTATCTTGTATTTATCATCCTGTCTGTCTGACTGTCACATCTAGGCTATGAGTTCCAGAAAGGCAAGAACAGTGCTTAGCAGAGCCACTCAGAACAAGTTTATTCCCTTCTTGTCATTTTGGAGAAGTTCTTTAACCTAAAATCCAGTGTTACGCAATTTTAGACAACAGAACCTTTTGTCCATGTCTGCTCATGGATAAATTTGGTAGAAAGAGGGACTTCAAAGGAAAAAAAAAGGAGAAAAGCTGTGCTTTTTTGATTTTCATCATTTAAAAATTTAAAGTCATTGACACTTCAAAAAAGTGCATTGCTCCAATAGTTAACAACATCCCTAGAAAAGATTTGGTACTCAGAACAGATGATTTGCCCTTTTTTAAAATGCAAGCTTAATCGAATTAAATTATGTAGCTTGTAGCCTAGGAGATATATGCATGAAAAAGAGAAGCCAGTTTCATATCTTTAACGATGGTGGAAAGATAATAAGAGTGAGATGATTTATTTTGAGTTTTTAAACTAGACCTCCCTTCACATTGTAAAAGGAGCTCTCTGGGTCAACCATACTGGTGCCTGTTAGTGCTGGATAAAATCTTACAAAGTTCATCTCAACCTACATCTCGTGTCACAGTCTCTGGCCAAGACCACCCTACAGCTCTCTCTGCCCTTAACTAATTCATCATTGAAGCCTACATCACATCAGAAGTGAATCCCTTTTATAAAGCAGCAGAGAAAAGAGGCCAGTTTATCCAACTCAACACACTTTATAAATTTAGGCAGAGGAGACATCTGCCCTGCTTTAAAAAAAAATCAGTGTAGTCCCTTGCCCAAAATAACATCAAGATGAATCAAAGATAGAAACTGTAGACACCATTTAAAAGCAAGAACAGTGATCAAGTTAAATATTATCACCACCCTAGAAGGGAGAATACTTTCTGATTTTACAAAAAAAAAAAGAAAGAAAGAAATTATAAAGAAAAGAAAAAAGATAGATTTATCTACATGCTAATGAAAAAATATCTTCAGTGAATGTAATAACCGAAATAAAATGGTCAACAGCTCACAAGAAACTATTATTTCTGCAAATATAATAAAGTTTACTATTTTATACAATTAAAAATAAATACAAATTAATAAGAAAGTTACTAAGCACAATAAATAAATGGGTCAAATTACTTCAAAATATGCTAAGAAATTCTCTAAACAATTTGAAATCTGTTTTTTTTTTTTAACTTTTAATAGAATGTATCAAAAGAGAAAATTGAAACTAAAAATTTTAGCTCCATGGTCTAAATCACACATCATTTACTCTGATGGTTGTCTTAACAGTTTGATCCACCTACTTTGCGGGTTTTAATTTCTTTTCAGGGAAAAATTCTACTTTTCAGTAGCATCAAAGTCATTATATCAAGATATTTAATTTTATTTTTGTTTGTCACTTTAAAACCTTTGAAAATCAGTATTTGTTACATGTAAATTTAAGCCTGCCTTTCTCCTATCACTATTTTTCTTTCTTTTTCTCTCTTTCTAGTCTATGGGTTTCTGCTTTGTATTTACATTGCTTTTGTGCCACTTGGTTAATGAGCACTACAGTTACATCATGTACGACTGCTTGTGGAAACCTCAGAGCTGCAAATCTTAACTGGGCTAACAAAAATTATAATTAGGTGTCTTAAAAAATTCAACAGTATTTTGGCAGTCTCGTCAAACGTGGATTAATCTTTGTGGTACAAGTTATTAGATCGTAGCCTTTGAAGAGTTTCAGGAAACAGCTTTTTATCAAGCATTTGAGTTCTTCGGCACCTAAAGTCTGGCATTTACAGGCCTTTCTACCAAACTCATGTAATATACACTCCTGTGTGTCAGGCAGTGCAGTGAGTGTGCTGGGTGAGAGATGTCCAAGCTACCTCAGTTGCTTTCTATCTTTGGAAATTTAGTCCTACACCTCACCTTCCAGGTTCAGCTTATCCCCTTGAATTCACATTATAAACTGACTCTCACCTCCTAAGGGAAAACATCTAGAAAACAAAGATTGTCTGCTGCCATTACTACTGAATCCAGCTTGCAATGGCCATGGGCAGTGACCCAGAAAGGAGTCTTGGAAAGTCCAAGTGTATCCTCAGAGGAAACATCAGTAAAGTCTGTGCTTCTTCCTCCTGCATTGCTGAAGATGGCTGTAAGGAATGTTTATTCTCTATATGCCCTATATTGTTTATGAACAAATTTTAAATTAATGTATTTAAAACTTACATGTTAAAAATTGCCTTAAATTAGGAAATTATGTGATAAATAAATATTACCTCGTAAGCATCTTCAGGGCAGGAACAAATCTAATCAAAGATACTCACTAAACATTTTAGCATCCAGTGTGTTTGGCCACCAGCCTGGTGAGTATGCTGACTTCCAGCAGAAGGGGCTCAGTGTTCCCTTATGGTACACGGAACCATGCACAACGACCACTGAGCGTCTGCATGATGTGGAAGACTGCTATTGCAGGCAAATACTGCTTCTTAGATGATCACTGACCATTTCAAATTTTGGCCCTTTTGTGACTTGCATTTTAACAGATAACTCTGCTTCTGGAAAAGTAGGAGTTGTTTATTATCTTAGCAGTTATATAAAAATGCTTGCAGCCAAGCCAAGAAACTAATTGCTAATTTTGCAGAAATGCAAATGTGCTATCTGTAGATGAGGACAACCAAATTAATAACAATCTCTCAAATGCCATCCTAAAACAGGTCAAGGGGAAAAAAAGCCTCTTGACGTGCAAAACTGGTGAAATTAGTTTTGGTTTAGATGCTTATGGTCAGTGACTAAATTAATAAAGAATGAAGAAACTAACGTGATGTCATGTGAAGGCTGAGAACATGAAGTGTAGAGCAAACTGTCTAGTTCCAATCCTGAGTCCGCCATTCATAAGTTCTGACCTTGGAGCAGTGACCTCCATGATTCAGTCCCTTCATCTATACAATGAAAATAGGGATAGTCGTAATATTAGCAACCCAAAGGGGGTTTGTGAGGATTAAAGTTGTCATGTGTTAAGTGCTTTGAATGATAGTCTACACAGTAGATGGTTATGCTCCTCATTTATATAAGCACAGGGTAAATATTTTAGCATATCTTTCTCTTTTGTATAATTAGCACATTGCCCCCAAATCTATATAAATTAACAATACAAGGAATAAATTATGATTTATTTCAGTAAAATTACTCTGCATTTATGCATAGCTTTAGTGATTCAATCTTCTTAGTAACTTATTAGTAGTTTTTTTACTGATGAGTATTTGTTATTTTAAGAGCATGATTTATTAGAAATGACAAATAGCCTTAGATACTTAGTTTTATTTCATCGAACCTAATATTGACAACTTCTTGTATTAAACATGATCTAAACAATGGTCATTAATTCATTAAAATTGTATACTTTATGATTCTAAAGATTATCTAAAACATAAATTATGAGCCGGTGTTCCTCAAACTAATGGTCATAGACATGTTCTAATGATTCTATTAAAGTTCTCTTTTATATTAGTGATGATACTTCACTAAAATTATTTTACCAGTAATGATGACAAAACAGAGATAAATCACAATTGAAAGATATTTTCATACAGGGTTACATTTAGTACTTCTAAGACCATTTTATTTTCATTATAATTTCTTACGAAAGCCTATGGACCAATTTACAAAAAGGCTTTAAATATATATTCCAAAGTACATCATTGTAGAGGTACGCAAAGGCTTCATCACCCATTGCTGTCACAAAAAATTGTTCACATATTAGTAATTGAAATAATATCCTTGAGAGATGCCTTAAATAGAGTTAATTTAGATAGTTATCAACAATACTCAAGTAGTCTGAACTCCTCTAATAGTACAATAAGGAAAAAAATAAGGGAGAGGGCATTTAGATTTTGAGTGATATACTTAGGAAACACATATTATTACTGCCCATCTGCTCCTCTAAAATATGCCTGGATTTGTTTCCTAGTGGCAGAAGGTAAGACTAGGCAAAATCTCACAATTGCTAGAGTATGGTCCCACTGAAAACAACAATAATTATCTTGCTCAAGTAAGTGTGATGTTTCAATTATTGGTAATCAAGTTTATGAAACTTTATTTCCTCTCTTCTACTTAACATGTATGAGTACTTGTTATAAAAGTGACAATTGGTTTAATAAATAGAGCACCAAAAGAGCATATGAAATTAACCTTGTTTCCTTAAAATTGGCTAATATTCACAGATGCTGAGGGCAACAAGCCTCTCTTTATCATACATCTAGCTCAAATCTCTCTTTAAGCTCAGGCATAATGGATGAAAAATCTAATATAAACATGTATTTTTTTACATGTTTAATTATCCAGATCTTATTCATATAATAAATATTTGATAGTTTTCCTGAAATTAATTACTTAAAATCTAGTCTCAATTAGTAGGCAACTTCTCAGGAACATAAAATTTTAATAGATGAATTCTTTAAATGGCATATGATCTTTTCCATTGTAATTTAGATTCAAAGCATAAAATCAAACAGTTGCCTTAGCCTCAATATTCTGAAATTCAACCTATTTTAAATTATAAATAGAGTTATATAAAATCATAAAATATCAGAGACCATAAAGGCCATCATCTCCAAAAACCTAAACAATGCTTAAATCTTGCCTGTAATACATATAAATTCCCTAGGGATATCCAACTCATGCTTGAAATGCTCCAGAGATGAAAAAAGTTACTACCACCCAGCATAGTTTATTTCATCTTTGCATAATCTCTGATTCTTAAAATATTCTCCTTGTAACTCTAATTCATTAGTTTTCTTGAAGGCATACAGAACAATTCTGACCTACCTTCCATAATGAAAACCTTCTAATATAGACAATAACTGTTTTACACATCACAGTTCCACCATTAATTTGAATAAATAATTTAACTTACAACGAGGCTTAATAATCTGGCATCTATGAAAGAGAAGAAAAATATGAGGCTTAATTTCCTAAGGTGAAGAAAAACTGAGAAAATGCATATTAGGCATTCTCAAAACCATTAATTAAGTACACTTCAGAAATTAGTTATAATATAAAGTATTTAGGGAGCAGATAATTTTGAAACTAAGTGAGAACTTTTTTATGAAATTAAAGAATTTCCTAAATAAAATGTGAGCTTATAGGACAACTGGGCTCTCAATTAGCCTGATATGAATCATACCAGTAGATGATGATGCTTGCTCTACATGGTGAAAGGATCAGGAAAGCGAAAGCCTAGCAAAACAGAAAACTTGAGATAAAAATCACCCTACTCAAGCCAAATACGATAAAAAAATTGTCCTCTCATCAGCAAAAATAAAGAGATTACCCATAATTTCACTCCTGTCTAGGTGTTAAGAGGCAACTCTCATAGATATCCTAGCTAGTCTCTCTTGTAGATAGATATTCTAGAGTCTTTGGATAGTTATCGTTATAGATATTTACTGGTACTTGTTTCTCTGAAATTGAATGTGT
Source organism: Pteropus alecto (assembly GCF_000325575.1). Classification (NCBI taxonomy): domain Eukaryota; kingdom Metazoa; phylum Chordata; class Mammalia; order Chiroptera; family Pteropodidae; genus Pteropus; species Pteropus alecto. The sequence goes on along the minus strand of NW_006443225.1, from coordinate 488,215 downwards.
GTATTTTGCTCTTTTTGTAGTTTTTGGAGGGTTTCCAGAAATAATAATAAAATTCTTTAAATGCCTTCTTTTAACCAAATCTTTAACCATCATCTTTAACCAAATACCCTTCAATTTTCATTTTTTTATGTTTCACATTAATTTGTAATTCATCCTGCTTAAAATATTGTCAGTTTGAGAAGAAATTCATTGTAATATGATAGAACAATCTTGGCATTTTAATTTCTAATTGATTTTCTAAATTTTTTGATCCTTGGTAGAATTTTATTTAAGATAAAACAAATTTATATGGAGAGATATAATATAAAATTACATATATCTATAAGACATTAGAGAAAATGCTCCGAAATTAAGAGGAATTTTAATTTGGGGAATTCTCTGCTTTTTAGGGTGGGCACCATCTTTCTAAAGGATTCAGCAGAACTGAAGGATAGATAAGTGGCTTCAAGTCTTTGTAAGATAAAACACAACGAAAACCAACTAAACCCATACCCTTATTAAAAGAAGAAAAGGAAAAGAAAAAAAAAACTCAAGATGTATCCTTTGACTCCCCACCCCATAAGGAAAAAATAATAATTTTAGTATAATTCAAAACTGTAATTTATATCTTAACCTCCCTAATCAATGTATATTCAGAGTTATGACTTGTAAATGATAGACATATGTATTTGTGTTAGTGGATATTGATTTTTTTAATATTGTCTAAATCCAGGTTGAGAAAAGAACAATGATTTCAACAGAAATTCATAAACATTTTTGATTATTGTTTGACCTACCATTATTTAGTAAAAAGGGACATTTCTACAGTGTTTTTTCATATATCTTACTGTTTCATGTTTGTGAGATTTTTCCACTAAAAAGAAACAAGATAGACACAAAGTAGTCAAATCATTGAATAATGTGACAATAACTTTTATTGGGGATAGGAGAACAAAGGGAAGGCAACACTTGAAAACATCACAATTATTTTTCAAAGAAATAAAATTGAAAAAATCTATTATTTTTTTTACATAGGTGAGAGGCTGGGGGTAGGCAAGAAGGCTGTCATGCCCATGGGTCAACCCAGCTTTTCTGGCATAAGTTTTTACAATTTTATTTTTCATCTTCACTCATCTCTAGAAAGAATTTTTTTGGGTTTTACATCCTTTCTTTCCGAATCTTCAGTGTCTTGTTAAATCTTTCCAAATGGCCTCTTATTTTAAGCTTCTTGGGCAGATAGTGGTATTTTTTTCTAGCAAAAAGTTCCCAATCTATTCTATAATAGACCTCAGCACCATCAGACTTCTGGAAAAATGAACTCTGTACAGCCTTCCTGTAGTGACAGGATGACCCTGTTTGTTGGACCAAATTTGGAAACCATAGCCCATGGCACTGCCTCACCCTAACCCACACTGCTACCCCCACTTCCATTTCCAACTGTCTCAGTTCTGAGGGGCTGCTGCTCTGAGTGCTTGATTCCCAGGATCACTTGTGCCCAGCTTCCTTTCTCTTCAAAATAGATCCCTAAAAGCTTTAATCCAATTTGAGTTAATTTTGGGGAGTGGTATAAGAAAGGGACCTAGTTTTATTCTTTTACATGAGAATACTGAATTTTCCCAGCACCATTTATTGAATAATGCTGCTGCTACAAACATGTGTGTAAAAGTATCCAAGTCTTTGTTTTCAATTCTTTGGGCTATATACCAAGAAGGGGAATTGCTGGTTTATGTGATAATTCTATGTTTAATTTTTTTGAGGAACCATAATACTGTTTCTCTCAGTGTCTGCACAGTTTTATATTTTCACTAGCAATGCACAAGGATTCCAATTTCTCCACGTTCTCACCAATGCTTGTCATTTTCTGGACTCTCTCGATTTTGGCACTGAAAGTCCCAGGTTCTGGGAAACTCCTCTTCTCAGGCAAACCGAGATTGTTGATGACCCTAATTCTAGCATATTCTTCTTTATATTATGTAAGCTATATTTGTGAAGAACAACCCACTGGGCTGTTCTTCATTGCTGGTAAGAACTGTGCCTTCTTAGTATGTTAGGCTGGATAGCTTCTCTTCTTCTCTCCTGATTCATCCTCCCCCTCTTCTCCACCCAGCTATTTGCTGTCACTATGGACCATTCGATGTTCGTAGAGTTCTTGTGGGATCTGTCCAATGGGGAACACAGGCCAGAGAGTGGAGGGAGATAGAGATCTTGGCTCTCTCCTGACACTGCTATCTAACATGACCTTCCAGGCTGTGATTTGGGCGCAGCACTCCCTGTCTGCAGGTTCCCTCCTCTTGCTCCCTGCAGCATAGGAGCCTTGATGGTACCTTCTCTGTTAATAGCACCTGTAGTTTCTTTTCATTCTCCACTCATTAAACTCTTTTCAAATTACCCAAATTTGCTGGGATAATTATCCCAATTACCCAGGTGTTGCTACTAGGACCCTGACTAATCCTCTTATTCGGTGGTTCTCACACAAAGAAGCATCAGCATCTTGCATCAGTTTGTTAAACTCCAGATTACTAGCTCCATCTGAGAGCTTCTGACAGCACATCTAAGAGGGGTGGAGGATTTTCATTTCTAAGTTCCCAGGTGAGGCTTGGAGAACCTCTTTGAGAACCACTGCTTTAGTTTTTATATCTTCTGGGAAATGACAGTTTAAGTGCCCTTTTAAAAGAAAGACAGTTGATATGTGGGCACAGAATTGAACAAGATGAAAAATAGAAATGGCTGCCCCATAAATCTGGAGAAGTAGGGGAAAGGTCAGTGTTAAGACTAGTTAAAATATTTCTGGTAATAGTAACGTGTAAGCAGATCAGAGGACTAGATATCTCAAACCAAAATGCTGAGCTCCCAGTGCTGAAGTTCTGGGTGGTAGTGGGTAGTGCGGAAACACTTATTCAATGTGAGAAAAAGGGGGAAGTCTATTTAGCAGTAATATGGCAAAAAAGCAAGAAAACATTATTTTAATCATTATGTTTATTTAATCTCTCCCAAAGAGAAGTACAGGTGAGAAAGGGAACATTGAAGGAAAGTCTTCTTGGGTAAGATGTCCATGGTATGATCTTGGGATTTAACTGAATGAGGCAAAGCTGAGATGAAGGTGTCAAATGCAGACGAAACACAGCTCAGTTTCTTGTCACAGGTTTGTGTATAAAGGCAGCCTGGAGATGCCCCATAATAATACTGAGTAGCTGAGAGGAAAAAGATCAGCCATAAAATAGAAAGTAACTAATTCCTTCATAAAACCATCAAAAATACCCTTTGCTTAGTTGGATTTAAGTAATCATGTTAATCACCCTCCAGATATTTACAAGATTAGCAGATAAATAAGGTAACTTTTTCTTAAACTGTTTGAATTTGTTTTATATTAAAGACTGTTTAAGAAGAGAGAAGATAGAAATTTAAACAAACTTTATAGTAAGCTTAACATGCTCAGCAATGTAGGAGGGCTAGTGACTTTCGCTCTCACAGTATTCTTAGCTTAATCATCAATCTCACTCAGAAAAAATTCATTAATTCAACTTGTGGCACAGAGTCCATTCATAAGAAATAAATCATTTTGCGAATGGTTTACTTAAAGCAATAAATAATATTTCTATCTATATCTCTCAAATTATATTTCTCAAAATTTATTATAAATGAACATTATTTCTGCTGCTGAAGAGTAAAAAATAAAACAAGAAACGGCATGTAAATTGACAGTCCCTTGAGGTAGAAAAAGCCATTTCCTCTATTATTCTAATCATATTTACTCATTTTTAACAATCTAAGTAGAATGTAATACTTCAGAGAGCCCTAAGCAATGAAGGTTAATTCCTTTTCTTTTTTTTACAATTTTTATATTTTTATATTTTTTCAAATATAGTTGCATACAATATTATATAGTTTCATGTGACAACACAGTGATTAGATATTTATATAACTTATGAAGCGATCACCCTGATAAATCCAGTACCATCTGACACTATACATACTTATTACAGTACTACTGACTATATTCTCCATGCCGTACTCTATATTCTCATGACTATTTTGTAGCTACCAGCTTGTACCTCTTAACCCTCTCTGCCTTTCGTTTATCTCCCTATCCTCCAGTTTGACAACCATCGAAATGGTCTCTGCATCTATGAACTTGTTTCTGTTGTTTGTTTGTTTATCCTGTTCTCTATATTCCACATATGACATTTGTCTTTTTCTGCCTGACTTACTCCACTTAGCACAATACCCTCTAAGCTCATCCATGTGGTTGCAGAGGGCAAGATATCATTCTTTCTAATGGTTGAGTAATATTCCATTGTATAACTATATCGATTCTTTATCCATTCATCCATTGAGGGACACCCAAGATGCCTCCATATATTGGCTACTGTAAACAATGCTGCAATGAACATATGGATTCGAATGTCCCTTCAAAGTAGTGTTTTGGGTTTCTTCAGATAAATACCCAGAAGTGGGAATATTGGGTCCTTTGACTCCCATTATAGCCTTTGTTTTAAAGTCTATTTTGTGTGGTAGAAGTATTGCTACCCCAGCTTTTTTTGTTTATTTCCATTTTCATGAAGCCTCTTTTTTCATCCCTTTGCTTTCAGGCTCTGTGTGCCTTTTGATATGCAGTGAGTCTCTTGAAGGCAACATATACAAGAGTCCTATTTTTTAAAATCCATTCAGCCACTCTATCTTGATTGGAACATTTAATCCATTTACATTTAAAGTAATTGTTGATAGATATATAGTTATTGCCATTTTATCATTCATATTTTTGATCTTTTTAAAAAAAATTTCTTCTTAAAGAAGTCCCTCTAACATTTTCTATATTACTGGCTTGGTGATGATGAACTCTGTTAGCTTTTTCTTGTCTGGGAAGCTCTCTATCTATCCTTTGATTCTAAATGATAGCTTTTCTGGGTAGAATAGTCTTGGATGTAGGTTATTACTTTTCACCACTTTGAATATTTCATGCCAATCCCTTCTGGCCTGCAAAGTTTCTGTTGAGAAATCAGCTGACAGTCTTATGAGAGCTCCCCTGCAGTTAACTAATTGCTTTTCTCTTGCTGCCTTTAAGATTCCCTCTTTGTCATTAACCTTTGGCATTTTTATGATGATGTGTCTTGGTTTGGGCCTCTTTGGGTTCATCTTGTTTGGGACTCTGAGCTTCCCGGGGTTGTATGTCTATTTCCTTCACCAAGGTTAGGGAAGTTTTCAGTCATTATTTCTTTAATTAGGTTTTCAATTCTTTGCTCTCTCTCTCTTCTCCTTTTGGTACCTCTATAAGGCAAATGTTGGTATACTTGATGATGTTCCAGAGGCCCCTTAAACTATCTTCATTTTTTTGGATTGTTTTTCCTTGTTGCTGTTCTGAATGGATGTTTTCTGCTACCTTATCTTCTAAATAACTGATTCGATACTCTGCTTCATCTAATATACCATTAATTCCTCTTAAGGTATTCTTCATTTCAGTAATTCCTTTTATTCTAAAGATAGCAATCAATTAATTTGTTTATGGTTCTTAATCACAAGGAGTATATGAGTTATTGTAGTTGAAATAAAAAAAATGTTTTCCTGCATCATAATCTCACTGGAAACTTTTCAATTCTTTGTGCTATTGGCATAACAAATTATAGAATTACTCTGTTTTGCTGATAAAGAAGCTAAGACTCAGAGCTCTTAGTTATTTGCCCAAATTCACAAGTGAAGAAGAGAAAGAGTTGCTTCTAAATCTTGGTTATTCATTATGAAAACTTCAACTAGACTGTTTCCTGACTTACTATACTTCCAGTCCTCCTTAGGAATGAAATCAAAATTATATAAACATACTTTACTCTCCTGTTGAGTCTACTTAAATGTTTTAACTTTTTTACAACATTTGAACTACAGTAAGTCCTCATTTAACATCATCAATAGGTTCTGAAACTTTAAGAGAAACAACATACAACAAAATCAATTTTACCATGGGCTAATTGATATAAACAAGAGTTAGGTTCCCACAGCATCTCATCAACATTATAACAAAACAATGTTGAATGAAATGACCTTATTTGAGGACCTGCTATAAAATAATGTGTTTTATTAGTTTTTCTATGAAGATCTTCAGGAACCTTATACGACAAGCCTCAGGATATTCAGAGTCAAAAGATCAGGGTTAAGCAAAAACACCTTTTTTTTCAATACTGCTAATAAGTAATGGTGATAAGATCTTAAATGAAAATCAGTGCTTTTTCATCCTCCACAAATGATTTCCTTCATTGGGCCAAGAAGTTGATGGATTCTTGGTGAGTGTTGGCCCTAAATAAAATAATTCTCCAAATACTTTAGCAGTAAGAATCTTCCAAAGTAGTGAAAATAAATGTCATAATTAAAATCATGTCAAATTGAGTGAGAAGCTCTCGTGTGTATAGTAGAGGTTCTTAAGTGCGTACTTGATCACTTGTATTTGAACCACTGAAGAGCCGTAGCAACAAATGGAGATGACCGGGTCTCTTTCTGGCCATACTTAGTGATTCTCTGGAGAGGGTCTGTATGTTTTACAAGTTTCTTAAGTGATTCTTAAGCTCACTAAAATTTGAGAGCACATGGTAGATACCAGAAGTTCAATTATCAACTCAGTCTGGTAAAGCATGCTTGGAGAAAATAAGTTTTGCTAATCAAACTCACATGGATCTGATTAATAAACTCAAATGGGGAAATGAGTAAGTCCTGGAGATCTAATGTACAGTATGGTGACTATATCAACAAAACTGTATTATATGCGTGAAAGTTGCTGAGAGTAAATCTTAAATGTTCTCACCATATATAAACAAAAAGTAATTATATGAGGTGATGGATTCACCAACTAACCTTATTATGGTAATCATTTTGCAATATATGTGTACCAAATCATCATGTTGAACACTTTAAACTTAGACAATATTTTGTGCCAATTGTATCTCAATAAACCTGGAAAAATTATGCATAAATAGGCTTTGTTTGAATAATTTTTATTTTAGAACAATTTTAGATTGACAGAAAAACTATGAAGATGGTACAGATTGTTCCCATATACCCTAAACCCAGTTTCCTATATTAACACCTTACATTATTATGGTAATTTGTTACAATTAATGAACCAATATTAAAAGTTGTTATTCATTAAAGTCCATACTTTTCCAGATTTCCTTAGTTTTTACCTGTCTCTTTGCTGCTCCAGGATCCCACCCAGGATGCCACACTATGTTTTGTTGTCATGTCTTCTTATGATTCTCTTGGTTGTGACAGTTTCTCAATCTTTCCTTGTTTTTGATAACCTTGACAATTTTGTTCAGGAATTTTGTAGAATATCCCTCAAGTGGGATTTGTCTGATATTTTCTCACGATTGGATTATGGGTTTATAGGATGAAGACAACAGAAGTAAGATGTCATTTCATCACATCTATCAAAAGTATACACTATCAACATGACTTATTACTGTTTATGCTAATCTCAATCCCCTAAGATAGTATTGTCAGGTTTCTGCACTGCAATGTTCCTTCCCTCCCCACTCCGCCTGAACTTTTTGGAAGAAAGTCATTATGCTCAGCCCACACTTAGGGAGTGAAAAGTTATTTTTCTGTTCCTTGAGAGTAGAGTATTCACATGAATTATTTAGAATTCTGCTACATGAAGGATTTGCTCCTTCTCTTTAATAAACAAACAAACAAATACCAGTATGGACTTATGGATTTATTTATTTTATATCTTGGGTTAAAATTTAGCACTATCTTGTTTATTTTGTTGCTTAAATTATTCCAGCTTTGGCAATTGGGAACTCTTTTAGTTGATTCCTGTATCTCCTTGGCAGGCCCCCATCATTGTGTGTGTATTTGTGTATGTGTGTGTTTTAGCACTTTATTAATTTTGATACTACAAGAAATTCCAGGCTCATCTTGTATATTTCCTGTCCCAGTCCTAAAATCAGCCATTTCTTCAAAGGGTCCTGGTTCCTTTTTATTAGAGGATGGTATTAGAAACCAAGTTCTGGGCTCTAGGCATGCTTGTTTATATTGGCATGTAATTGCTTCTGGGTCCTTTAAGCTGACAGAGCCAGGAAATATGTGTGTATACTAACCACTGCATAAATACATATCTATAAACATATTTAAATGTAACCATTTATATCTATATTGAGCTAAATATGAATTTATATTGACATTTTCAACTTTAATCCATTATCACATGGATCATTCTAACCTCCTTCCCCTGTTTATAAACTCCCATTCCAATACTGAGAAATTGTTCATTACCCAGTCACTTATTTTTTCAATTCTAGTATATATGTATTGTGGTATCAGATTGTGAACCTCTAATCCCATGGGAAGCAATAATATCATCTGGAGTGTCGTGTATATGGTTTCTTTTGCATTTAGTCTTACAAATTCCACTCATTTACAAAGTTACATAGGTCAGCACATTTCCCTCCACATTCCCTTCAGTAAGGTTGTTTCATATTTTTTTTAATATAGATTGTTTTGTTACATTCTTCAGATCTCACAACCTTTTAAATGATTTAAAATTTTATACGCACTACTCTAAAAAATCCCCCGTGTTTCACCTAGTCAATCCTCCCCTTTTTACCCAGAACCGTTGGCAACCTCTGATCTTTCTACTATCACTATAGTTTTCCAGAAGGTCATATAATTGGAATCGTACAGCATGTAGCCTTTTCATTTTGGCTTCTTTCACTTAGCAATATGCATTTAAGATTCATCCATGAACTTTTCATGGCTTGATAGTTCACTTTTATTACTGAATAATATTCCACTGTAAAAATGTACTACTGTTTGTTTACACATTGACCTGTTGAAGGATGTCTTGGCTGCTTCCAGTTTTTGAAAATTATAAATAAAGCTGCTATAAACATTTGCATGCAAATGTGTGAACATAAGTTTTCAAATGAGTTGGGTAAATACTCAGGAGTGCGATTGATGGATTGCATGTTAAGATAACATTTTGTTTTGTAAGAAACTATAAACTGCCTTCCAAAGTGGCTGTACCTTTTGTATTTCTACCAACAATGAGTGAGAATTCCTGTTGCTCCAGGAATTTATATTGTCAGTTTTTCTTTAAGTTTAGCTATTCTAATAGATGTGTACTGATATTTCATTATTATTTTAGTTTGCAATTCCCTAATTACAAATGATGTGTACTTTTTCATATGCTTATTTACTTTATGATTATTTTCTTTGGTGAGGTGTCTATTCAGATCTTTTATCCATTTTTAAATTAGATTGTTTTCTTACTGTTGAGTTTAAAAGTTCTATTTATATTTTTGAAACAAGTTCTCTACCAGATATATGTTATAAAAATATTTTCTCCTAGTTCGTGGCTTGTCTTTTGATTCTCTTAATAGTGTCTTTTGCAAAGCAGAAGTTTTTAATTTTAATAAAGTCCAACTTGTCAATTTTTTTATGGGCCATACATTTGGTGTTGTATCTAAAACACATTACCAAACTCAAGTTCATCTGTATTTTCTCTTATCTATATTCTTCTAGAAGATTATTTCACATTTAGATCTGTGATCCATTTTGAGTTAATATATGTGAAAGGTGTAAGGTCTGTGTTCATGTTCAATTTTTTTTGCATATGGGTGTCCAATTTCTTCAACACTATTCTTTGAAAAGTCTACCTTTTCACCGTTGAACTGCTTTAGCTCATTTGTGATGGTATTGGCAAGAATTTTGTAATTAAAACACAATGAAAATTTGTTAAACATTTCAGCTAATCTACTCTCTCTCTCTCTCTCTCTCTCTCTCTCTCTCTCTCTCATTCTCTCTCTCTCTCTCTTTGTCTCTGTTTTCCTCCTCCCGCCCTCATACCTCCCTCCTTCTCTCTCATGAACACATACATAACCCTCCCTCCCTCTGGATGTTCACAGCATTTTTGAAAGAGAGCATATATCTCTCATCTGATCTTGAAAACAACCATAGTGGGATAGGAAAGACTTAAAGGAATAAAACGCTTTGGCATAAGGGATGGGGAGGTCAATTCCAACTGAGCAGGCTGCATGGAATAAGTAAAAATATAAATATATATATTTTTAATTGGTATACATATATGTTTGGAAGAGCAGCTGAGAAGGCTGGTTCAGCAAGATAATAAAGTAAGAGTAAAAATTACGAAGGTTCCAAAGAATGACTGTTTGAGAACCAATGTGGTTGTTGGACTTGGCGCTGCAAGCCATGGGAAGCCCCTCCAGGTTTGAGGAGGGGACTGACACGGTCAGATCAGCTTTTATGAATGTGATTTAGTAGAAATACCAGGGGTGGCTTGAAAGAGAGTTGTGACTAGGAAGCCTAGTTAAGGGAGCTACTACGACTATAACTGTTCAGGCAGTAATTACTTAGGACAGTGGTAGAGCTGAGAGAGATGGTAAAGGCATTGTAGGCTGCTAGAAAATGCAATGCAGAGATGAAAAATGAAATTAGGCTTTTTTGGCAATTACTACTTTTCTGTTATAATAATCTGTCCAAAAATTAAATCATCACTGCCACCTATTGGTGAATAAGAATTGCTCTACACAGAAAGAGTAACGTTTTATAATAATATTGGCAAGAATGATGATTTCTCTCACTCTCTCTAATCAGTCCCAAAATATTCATTGAGCTCTGTCGAAAGTAATGAGGGGAATGAAAAATAAATGCCCTGTCTTCTGGCTGAAAAAGTTTAAGATGTGGTTTAGGAAATAACATATATAAACAAGTTACCTGCTAATTTGTTTAAGTGCAATGTGAGGGGAAATTTGATGAGACCAATTCAGTGTGTTGCTGGCTGAAGGGGTGGCGGTATGCGGTCCACCCAAAAAAGAACACACACAAAAGGCAAGCTTCAGATGTGTTTGATAGTGGTGTTCACAGGTCCAATGTACCTGAGAGAACTTTAAATCTCAGGCCCTAGTTATGTTTCTAGAAAACAGATTTGAGAGTTAATTATCCCAAAATTTGGGTTTGAAAGATCTTCCAATTTCCTTCGACAAAGAGCTTTGCTGTCTTTTATTGCTTTGAGGTGATTTCCCAAAGAAGAAACCAACTTCAGCAATTTTAAAATGGAAGGTTTTTACAACTATAGAACAATCAGCCTAGAGAACCACCTGAAGACTAGCTGAACAGAAGTACTGTGACTAAGGATATAAAGAAGAACCCACAATGAGATTGGTAGCAGGGGTAGAGATGAAAAACGGGCTGGACCCAGACTCACTTGTGGTGGTTGAGACTAGGGAGGGATATCTCAGCTGCAGAGGTCTTTCCTGAGGAGTGAGGGGTCCCAGCCTCATAGGGCTCTCCAGCCCAAAGCACCAGTGTTGGGAAGGAGAGCTCCCAAAACATCTGTGAAAAACAGTGGGAATTTCATCGTCCAGGTGAGATGGAAGGCTGCTGGAACCCAGGTGTCCTCTTAAAGGGCCCATGCACAAACTCTCCCTCTCCCAGGCACTCTGTTGGAGGGCTCTGTTGGAGGAATGATGGTCCAGGAGGCACCAGAGACATACACAGGGAAACTGAGTTGTATGGCTTCAGGGTGAGGCCCGGAGGGACAGCTGCCATTGTCCCTGTCTCAAGCCCTCCTTCTGTGCAGCTGGTGGGCAGGCACCATCCTTCCTGTGTTGAGCCCTCCCATAACACAGGCAAATATAAGTCTACATTGGCCTAGTGAATTTCATTTGCTCCACCCTAGTGACTCACTAGGACCCCACCACACTTAATTCGTGCACTGTTTGAGGCTTTTTCATGATGGACAGCCAGTGTTGGCCCATGCCACAGTCTGTCTCAGATCCAGGAGTCCCTGGGTGCTAGGAAGGTGGAGCTGAGTGGCCCCAGGCTCGGCACTAGTACCAAATCTGAATCTGCATTTACCTAGTCAATATCACTCACCCCACTCTAGAGACTTTCTGAGACCCTGCCTCACTCACCTCATATACCTCTGGAGGCTCTTTCAGCTGCTGAGCTATATGGGCAGCTGACAAACTGGGGCAGGCTTTGAGGTGCCTAGAACTTTTACGGAGCTGTTCCAGGCCTGGTACTGATGGCAGCTGGCCTCAGTTTGCAGCATAACCTCTCCCAGGCACCTCTAGGTCCAGTACAGACAGCAACCAATTGCTATCACTTTATAGCTCCTATCAGGTAGCCCAGGACTGGTTATAGAAAGTAACTGACATTGGTCTGCACTGGAGCTACCAGATATCAAACTATAATACAAGGCTATAGTCTTCAAAATACCATAGTACTGGCATAAAAAGACACATAGATCAATAAAACAGAGTAGAGAGCCCAGAAATAAATCCATGCCTACATGGTCATTTAATCTATGACAAAGGAGGCAATAATAAACAATTGAGTAAAGACAGTCTATTCAATAAATAATGTTGGGAAAACTGGACAGATACATGTAAAAAATGAAACTGAATGACCTTTTTATGCCATATACAAGAATAAACTCAAAATGGATTAAAGATGTAAATGTAAGACCTGAAACCATAAAATTCCTGGAAGAAAACAGAGGTAATAAACTCTCTGACTTCAGTGATTTTTTTTCTGATTATGTCTCCTTGGGCAAAAGAAACAAAAGAAAAAAAAATCAACGAATGGGACTACATCAAACTAAAAAGTTTTTGCATAGCAAAGAACACCAAAATGAAAAGACAACCTACTGAATGGGAGAAGATATTTGCCAATGATACATCTGATAAAGGGTTAATATCTATAATTTTTTTTAAAGGTTAAAAAACAAGTTTATTGCGGGACACCCGGGTGCACTGATGAGTGGAATGGAAATGCTGTCTCGTTGTGTGAGGATCATCCATGATTTGAATTAAAAACTGTGACCAGCGTGACTTCATCCATCACGATGCTTTCTTCTGTTTCTTCTTTTCATTTTCTTCTTTTTCTTTTTCAATTTCAGCCACATATTTCTCAATTTCCTCAGGATTTAAAATCTTGAGGAGCTGGTCTCGCCTCATGATTGCCAATTCAATGTTTTTGTCGCCGGCAAAACATAATTTTAGCTGGTAGCTAAAAAGGGAAAATTAAAAACATATTGAAAAATAATTTCTAAGAAGGGCTTAGTAAAGTTAAACTGGAAACAACTACATGAACTCATGACCCTTAAAACTTAGACCTTTGATACCCTGCTGATGTGTTACCCCACTTGCCATGTTTTGTCATGCGGAGCAATCTGATATTCATCTTCGATAAAACCTTCTGAAGAATAGCCAATAGAGTGTCTCACCCTGATAGAAAGGAATAGGTGAAATCAACAGGTGCCGGGACACTTCTGTTGATGGTAGAGAGCAAGGGTGCTTGATACTATCATAGATGTTTGCGGAGCATCGAAGAGGAAGGAGACATCTTAGAGGCTTCCAGCTGACCAAATTGTGTTTTCAAGCATCTAAAATAAATAAATAATTTTGAGAATTATGAATTCTTAATGTTACTCAAAAGGGGTAGGCAAAAGCATATGTGATTCTTTATAGAACATGGTATATATTACTTAATTCAAAGTATGTGCTTATTGACTACAGTTTAAGTCAAATTAGATAGTAAAATAATGTAACAATCTTGCAGTCTGAGGTATGTGTGTGTGCAAAATTCCTTAATATATGTAGAAAAAGCTGTGGAAAAATTAATTTAAAGGTTGTGCAAGAGATGTAGTTAGAAAGAAAAAAGGTAACAGTAAAATGTAATACATACAATTCTAGAGAGAAATGGGCTTGAAAATTTTTATTACTCTAAGAAGGGCTCTGGTTTCATAAACTCCACGAAAGGGTTTAATTGTCTTAGATGTTCTCCCAGGTTTTGTGTGTGTGTGTTTGTGTGTGTGTGTGTGTATGTATATGTGTGTTACAGTCCTGAACTGTTCCCCAAATTCAAAACTGAATTGAGGCTTTGAATTTCTAATATATAACACTGAATTAAAATCTCAGATTACTTGAAATAAGACTTCTATTTACACTGGTCAGGAAAAATAACGTTGTTACCCAAGAGGTTCAAGATATGTTGGAAATAATAATTTTTTAAACAATTAAGTTTATATTATCAATAATTTTGGGAAATTGAAGCAGTGGGTTTTCAATACTTGTATCTCTTAAAATTCTGTTTAAAAAAATGTTGGCGAGCCTAATAGCCAAAGAAATATTGAGAAAGAAGAACAAAGCAGGAGGCATCATGCTTTCCAATTTCAAACTATACTCCAAAGCTATAGCAACAAAATCAGTTTGGTTCTGGCATAAAAACACAGGTTAATGAAACAGAATAGAGAGCCCAGAATATATGGTCATTAATAATACATAGCCCATAATTTAAAACAAAGGACCTCAGAATATACAATGAGGAAAGTCTTTGCAATGAATAGTGTTGGAAAAACTGAACAGCCACATGCAAAATAATGAATTTGGACTCCTATATTACATCATACACAAACATCAACTCAAAATGGATTAAAGACCGGAAGGAAGGCCTCAAACCATATAACTCCCAGAAGAAAATATAACAAAAATCTCTTTGACATTCAGGGCAAAATCTACAATTATCGCAATAGTCACTCCTGTGACTATTTGACACTCAGGGAAAAATCTACAATTTTGCCAATGTCAGTTGACGGTGGCATTGACAATCCTCTTGGCAATATATTTTTTGGGGGGGGTGGGTTGACACCAAAAGAAAAGGCAACGAATGACAAAATAAACAAATGGGACTATATCAAACTAAAAAGCTTCTGTATAGCAAAGGGAACTGATGCAGGAGAGGTGAAATCCCCCAGGGTGGGGACTCAAGTCCTTCACCAAGAGAAGAAGGTTCTTGACTGAGCTCAGGAAAGAATTCAAGTGCACACCAAAGTCAGAAACAAAAGGAAAGTTTATTAGAGAAGAATGCACTAACTTTATTGTGGGGAGTGCGCTTCTGTTTTCGGAGAATGTTCCAGTGGGGAGTGCAGTTCTATGCGGGGAGCGCGCTTCTGCTTTTGCTCTTCTACTCCCCTTCTACTTTCTAGGGAACCACATGGGCTCCACTCATATCAGAGTACAATAGTGACATTCAGCTACACAGGTGTTATACAATAACCTGAATTATGTTCACATATTTTAGGCGCAGGTGCCTTACTACACCAATGTAACATTCAGAATCTGGGGGCCTATTCCTAGCTGTGAGCCTGAATCACAGCCAGACCTGGGACCAGCCAGGCCTGAGACCCACACTCCACCCCTACAGGGTCGTGGCACAGGATCTGGCCCGGAGGGTGCTACCTTGGGCCCACAATCTATTTGCCATTCCTGGAGTGGCATAGCCCCACAGGGCATCGCCCTCGGGGTACCGTTTACCTGCCATCTCTCTGGGTGCTGCTCAGCACACCAGGGGCATCGTGACATGGCAACTCATGCCTGTGCCCACATCAACGATAGCCTCCATCATTTCGCTAACTGTTGCATGGTATGAGCCATCTGCATGCCAGGCATCCTCAGGGATGGGAGTCCAACCCTCTACATAGGGACTCAGTATGTCTCCCATCTCAGCAGGCTCCACCAGGAGCTCTGCTTAAAACTGCACTGGTCCCAGTAGGGAGTGCAGTGGACATGAGAGGGGCCTTGCAGAGAACTGTGCCCACCACTCCAGGTACATCCTTCCACTTGGACAGTGTGGGGGTCTGTGCAATTCCCATACAGGGAGTCTTCCCCAAGACAGCAGCCGCCCCACCACGGGGTATATGGACTGCACGGTTACAAGATTAGGGCCAGTGATGGCCTCACTGGCTAGAAGGACTGCATATATGGCAGCCAGTTACTTCTCTATCAGAGAATACCGTGTTTCCGCACTTTTCCACGATTGTGACCAGAAACCTATTGTCACCTTCTGGGAACCATGCTTCTATCACAAGCCCCATCCAAACCCTGCATCATCTACCTGTACTGTAAACAGGAATGGGAGGGCTGGATCTATTACGTGTAGAGTTTGGGCTACTTTGTAGCCTTAAAAGCCTCTTCTATCTCAGAGGTCCAACCCCACTGGGCACCCCATCACACTAGGTGGTGCAGGGGTTGCATCAAGAAGGCCAAATGAGGGATGAACATTCTCCAAAACCCCAGCAGTCCCAAATAAGTTTGGAGCTGCTTCATGGTTTCGGGTCAGGGATATGTCTGTATCTTATCAATCGCTGCCTCCACCAGGAGCTCTGCTTAACTCAACCAGACAACTCCCAAGAATTTGACAGAGAACCCAGGTCCCTGGACCTTGTCCTCATTGACTGCCCAACCCATTCGGCAAGAGATTCTCGCAGGCTGGCTGCTGCTGCTTCTAGTTCTGTAAGAGAATCAGAGGTTAGCATTATGTCATCAATGCAATGATACAAATGCACTGTGGGTGGTTGTTTCCACATTGCTAAATCTTGAGCCATGAGACCATGGCGCAGGGTAGGGCTGTGCAGATAGCTCTGGGGAAGGACAAAGAATGACCACTGTCACCCTTCCCAGATGAAGGCAAACTGTTCTAGGCTTTTGGGGGCTATGGCAATAGAGGAAAAAGCATTTGCCAAGTTCACCACATAATGGTATCATCCAAGTTCATGTGACAACCAGTCCATAATGTCCTTGACGTTCCACACGACAGCATGAAGGGGTAGCATAACCTTATTCAGCTACCGAGGCTTTAGGTCAGCCGGTTTCCCCGCCAATCGGGTGCCCCCTGCCGATTCCTAATCAGGGAGATAATCAGCCAGCCACATCTCACTGGTTGTGGCTTTCCCAGGAATATGAGTGAATTGCTGGTCAAGGCGCAGCTGATTCCGCAGCACTTCGTTAGGTTGCTGCTCAGTCTTTCCTGCAGCGCCCCCTGCTGTGAGGAGATCAAACCGCATTTGCTGAGACTCACTCTCACAGAGGAAGGGGCTAGGCGCTGCTCCATTCCCGCTTTTCAGCCATGCTTCCGTCCCTGCACTGGCCAGTCTAGGAGTGCGGTGGCTGGTACAGCACGCACTTGGGTGGAACGCTCCTTGCATTTCACTTCCACATCCCCCAACAAAGCTATAGCGGACATCACTTCACGGATCCGCCTATCCGTGTTAAGGGGCCAGCAGTGCCGCCATGGTGCCAAAAGTACCAGCCGGGCCAAAAGTCAAAATCAAGTCCTTCATACAGGTTAAAGGGGCCAGCAGTGCCGCCATGGTGCCAAAAGTACTAGCCGGGCTAAAAGTCAAAATCAAGTCCTTCATACAGGTTATAAATACCTCTTCATTGGGGTTTGTATACTGGGTGCAAAGCAACATTTGTTGCATTCCCGTTTCCCGAATTATCTGGACCAGATCTGAGTACATGGTCCATCTGCTCATTGTCTGGCAGTTCCTCCAGGTCAGCCTACACTGTCCATGCAGCGGACATAAGCCAATGGCTGCTCCAGTTCAACCTGCTGCCATATCACCGGCCATGCCTGCCATGGTATCACCGGTGGGCTCTCAGACCAGATGACGGTGGCGACCCTCAGGCCCTGCACTATAAGTTCCACTGCTGCCAGCCACCTTTCCAGTCCTTCTTCCTGATGTTGTAACTTCTGCACTCGCAGAGCCTGATTCTGAACCTCCAGGCTGGCCTGCCGCAGCACCGCCAAGATCATCCAGGTCACCTGACCTGCTGCCTCCCAGTGAGTGGTCAGGACATTCGGCTCCAACATCTTCAGGGCTTTCTGGATGTCCTCCAGATGCAGCTTCACTGCATCTCAATCTTCTGGGAGCATCGGCATAGCCAGATATGCGGCCGTGCGATACCACTGGGAGATAGGGCGACACATGTCCTCTATCCAGGGACCAATTGCAGCGAGGGAGGCTGTACACACCTCATCCTGCCAACTACGCCAAGTGTCAGCGCCGAACTGATCAAGAAGGGAAGTTTTGGGTGGTGAGATGCCCATTTGGAAGAATGCACAAGAGGCTGACATGAGAATGAAAGGCAGGCACCAACTTTATTGCGGGAAGTGCGCTTCTGTTGCGGGGAGTGCAGTCTATTGCAGGGAGCATGCTTTTGCTTCTGCTCTTCTTCTGTTCTCTTTCCTGTACTCTCCTTCTGCTTTTTAGGGGACCACATGGGCTCCATCTATATCAGAGTACAATAGTGACATTCAGCCACACATGCGTGATACAATAAGCTGAATTATGTTTACATATTTTAGGCACAGGCGCCCTTCTACACTAATGTAACATTCTAAATCCACGGTCCTATTCCTAGCTGTGAGCCTGGATCACAGCCAGACCTGGGACCAGCCGGGCCTGGGACCCACAAAATAAC
This sequence comes from Pteropus alecto, assembly GCF_000325575.1. NCBI lineage: Eukaryota > Metazoa > Chordata > Mammalia > Chiroptera > Pteropodidae > Pteropus > Pteropus alecto. The sequence continues at coordinate 469,967 of NW_006443225.1, read as the reverse complement.
TCTCCACAGACAGAGATAGGGTCTCCTCTCAAGGAGAGAATGAGAGAGAATTCAGTTTAAATCTGTTTTAGGCGTGGGGAAATAGTCGTTGGTAACCTCA
>NW_006443225.1:464199-469798 GCF_000325575.1 Pteropus alecto | reverse complement strand
ATGCTGATTAGCCAGGTTCCAGTGCCAGGCAGCACATAGCAGGCTCTGAATACAGTTTGATTTAATATTTAAATTTCATGTTTCTTCCCTATATCAAAACTATCAACGAAATGAAAAGGCAACCTACAGCATGGGAGAAAATATTTGCAAATCATATATCTGATAAGGTGTTAATATCCAAAAATATATAAATAACTTGCACAGTAGCAAAGGAAACAAAAAACCTGATTTAAAAACGAGCAGAGAAACTAAATATTTTCCCAAAGAAGACATACAAATGGTCAGCAGGTACATGAAAAGGTGCTTGACATCATTAATCATCAAGGAAATGCAAATCAAAACCTCAGTGAAACATCTCACACCTGTTAGTATGGTTATGATCAAGAGACAAAAGATAACAAGTGTTGGTAAGGATGAGGAGAAAGTAGAACCCATGTGCACTGTTGGTGGGAATGCAATTTTGTGCAGTTATTGTGGAAAACAGCTACCATATCCAGCAAACTATCTTCTAGATATATTCCCAAAGGAAACGAATACAGGATATCGAAGAGATACCTGCACTCACATGTTGATTGCCATATTATTCATGATAGTCATGATATGGAAACCTCAAAAGTGTCCATCATAGATGAATGGATAAAAAAGATGTGACACACACACACCCACCCACACACACCCACACACACACACACTGGAATATTATTCAGCCATGAGAAAGATAGAAATTCTGCCCTTTTTGACAACATGGATGAATCTTGAGGACATTATGCTGAGTGAAATAAGCCAGACAGAATAAGACAAATATTGCATGACATCACTTATGTGTGAAATTAAAGAAAAGTCAAACTCACAGAAACAGAGAGTAGAAAAGTGGTTGCCAGGGACTGGGGGTGGGGGAATAGGGAGAATTTGGTAAAAGGGTATAAACTTTTAGTTATAATATAAATAACTTAACCTCTTCAATTTATTAGTTAATTTATAAAGAAAATACAATTTGAGCTTCAAAGCTTAAAACCTTGTTTTTAACCTATGCACTGATAACATATTCAGTTATTTACAACATTAGTTGCTGTCTAAGTATCCTTTTCTACACAGATACCGCTTCTTTATACATTAACAAACAAGTTAGCAACAAAAAATGATAGAGAAGATGTGGAGCAAAGGAACTCTCATTCACTGCTCGTGCCAATGCAAAATGGTGCAGCCACTTTGGAAGACAATTTGGTGGTTTCTTACAAAACTAAACACTCTTATCATATGATTCAGCAGTTATGCTCCTTGGTGTTTACTCAGAGGAGCTGAAAACTTACGTCCACACAAAAACCTGGACACAGATGTTTATAGCAGCTTTACTCATAATCACTAAAACTTGGAAGTAACCAAGATGTCCTTCAGTAGGTGAATGGATCAATAAATTGGTACATCCAGACAGTGGAATATTATTGGTTGTTAAAAATAAATGAGCCATCAAAGCATGAAAAGACCTGGAGAAAATGTAAATGTATGTTACTAAGTGAAAGAAGCCAAACCAAAAAGGCTACATTCTGTAAGATTTCATTTATATGATATTTTGGAAAATGCAAAATTACAGAGACAGTAAAAAGATCAGTGGTTGGGTTGAAGGGGAGAAAGGGATCAATAAGTAGAGCACAGAGGATTTTTAGGGCAGTGAAACTACTCCACATAATACTACAGTGGTTAGATGCGTTTGTTCAACCTGTAGAATGTACAATACCAAGAGTGAACTCTAATGTAAACTATGCACTCTGGGTGATAACGATGTGTCAATGTAGGTTCCTCAGTTGTAACACTCTGGTCAGGGAAGTTGACCAGATACTATAATGGAGGAGGCTGTGCTTTCTGTGTGTGGGTTGGGTTTGGAAGGGAATGGCAGGGAGTATGTGGAAAATCTCTGTACCTTCCTCTCAATTTTGCTGTGAACCTAAAACAGCTCTCAAAATCTTTTAAAAAATAAGTTGTCATATATTACTGAGAGTCTATATACATAAACACTTAAAGTTGTTTCTGAACTAATTAGCAAGGAGTAGGGCAAATACCATTCAGCTGGGGCAGTAGTTATAAATAAGTAGTTATAAATAAGCAATGAACAGAACAAAGAACAAAAAGCAAAGAGTAACTTAGCTCTGAGCAACCTCTTTATTTATGACAACCTCATGATGTTGGTGAACTAGATCCCCAAAGCGAGGTGCTTCACAAAGACAAGGATCTTGTCTATCACTTTTAATCATTGCAGTAGCTCCAGTGTTTTCTGCTGTGCCTGATGTACAGTTTGCTTTTAAATCATTTTTGTTGAGTGAATAAAAGTGGGTTTCAAGGACCACTTGCTTTAGAACCACCCAGAGGCTTTTGAAATGCAGATTCATGGGGCACCTCTGAGTGGAATTGAAAGTCCTGGAGTGTCAGAATCTGCATTCTTCACAGACCCACACCAAGTGCTTCTTTCACATGCTACATGCAGTCTGAGCACAACTGAAATTCAATCTCTTCACTTTGTCAGAGAGAATCGAGTCTGGTTTCTTGATGTCCCATGGGTAAGGACTGAACAAAAAAATAGAACTCAAACTGTCAAGCTTTGAAAAGTTAATCAGATTGTTTGCTTCCTCTAGTTTCAATGTACAGAAAGCAGAAAATGGTTCAGTTTCTTGCATGTATTTTTATTGATAGTTGATGTGGAATCCATTTCTCATTGTCATTTCTGTATCACTTCTACTAGCATTATTTCACACTGTATTTTTCTCATTATTTTTCAAAATTGTCCCTAACTTATTATATTTCTAATTAAATTTTCAAAATGCTTGTCAGTGTCTGTGAACTTCTAATGTGTTATTTCATTTGAGCAGAGATGTGAGAAAGAACTTATTCCACCTAACTAGGGTCTTCTGAGACTCTTAAAGGTTTTTTGGTTTTTTTTTTTCCCCTAAGATCTCTTGTCTGTGTCTCCTGTGGTGGAAGCCATTCTCATACGCCATTAAGTGTTCTTTGGGAATACCAGATTTTTATGCTTAATAGTAAAGTGATTAGAAGCAGCAGTCTTCACCTGTATGAGAACTTTTTCAAAAGTTTCATTCAAAGACATGGTTTTACAGGGCTCTTGTCAAGATTGTTTTCGTTTTCCCAATTTCCAGGACTTGGAAATAACGTCTAAAAAACGATTTGAAGGAGTTGGGATTATTTTTCAGGGATCGTGACTGACAGGATCTCTTTGTAATTGAACGTTGGACAATGAGGTTATTCATTCCCCGTCTCACCTGTTTTTCACTACGCAAATCAGCAATCAATTGATTCATTAGATAATTAGCAATCAGTTGGTTAGGAGACAATTAGATAATTAGCAATCAATTCATTAGGCTCGGTAGCCACGAGCTCCGCCTCGCCGCCCCTCTCCTGGGCCGCGACCCACCACTACCTGCCTTGGGACCCGCCTAAACTGAAGCTCCTGCTGAGTCCTCCAGGTGCGGACATGCGGAGGGCTAAGCTAGGCCCTCCGCCGCCGGTGCCCCTCTTGCTGGCGTTGACTCTGTCCCTGCACGGGACCTAGGGGAGGCCCCGGGGTCGCAGGGGAGCGCTCGTTGCGTACAAGAAGCCAAAGCCCTGGCTTGTCCTTCTCGTGGCCGGCGCCGGCCGAGCTCCTAGCTCCTCGCGGAGCGCAGGTAAGTCCAGGTCCCAGCCTGTCCTTTGCTCTGAGCCTGGGTCTAGAGGAATTACTGTTGGGGCCCAGAAAGACGCTCGCTTTTTGAAGTCTGTGTTAAGAGCAGTATAGAACACACCACCACTGCAGTAACCGCTTCTCAGGGAAGGAGGTAAGGAGTTTATTAGATTTACCCATCTCGCAAAGGAACCTGCTTGATATGCCCTTTCCCAGGTGTGGGAGGCCTTTTAAGGAGGCTGGTAGGGCAGCCAAAAGACCTGGGTTTCAGACCCAGCCGGCGAGGCAGAGTGCACAGGTGACGTGCCTGTTACCTGTCAGTGCCTTCTGAGTAAGATTACTGCCGTCACGACGCGGCCGCCCACACCTGCTCGGGAAAGCTCCTTTGCTTCCCCTTCAAGCTGGCCACAGGGAATAATGGAGGGCCGCGTGGATCTCAGCAGGCCGCAGTGGCTTGAGCTAAGCCCGACCTTTTCTAGGCAGTGACAGGAGCTACCCAGGAGGAGGTGATGGGAAGCTGCGGGGCTCGGCCCAGTTCCCGTGTTTGGGACCTGGGCAGAGCTTTCCAGGTGATGGGCATGTACAGGGCTTTCAGGGAGGGAGGTGGGGTGGGAAGGTCACCTCAGCAGTGATGCAGTGAGAGTGCTACACCTGTCATATTCTTAGACTTGAAATTATTGTTAGCCCAAATATTTATATCAGAGAATAAAATGTCACTTTGGAGTGTGAAAGAGTGAGAGTATGTCTCAAACTACAGAAACACATTAATTTCAGACCTGTTTCACTTAAATTGGACAGATCTTTTTGGTTAAAAGATGGTGAAGACTTACTGGAGTTACAAGGGAGAAAACAGAATGTTTTATTAAAAGTTAAAAGTGGTAACAATCTGAAGTTTTAAAAAACAATATAGCTGGACAGAAAGCGATCTGTGAGTTGCCCTCAAAGTCCATTGCTTTCTGCTGCTGTTTGTGATGGTTTCATCTTTTGATTACTGTACTTCATTACCATGAGGAGAAAGGGTGGCTCATTACATCTGTATCTGGCCTGTAAAGAATACCTGATTGTGGATCAGGGACCAGGAAGGACATGAGAACATGGGCTTCCCTAGTTGTTCTCATACTCAGGGGATGGTGGTGGTGAGAGTTTCATAGTTCATTCAGAAATATCTCCTAGGTTCTGGAGGCCAATAATAACTCTCATTCCTGCCAGATACCCCTGGAATTCTGGCCCTTTAATTCTGCGATATAATAAGCACCATCGCCCAGACCTAACATACAAGATCTGGACTGTGAAATCCTTGCTGCGCATGCTCTCCCACACTCTTCCTTTTCTGTAGGTCAGGCAACCTCCCTAAATACAGATATGAAGCTTGAGGTGTGTGTGGCGTCCTTCCAGGTAGAGGGAGCCGTAAGTGCAAAAGCCTGAGGTGAGAGGGTTACCAGTGAGGATGCCATTAGGATTGTGGGGGCAGGGGTGGGGAGCAGGTAGGAGGAGATGTGAGTCTTAGATACCCAGGAACATGCGGGATTCACCATCCTTGTCTCTCCTCCTCTCCACAGCCTGCCCTGGGGCCCATGCATTTATTCATCCATTTATTTAGTTATCCAACACACATCTGAGGTCTCTGATGGGTTTGAGATTATGAAGTTAACCAGTATTATTGACTCTTGTTCTCGAAGAGACATCCTGCCTTGAATGTCTCTAGAATCTGATCCTTCCTTTCTTATTGTCATTCACATTACCTTAGTTCAAGCTCTCATGAAGCTCTCATGGACCTTCTGGATTGTTTGTCTAGCTCCATGAGTGCCCTCTGTCAGTCTGTTTTAATGGGATAAGAATTAGAACGTGTGTGTTTTCATAGCCTTCACTCTTTCTCTCTGACCATCACACCAGCAGAATGGAGCAAAAATTCTTATCCAAAACTCTACCAAA
>NW_006443225.1:423704-464147 GCF_000325575.1 Pteropus alecto | reverse complement strand
AAAAAAGGAGCTCAGGAGTACTCACCCACTGAAATAAAGACAAGATCAGGTGTCTGAGAAATGGGCAGTAGCGGAAGAGGAGAGGTTTGGAGGAATTTGGGACAGAAAAGAAATTGATGTGAAATGTGGGAGATAGAAGTACTGTATGATGAAGACTTAGAAGTTTTGATGTATATTATGTCCACTTTGCCTTCTCAACAGATTTTAGTAAACATTTATATTACTCTGCAGACTTACCAAAATCAGAATTTTTTTTTTTTTACATATAAAACTTTACTGGCTTGGAGCTGAAGGTGAGAATGTGAAGGTCATTTTGGGAAGGTTATTCTGAACAATTTCAGAAGAATATTAGTAAGAAGTGTTAGCTGTTTCCTCCCCAGTCATAGGTCTTCAGTGGCTTCTCTTGATTTTTAAAGAAAGTTTTAACTTCTCTTTCAGGCAGGATACTCAAGTCTTCCTGTGGCCTGCCCCAGCTACCTGTCTATAGTTCTCACAGGACACCACTGTAAGCGCCCTTGTGCCACTCATAGAGGTTCAGCCTGCTTTGTGCAGACGCCATCTGCTTCACCTCTGCTATTGTGAGGTGGCATGCGCTTCTCTCATCTTTGCCCATCAGAATTCTAGGCCCTCTTCTTTCGTGATGTTATTGCAATTATTTTCATGTTCAAAAATATCTAAATCCTAAATTCACTTTGCAAATATCACCACAGTTCTGAAAAAACTTAAAAACATAAATAACCCATATATACCGAATACTGGCATTTGCGTAATAGTGGAATTTTATGTGTACAACCAAAATTCCTTCTATTGCAAGTCTGTTACTATTACCTTTGCTCACTTAGCCAGTCCTACCTGGTGAGTAAGAATTTCTTCCATATAAATAATGAAAATAATTTTCCTTATTTTGCATATCACCATGAGGTGTTACGGATGGATGCTTTTTAAAATGTTTTATTTGCTTGAACTATTTGTTTTACTGAAGACTCAGTGGGGAAGAGGTCAAGGTGGAAAAGTTATGTGTGATATTTTGCTAAATCTATTTGACAAGTGCTATCACCAGGAGAACACTTATTATGAGGAGCCATAGCTAACTTACGTGAATGAATTCCTACCCATTCACAGCGTCTCTGAGTAGTAATTATTATCTTTTTTGCAGGAGCTCATTCGTCCATATTTATATCATGTTTAAAAATGTGTAGTCTTTTACATTTAATTTTATTAAAAATTAATATACTATTAAATATGATTTACTTCGAATTATTGTTAGCCTTTTCGGCTAATCTCAAATACCTTTGATGTTATATTTTTCTGAATGTAAGCCTCTTTTAGGTTGAACATTGAGGATTACTCAGTTTTTCATACCTTGTAGCCAACCAAAGTAACTGTACAAAGTTGACATTTAGCAAGAATTTTTTTTTCTTTGGAAAAGAAATTTTAAAAAGAAAATTTGAGGTCTTTTTTTAAAATTTAACTTTAAAAGTAAAAGAATTTGACTTTTTAAATTTGTCCCCCAAAGCCAGATTAGACCTATCATTTTATGATTTACTCTGTGCCATTCTGAGTAATGAGCTAATTTCTTGGCATTTATAAGTTTAGACAATACAACATTTGCTGCCCTTAATATCTTCTAGAGCAATGGTTCCTGAAATGAGGTCGCTCTGGCCACATGCCTCAGAATCAGCCAGCAGACAAGTTTTGGTTGTAATTGTTGCTCTACACCCTGGACATCCTCAATCTCCGACTGTAGCCCGCCCATGCGCATCATGATATTTAGGGGTTCTTGTGTACATTGAGATTTGGGAACCACTAGAGATTTTTAACTGGGGAGAATAGGGAGGGGACAAATGGTACATCAGAGTCTTCTTTGAGATAAAGACAGTTCCACAACCATGGCCATGCTTCTATTTCAATAGCTCATTGCCCACTCTCTCATCCCTGTATGTGCTCACCACTCTATAGCTACATTTTCCAGTGTGTTTTGAAATATAATCTTAAAAAATAAATAAATAAAATCTTCCTTGGTTTATCGGCTTTGGGAACATGGCCATTAAGCCCCTTGTTAGAGATATATAAGAACCATGAAGGCCTGGTACTTTATGTGAACTTTATTTAAAGTAGTATTAGTCAAACTTCTTCTTCCTCCTTTCTTCCTTCCCTCTCTTTCTCCCTGCTTCCCTTTAAAAAAATCTAGCATTTATTTGCATCTCGTAGAACTAGTCACTTTGAGAAACATTATTTTGTATGAGCCCAATTCTACTTCAGCACCTGGGACACACTAGAAAGAAAAGGCCAGGCCAGAGTAAAGTAACAAGGGAAAGAAGAAAAGGTGACCTGAGGAGGGCAAAGTGGTGGGGTGGGGCCTCTGCAGGTGACTCAGTCAGGTTGCTAGTTGCTTAAGAGTGTGATTACAAAAAAGGCTACTATTGTTCAATGGACAAATAAATAATGAGATAAATTTAGTAAAATGACAAGTTATTCATCTAAAAATTAACTGTCATTCCTGAATAGTGTGCTCACTGTGAACATTTTGTACTATTTAAAAACAATATATGAGTCTTTAACTTTGCTTAAGTTCTACAGAATGTGTGACTATTCACTTATCGTGCTACATGGCTGCTTTGCTTTTGGCAGACTATGTCTTCTCTGTGTGTATAAAGAAATTATGTGAGCTAACTGGTAAAGAAAATGTCTTATCTTTATTAAGTGATAGTGACTTGTGAGAGATTAAGAAAATAAAAACAGTAAAATAATTAAACTCTGAAAAGCCAATATTTTCAGCTTACTGGTTTGTAAAAAGACTATGATAATATTGTATTGGTCATTGATCAGGGAGCATGCTGTGGGACAGAGAGCACTGGTTCTGGACTTTCTTCAGTCACGGTGCTGTGGGCCTTGGACAAGGTGCATCTCTGAGTATCGGGTGTCTCGGTTGTGCCACGGGAAGAGCCCATCATGGAGATTCAAGTCAAGATTAAATAGAGGAGGTGGGCAAAGTACCTGACAGGGCCCCCAGTCTCTAGGAGGAATGCAGGTGTGTTGGTTTCTTGTTTGCTAGAGCCAGAACAGTGGCAAATCTGTAAAGGTGACTGTTTTCATGACTGCTTCAAAGCTTGATTATATTTATGAGAGATTTTCTGTCTCCAGAAGACCTGCCTGTTCCTAAGAAGAAAAAAGCAGCCTACATGTTGGGTTTGGAATATTATCTGTTTGTGTAACTCTTTCCTTTGGCTATCTCCTATGTTACATAATAGATCGAAAATAAAGTCTTCTTTGAAAAGGGCAGAATTTAGAGTTTAAATTTTAAGTAAAAAAAATAGAAATTAATTACCACATTAAATATTTACTCAGTACTACTACATTAATTGTGAAGTGTTAATATAGTCACTCCTTGAAAAATTCTTCATGGATAGTAGTGAAAATAAAAGATACTTCAGAAGAAAGAAAAGAAACAAACATTTGGGCTAGGTTATAGGAGGATGATGAGTAGTACACTTGCTTATCTCCTATGTTGACAAATTAAATTTTGGCTCAGTTGTATTAATGTTTGTGAACTTTATCGATTCAGTCTTCTAAACTTAGGAAAAATCTTTCCTGGGAATGCCTTCTATTTTAATATCTAATTAAATATTTTAAATTACTTTGATAGAACTTTTAACATGATAATCAGGTAGTAATTATACATTTCAATAATGTTCTTAGTAAGGTATTTTGAAATATAGTTTGTCAATTATACTGAATTAAAGCTAAAATTAAAAAATATATATATATATATTTTATATACTGGAAAACTTGCTGTGCAAATAATTTCTTTGCTTCATCCAGGAAGTAGCATATTTAGAAAAAGTTAGTGAAAAATTATTATAGATGATGATAAGGAGAGGTATAGGCTTTTCTTTCTTTCTTTCTTTTTTTTTGCATTGTTGCATTGTTGCCAGATGATATAAAACCAATATGATTAGGTTATCATTTTGTCCAGTATGTACCACCACTTATGTTTTAAAATGCACCCGAGATTTGTTTTAATCAAGTATGGCAAGAAATGTAGACATGGAAATGACTGTCGTGAAGGAAGAAGTTTTACTCTCAGTTCCCTAGAAACTGGAGGTACAGCACGTCAATTAGGCCCACATGAGGAAGCAAAACGATGTATAATGAAACCAGTTTAACCATGGGCTAATTTATATAAACAAAAGGTAAGTTCCTACAGCATCTCATCAACACTATAATGAAATGACATTATTTGAGGACCTGCTGTATTTGAACACACTATAGTCTTTTCCCCTCTAGAGCTTTCTTTTTTCTTTTTTCTTCTTTTTTTTTTCTTGGTCTAGGGTACTCTTACCATCTCTTCTTACCTACATATCTCTTGCTTTTCACTACTGGTGTCAAGTTAAACATCGCTTCTCTGTTTCAATTAAATCAATATGCTGTATGTTTCTATATGGTTTGTACTTTGAAATGAAAATTCAAGTGTATTAAAAATATAGTTTTCTTGGTGGCCTATATTGAGCCCAAGTGATTGTTTCCACCTTAAACGTAACAACCTACTCGAGGGTCATCCTCTTGCTTTCTATTCCTTAAACATTTGCTAGGTACCCTTTCCACAAAGCACTGTTGTACACATTGCAGGTGATAACAGATGAACAAGACATTGGCCCTTAAGAAGCCCACAATAATGTGGTGGAGGCAGACATGTGCACAGTTCACTATCATGCTAATCATAATGTACAATTGCTTTTACAGGAGTTACAAAATGTGTTACTGAGGCGTAGAAGAGGGGGTTATTTATTTAAAAAGTATACCTTATGAACCTGTGTGTCATCATTGTGCTAAATCTCCAGATTAAAATTATAGTCAAAAGGCTTTTAGGAGTAGAATTATTTATACTCTTTGAAAACACTTTAGTCATAGTACTTCTATGGCACTCAACTGGCTCAGCTTTCAGAAAGGACCTCAGGGTTACCTTGCTAGATATAATATGGAGTACTGATGCCAGCCAATTTTCCATGCTTGGTTTTAGAGAGGTATGGGGGAAAGAGCCCTGTTCAGGCTGGACTATAATTGATGAGAACACTAAAATATCTATCTAAAGAAATATTTTCATCTTCACCTTGTTTTTCTGGATTAGTTTTGATTGTAAAGTAGAGAGAGGTCAATGGGAGGGAAGCTTTGATTCAGCCACTCTCTTGCCACCCCTCCCCCACAAAGCTGCCCTGCTCACATGGGCTGCCAGGAGCAGGGAAGGGCTTTTACATCCCTCATTAACATCCAGGATGTGAAGGGCTGTTAGAATTCCCATGTCTTCATTTTCTACTGTCTTGCCTCGGTGGGTCACACAAGTCAATGTGGTGATTCGGACTCACCTATAGGAAGGTGACAAATGTTCATGGCCCCATCATATTCATATAATGTCTGACATGCACTGGAGTCAATCTATAATAAGGGCATTGTAAGTTTAAATGTGTAACTGTCAACAAACATTGAGGTAAAGCTTTATTAAAGTTTTATTTATGTTTTTCTCTAAGAGAGTTGCATATGCTCTCAAATTGTTTTTAATAAATAACATTTTCTGGATGGTGTATTTACAGTAAGTACCAAATGAAGTCTGAGACTCAGTTTGATTTATTTTCTTTTAATTAAGTGCAAAGCCTCTAAGTGGGAGAGTATTATGACTTGAAGTACATTTCAATTTGTTTGCTCTGGCTACTGTGGAGAGAACAGATTATAGAAAGAAGAAGACCAGTTAGGAGGCTGCTGCTCAAGTATAGTCACAAAAGTATTATGGCTTGGACTAGGTTTGTATTAATGAGAGGAAACAGAAGTGTGTGGGTCTCAGGTAATTTTTGGAGGTGGAATATATAAAATTAAGTAATGTATTAGATGTAGTAGTGAGGGAATGAGGGAGTCAAGCCTGAACAAGGGGTAAAGAATGATGCCATTTATTGAGACTGGGGGACATAGGGAGAAAGAGGCCTGGGGGAGAGGAAAAATCAAATGCTCAGTTTTGGCTATGCGTTATTAAGAAGTCTGTAAGTTCCCTAACAGACTAGGATAGCTGAGCAGTTAGCTCTCCTGGAGCCCTGAGGGATGAAGATGCAGATTTGGAATCAGCTGCATAAACAGCCATGAGGTCATCCGTTTTAATGGTGGAAATGTATTCAAGAAATTCTTTTTTCTTTTCAGAAATATTCCCAAGAGATTTGAACTTAAAAGACAAATTTATAAAGCATTTCACAGGTAAGCATACAATTTATCAGTGATTCAATTAAATAAAAAGATTGTATGCAAATTGCTATGTTAGGCACTGGGGATATGAAGATAAATATCTGTAAGAGGCTTGCAGTCCAATTAGGAAGAGAGACAAATGCTATAAACTTCTATTAACCATAATGTAAGCCAGATCTCCATAAGTAGTAGAAGTAGTAGAAGTACAAAAAGTGTTAGGGATACACCAGAAATGAATAATTTTAGCAAGGACTACCAGGAAACACTTGTGATGGACCCACTATTAAAGTTGGGCTCTAAGAGATGAATGAGATTTTCCCAGAAAAGAGAGGCATTCTGGTCCAAAGGAATCCTTTGAGCACATGGTGTGGTTTGGGGGCAGGACAGGTAGATGGTATGAATCCACTGTGGGTTAAGTTTAGGTAAGGGTGTGTGAGGACACTGGGCAAGAGTATAGTGGAAAGGTAAGTTGGAGTCATAGTGCGAAAAATCCTAAATGGTGTGCCAAGGAATTTATTTACACTGTGCCAAAGGGAGCAATAGAAGTTTTTTGAATAGGGGAGAGACAGAGTTTCATATGCCACATTGTAAGCATAGTTGAAAAACTCTCTTATGATACTGTTTTGTTCTTCATGTCAACTTTGTGAGTCATTGGAAATCATCCTATGCTCCAAGTTTGGGCAGATCACTAAATTATTTTGATCCATGCACCCCCACCTTTATTGTTGCTGTCATCTCTCTGTCCCTAATTATCCCAGCTACCTTTCATTGTTTTAAATCTCAGGCCTATGAACTGGAAAAAATGTTTTTTTCCTCACTTAACGAAAGCCAAGGGCCATCTTTGTTAATTCACTTCAGATGGTTGGAGTATCAATCCACCCAAGGCACAAGGAAGGGTAAGGAACTTCCCAATGTTGAGTGTTTCTAGGCAGTCTCTTAGTGGCATGACTGGGCTCACCTACTTCTACCACTTTTGAAAAAGCAGACTCCAGATGTAGGCGTGAGTTTTGGTGGGGACTGTCTTGGATTTGTGAGGGTATATGAGGGAAATATCATGGATCTGTCCACCTTACAATAGTGCTTGATACTAATAAGACACAAATTCCTATAATTAGGAATGTCTGCATAGAAACATTAATTCCTGTTAAATAAAAAGCTGGGGAACAGAAAGTAGAAACCAAGGATATTTATTTTTTATTCTCACATCTACTTGATTTGCTCTCTATAGATTTTTTTCAGTCTAGAGCTTTTCTCTCTTAACTATTCTAACACATTCTCCTGAAACTAAAGGTTCCATTATGTGAGATGTTGAGAATGTGGAATGAATTTAGATTATTTTTCACAGAGTCTGGGTGAGAAGAAGAGCTCTCAAGCAAATTCTTTTAAGGGTATAGAAGGAGGTAAACTTCACTTATATTATTCCCATCCATAATGTGCTAGCAAATTTATTTGGAAAACATGCCCATTTATCATAAGCATTCCTTTCCTGTTCAATAGGGTCAGTCATATTTTTCAGCTGAATGCAGCCAACACTTTCATTGACTCTATCACAATACCCGAGATTTCTCAACACCAACTTGAAAGTAGCTTGGGCAGTCTTCTTCTTTTTTTTTTTTTTTTTTTTTAACCTTTATCCAACAATAATTGCATGTAATTTTAAACCTCAGCTGTCTACGACTTGAAAGTAATAGACTAAACATTGTATGAAGATGCTATTTATATCACTGACAGTACTTAAATTAAGGCATCTTGACACTATAAGGAATGAAACCACATTCTCATTGGGATTATGTCCAAATCAGAAAATAGCCAGATTTCCTTAAGGACAAAAATGTTTGTCAGGATTTAAAACTTTTATCATTTTTCAAATTCCTTGATATAAATATGGTGCTCTCTCATGAAATATAAGTCAAAATTTCCTCATAAATTATTTTAAAGTAAATATTTTCAAATCACATCATTTATATAATCAGTGATCGATTTTTCTGAATAATGGTAGCAAGTGTTTTTAAAGCTTGCTTTAATGAATTCTTTTGGACATAAGTTACTGAAGCTAGTGTTTCAAACATAATATTTAAGTGCTATCATTTGAACTGCCCAAACCATGGTTGTGTGGTAACTCAGTGACTGTTTTATATTCCTTTCTAAACCTAAACTTTCCTTTTAAAGAAAATAAATTTTAAGCATTTTTTTAAAAAATAAGATTGGTCATCTTGAGGATTACTTAATTTTACTCAGGATATTGAGTCAGAGTTTTTATAATTTTTTCAAAAACAACTTATGTTTAATGACTAGGGAAGATGAATTGTGTTGGAATCAAGACAAAGTGACTAGTGGTAGCACAGCATGGCCAAGCAAGTACAAGCCTTGTGATCAAACTACTTACTAGCTCTGAAATTTTTAACATTTTCAGGCTGTTTTCTCATCTCTTAATGAATGAATATATTACTACCTGATTGTGTTATTAAGAGAATTTACAAGAAAATGATGTTAAACACTTAATATATTAAGTACTTATTAAATTATAGTTATCATTAGTGACCATAATTAACATGATTTCCCCATATTTGTAGTAACTATACACATAATTTACCTCTGACTATTTTTTCTAGGTTACAAAAGATGTGCTAGATTGTTAACAAGGTTAGCAGTGAGTCCAGTGTGCTCACAAACCTAGAAAAACTACCCTGTGAGTATGCATTTTTATATTTTTCTTATTAAATAGCTTAACTTTCTTAAGAAATTTTGAACAATTTAAAAAAACAGGAAGCTGATTTTAAAAACACCTAGTGAACTTAATCTGTAGATTTTTCACTTAGTGTTAAAGCCTGTTTTATTTATTGAATTAATTAAAAATGCCCTCAACAGTGATTGAATTAAGTAAGATAAAGAGCTTTTGGACAGCTTTACCACTCTTGAGTGATTAAAAAAAAAAACATTTCAATATTTGGCATTATAAAAATAATTGTTCAGAAACCATATGCAGATAAATATTAGATGAACAAAAATATTTAAAAGTCTACCTTTTCTTAATTGGCCAGAAGATATAATAAAAGTAGAACCAGGTTCTAAAATTTTAGTTTACACAGTATAGGTAAGGAGAAGAATGAAGTATTGCAAGAGTAGAAGAAAAACAAAATGAAAGGATCAAAAATATAATGAACATGTAGTCATCATCCACTCTAATATATACTTTGCCAGAGTGAAATGGTAAGTCGGAATTTTTCATTCTGCCTAAATTACCCTACAAGCCGTAGGGCAATAAAGTCTTTGTATAACCAAAATAAATCTAATGCAAATTGTAACATTTATATACAAAAGTAGAATCTATACAAAAGACTTAAAAGGTATTAATTTTTTTGCAAAGATCTTTTAATAAGTTTTTATTTTTTCAGAGAACTACAAAGTCAGCATTTTATAGTCATAATTTCAGCACCACGGACAAGTCCAGTTAATGACACTGGTTCCTCAGATTTTGAGGGTAGAGATGAAAGTCATGGAGTACCTGCAGTCTAGAAGTATCCATGAATATCTTGATCTGGCCAGTGTAACAATCTATTCCAAATAACTGCATGTGTATTTACTTAATTCATCTTAGGTTTGTTGTGACAATATCTGAGATAATCCTAATCTATTGCTATTTTTTCTCTTATTTAAAAGGCAATTTTGAATTAATAATAATAATTTACATTCTTAATCTGCTAAATTTAAATTTTCTCTATTCTTAGATTAAGAAAATGAGCTAATTATTTCAGTGTTGATTGGCAAGATACTCTAATCAATTACTCTCAATCTATCTCAAACCTTTTGAATAATGTAAAACATGAATAAATCAAGAAAACTAATTATGCTTTTGAAATGACTTAAATCAAGCCATATTTATCTTTTTCTTTGTTTTAATATATTTTAAGTTAATGAGTAAATTTACATAAAGTCCCCCCCCTCAAACAAAAAACCATAATAACTGGAAAAGTTCTAAAAAACACATACTGTATTATAACTTAAAATAATGTATCTAAGCTTATATTCTCCTGGGAGTAGATCCATAGATGACAGAGCTCATAAATGTAGCCCTTAGAAATTAGAGTTTGGAGATTTAGCCATTTCCTCTGCAAAAAATCATCTATGATAGTATCTGAGTCTAATTATTTACTTAACAAAATAATATAATCAGTATTATGGATTAACTTTAGGAATATTTTTAAGTTATTTAGGTTATGTCAAGTTTATTTTTTTGGTTTATCTAGATGTCATAAAACCTTAATGGGGACGTGATCATTTAAAGTCTCTAAAAGTACTGATTATTCTCTCCCTTCCCACACACATTAGTCTACATTCTTAAGTTTAGACTACAAATTAAGAGTCTACAGATTCTTTAAGCAAAATAAAATAAAATATAACTATCAAATCAATACCTATTTTAAAGTATGTAAAAAACAGGTTATAAATAACATTTTTCCCCCCACACAGGCATTTCTTAAGAATGTAAATCTAATTTGAAGAAAAAAGTGCCTAGTAAAGATGAAACTTCTAATTTTATCATATTAAATTGAGTAAAATAAAAGACTTCTCAGAAATAACTGATTTACTGTTCCTATCATAGAATGGAGTTTTTCTTCATTTATCCTTATGTATATCTGAAAATTTTTAAAATAAAGTTTAATTCACATATTATAAATAGAATGTTAAAATTATGTTCTTTATTTTTGCTATATATTCTTTTTCATATGATTAACATTTCATATATATTAGTTACATATTTAATTATGTAAATTATGCCTGAGTGCCAATAAGAAATGATTTTTATATGATTTTTAGTAATATATTGGTTGAATAATCATGTTGGAAGTCCACTTTTATAATTCTTTTTTTTTTTTAGACAAGGCAGCCCTTGGTTGACCTCACAGATTGCAAGGGTCTTGTCAGCTTATAATCCTTTATTTTTTATTTTATTTTTTATGCCTACAGCACCTGGTCTTCCTAGGCGGTCTCCCTTCCAAATACTAACAAAGCCCGACACTGGTTAGCTTCCTAGATCAGGCGGGATTGGGCTTGTTCAGGGTAGCATGGCCGTAGACCAATAATTCTTATTTAATAATATTCAAATACATTTATTCAGGATTCATTGTCTTTATTTGCATTATTTTGAAATATAAATTTTTTAAAAACTGAAATATGAAAAATCTGTGTTGCTTTTCTTTGAATTAAAGGCATTTGTAGCAGAAGATATACTAATAAAATATGACTACTATATGGATATATATGCATAAATATGTATTTTCTTATTATCCTGAAATAATTTCTGGTTTTTTTGAAGTTAGAATATATGATATTGCTGTCTTAAATAAAGGGAAATCCAATTGCACTTGGACTGGGAAGATACACGTCACAGAGTGAGAAGAATGTATGGGTTGCCTGGATGCTCTGTTGAGAATGTAACAACACACCCTGATACATTCAATTAGTTTCATTTCAAAACGACAGTGAGAAAATGAGGAACCTTCCATAAAATGATAAAAATAAACTTATCCTTTTAGAATAGACAAAACATGAGTTGCTTAACAGTGAATAGATATTAAAATCATTGACTTTTTCATTTCTTCACTACTTGTGTTAGTGTCATGAAGATATATGTGTGTCTGAACTAGCAATAACTTTCATTTTTCAACATCTTTGGTCTTTCCTGTAATGGCATGTATCATGTCTATTTCTATACATAAATATGTGTACTCCTTTATCCACCAGAAAATCAAGCTCAAAAATGCCCTTTGACGTCAGGAACATTGTGAAGCTACATTTTCAATGTTTAGCTTTATTTGTCTTGGCTTGTGGGCAAAGACTTACAAATAATTGTGTTTAAAAAACCTGTGGTGGTTGAGAGAGGGGAGGAATGGAATTTTGCAATAATGCTATGCAATGTAGAATGAGAAGAACAGCATATTTTCAGTTGCACTTAGCATAGTAATTATGATATTTACAACATTTGGAAAAGTGAAGTAGTTTTTGCTCATAATTATCTAAGAGCTGGAGAGTTATTTTTATAAAAGTGAAGAGGCTATTGAATAATGGCAAATAAGAATTTATCAGTGATACATATTTGGCTAAAACATAGAAAATAGCCTGAAGGGGTTTCATGATTAGTATGGTGTTAATAAGGTAAATTATTTCAGAGGGAATTCTATGAAATTAGATTTTAAACATTCTCTTAGATGATTAATGTGCCTCGGCAAGGTATTTTATATTACATATATACTTAAAATTTATAAGATTGATTAAAATATCTCTAGTTAAAATGATGTTTATTTTACTACATAATATTCATTTTCTCACTGTATTAACTTCAACAAAGAAAGGTTGAGAGGGTAATGAATTAAGAGATTTAATTTGTCTCCATAGAGAAAATTTTCTCACATAGAGAAATAAGTGAATGATGGATGAATAGGGTAAAATGCTCGCGATTACTTAGTAAAGGTGACATCTGCACATCACAGAAATAATCTTATTGTTTAAGCAGCAAGACAGGAAGTTAACAATGTTTACTCAAGAATACTGAAAGCTAGATCAATTCAATTGGCTGTTCTTAACTAGTCACCTAAGCAATTTAGCAGACAGCCCAGTTAATCTCTGAACTATCTGAAGAATTATGTGAACTTTCACTTCACTTTCTATTATACATCCTTTGCTTTGAAAGGCAAGATGTGGTTATTGAAGAGAGCACCTAGAAGACAGGAAGTATGTTTAATTTGTGGTGTGTGTGTGTGTGTGTGTGTTTGTATCATCAATTTCTACAAGTTTAAATAATGGTTAATTGATTGGAAAATCTACCCTTATCTAAAGTAGCCTTTCCTCACATTACCTTGCTTAATTTGCTTCATATTATTTATCATCCTAATAAAAACATTTGTTTCTTGTCTCTCTCTTTACAATAAAGTCTATGAGAGGAGAGACTAACTTCTAAAGTATTTCTAGTCTAGGATAGTGACTGGATCATAGTAAGTGCTTTATCTAATGAAAGAAGAGTTATCTCAAAACCCAGTGAATGAGATTAAAAAAACATTTTAACTCATGATAAATAGCAATCAATGATTTATGAAACATTATTACATCCTAGCCACAACAATCAGACAAGAAAAAGAAATAAAAGCCATATTGGAAAGGAAGAAGTAAAACTGTCATTCTTTGCAGATGACATGATACTGTAGAGAATCCTAAATATTTCACCAAAAAAACCTATTAGAACTGATAAATAAATGCAGTAAAGCAGCAGATATAAAATTTATATTTGGAAATAGATTGCATTTTTATGCACCAAAATGAACTATCAAAGAAATGAAGAAAACAATCTCATTTACAATTGCATCAAAAAATACCTAGAAATAAATTTACCAAGGTGGTAAAAGACCTGCACTTGAAAAATTATAAGACATTGATGGAAGAAATTGAAGATATAAGTAAATGGAAGCATATATTGTGCTCATGGATAAGAAGAATTAACATCATTAAAATGTCCATATTACCCAAAGCAATATATAGATTCAATGCAATCCCTATAAAAATACCAATGGCAGTTTTCAGAGAACTAGAACAAATAATTCTATAATTTATATGGAACCACAAAAGATCCCAAATAGCCATGGCAACCTTGAGAAAGAAGATCAAAGTTGGAGGTGTCAAGCTACATGATATCCAACTATACCACAAGGCTATAGTTGTTAAAACACCATGGTACTGGCATAAAAACAGACACATAGATTAATGAAACAGAATAGGGAGCCCAGAAATAAACTCACACCTATACTGTCATTTAATCTGTCAAAAGAGGCAAGAATATACAATAGAGTAAAGACAAGTCTATTCAATAAATGGTGTTGAGAAAACTGGACAGATACATGCAAAAAATGAAACTGGATGGCCTTATTACACCATATACAAGAATAAACTCAAAGTGGATTAAAGACTTAAATGTAAGACCTGCAACCATAAAACTCCTAGAAGAAAACATAGGCAGTAAACACGTTGACATCGATCTTAGTAATAGTTTTTTGAATAGGTCTCCTCGGGCAAGGGAAACAAAAGGAAAAAAATCAACAAATGGGACTACATCAAACTAAAAAGTTTTTCCTTCGACACCAAAACAAAAAGACAACCTACTGAATAAGAGAAGATATTTTCTTATGATACATCTAATAAGGCATTAATATCCAAAATTTATAAAGAACTCATACAACTCAACACACACACACACACACACACACACACACACACACACATCCAATTAAAAAATGGGCAGAGGATCTGAATGGATATTTCTTCAAAGAGGATCTATAGATGACCTATAGACACATTAAAATATACTCAACGACACTAGAGAAATGCAAATTAATACTGCAATGAGATATCACTTCACACCTGTCAGAATGACTGTCATCAATAAATGTCCATCAATAGATGATTGGATAAAGAAGAAGCGGTACATAAATACAATGGAATGTTATTCGGCCATAAAAAATCTTACCGTTTGCAATTACATGGATGTACCTACAGATTATTATGCTCTGTGAAATAAGTCAGACAGAGAAAGACAAATACCATATGATCTCACTTCTATGTGGAATCTGAAGAAAAAATAGACAAAACAGAAACAGTCTCATAGATACAGAAAAAAAAGAGATCGTTGAAATGGGCAGAGGCTCTGAATGGATATTTCTTCAAAGAGGATCTATAGATGACCTATAGACACATTAAAAGATACTCAACGACACTAGTTATTAGAGAAATGCAAAATAATACTGCAATGAGATATCACTTCACACCTGTCAGAATGACTGTCATCAATAAATGTCCATCAAAAGATGATTAGATAAAGAAGAAGTGGTACATAAATACAATGGAATGTTATTCGGCCATAAAAAATCTTACCATTTGCAATTACATGGATGTACCTACAGATTATAATGCTCTGTGAAATAAGTCAGACCGAGAAAGACAAATACCATATGATCTCACTTCTATGTGGAATCTGAAGAAAAAATAGACAAAACAGAAACAGTCTCATAGATACAGAAAACAAAGAGATCGTTACTAGATGGGAAGAGGGTTGGAAGGGCTGGGTGAAAAAGGTGAAGCGATTAAGAAGTACAAATTGGTAGTTACGAAATAGTCACAGGGATGTGACATACAGCATAGGGAATATAGTCAATAATGTAATAACTTTAATGTATATATGGATACTAGACTAATCGGGGCGATCACTTCATAAATTATATAAATGTCTAACCACTATGCTGTACACCTGAAACTAATATTGAGTGCCAACTATAATTGAAAAATAAAGTAAAAATTAAAGACAATCAAGTCGCCATCTAGTTATACATTAAAACTCTTGTTTTATGTTTTATATAAAAACACTGAGGTAAAACTCATAGGCATGAGGTGACTAACAGAAATTATTTGAATGGACCACAGGGACAGTGAAGGTGTTCACTCTCTGAAAGAGGTGGGCAGGTGTCAGCTCTGGCATCATACCATGTTAGAACGCAGCCTCCCTTTTGATTTTTCTAGGGAAGGCTGGAATCTGGACTTTTATGTAAAATATCTCAATTTCTAATGTTGGAATTTAATTAGCAAAATTTAAATACACTGTGTTATTTAAATTTTAAAAATGAGTTCTATTTGGCTCATAAATTCCTATTATTTTATATCCGATGGAAATTTTAACTTGGGAATTTCTTTAGTTTCATTTCCTTTTATCTGCTTTGAGGAACCTTGGCTTCTTTCTGGTCCTTATGGAGACTTAATGAATGATGAATTTCAGAATTGAGGGATGAACAGAAGTCGAAACCATGATGTAGATTATTGTTCAAGAAGTTTGAAGCACCTGGTTGAGGAGAGAGAAGGCATAGTTGGAGGGGAATTCAAGGTTTAGGAAACTTTGAGTAAGAAATGAGATGTTTAGTCCTACTTAACTATTAATGAAGGAAGCACAGATCAATAGAGCAGGCTTCTGAGGAGGTGGGAGTAGATGGATTCTGGAACAAAAGAGGAAAAACTGAGGTTCATAGTAGGCATTTGAATAAATCAAGAAGTTAACACATATAAATTTTTATTAAGTGCTATTTAATTTTGGATGACTTTTTGGATAAATAAATTATTACTAGCTGTATGACCTTGGGTGAGTTATCAAACCTCTGGTGATTCCATTTTCTTGTCTGTATGGGGATAAAAACAGTAGCTTCCTAACAGAAAAGTAGATCAGCTATTATAAAAATACAAAGAGCACATTGAGCACTAGATATTGTTGAATAAATAAATGAATCGTTGCTGACAAATAGAATACATTGCACCTACCTTTGTGGCCTTAGGCTCTCATCAACTGTTCCCTAAAATACTGCTGTGAGCTTCTAACCAGAACCGCTGGTCCCAGACTTGCGCTCCCCTCTGTGACTCCATTCTCCATTGCTAACACAAGTGAGTTCCAGTAGACTGTATAGATGTTAGAACACACACATACACATACACAAACATCTTTCAACTGTAGTTAGTTGCCTCTAGTTACAAAACCTTTGTGTTCCTCAATTATATGCTCAGAACTGAGTGATAAACTTGCTTTTAAATTTCTCTTGTTACTATTAATAATTTAATGTTCAAAGTAATATATAAACAATGTCAGTGAAGTAGCTCTGAAATCTTGCCACTTTCCTTTGAAAAAAGCAAATAATATAAATTTGTTCCAAATGACTGTCTAGACCAAAGAAGATCAGTTGGGAAATCCAAATAGTTCTTTACAGAAAATATACATCAGCAGAAGCATGAATTCCTGTTGTGTTCAGTACTGACTGACATCACCACCAAATCAGCTTCATCATGGGGAGGAGGCAGATAAATGCATTTTCTGAGCCAAAATTGAACAGAAGTCTCCAGATGTTCAGAGGACAGCTCCTAAAAGTTGTGTATCTTGATTGATAATTAAATGTTCCACTCCAGAAAATAAAAGTAAACTTCCTTCAGAATGTTTTAGAGGCTTATCTTTAAAAATTAGTTTAGTCTTAATGAACATTTATTGATTTTTCTTTATGAATCTAGAGTATTTTAGGTGCCTCACCACTTTGCCTGGCTCTGGCTTATCTTTCCAATCTTAGAGCAGATTCCACCTTCTCTGGGAACACTTCCCTTCTCTCCCCAGTTTGTTAATCTATGCCATCAATTAGATTGAAGTTCATATGGCAGTTAAGTTTGGTATAAATATATTGACTATTCTTCAACAAAGATAATTATAACTGAAAAAATCGATAGCAAGAAGACTATAAAGCTTTAGAAATTAAAGGCGTTAAAGAATATTTTCTCATTATAAATTTCTCATTTTTTATTATAGAATAATCTGTATTTAATTATGTGTGTTCTCAAAATTTAGGAATTTCCTTTGGATTTTGTATTTTAAAACTTAATTTTAATTCCTCATTATTAAAATAATTTAAAATTATTTAAATGAATTTCATAAAACTCTGGAAAAGCTGGAAAATTACATATAATTTCCTTCCCCAACACAATCATTCTGAGAATTAATTTGTATTGTTTACATTTTTTACATAATTGTGTCCTGCTTTATTTTAGTTAGCATTATACCAAAAATTTTTATTTGGTTATAATGTGGCCTTTCTAGATATATTAGGGATGTGTCCTATTTTATTTAAAAATATTTTTGTCTATGTAAGTTATTTCAAAATTTTATTTAAAAGTTTGAAAACATGCCTGAATAGAGTTGAAATGCTTTTCAATAATGAGTTTAGGCCTATTCTAAAAAATATAATAATGAACATTCCGTTTGATTGAAATAGAGCTAGCTATCCATTTAAAATTAAGCACAAATATATTTGTGTGGTTTGCTTTTCATGGATTGGAAAAAATTCAGCTGAAAACCTCTCTAGTGGATTTTAATGCCAAAATAGATAAATATAAATATTATTTTTGCAGCAAAATATTTTACACAAATAAATGTTTAGTTTCTTCTATTTTATCACATATATTTGTGTACATATTCAAAATCATCTACATTCTAAATAACAGAAACAATCTGATTTAGGTTAAGCAAAGAGAGATATTTCTGAAAGGATGCTGAGGTAACTCATGGCTTCAGACTTTGTTCCTATCCTTGAGAGGATAGGAACCAGGGTCCTGGGCCTTAACAATAAGAATTTATGGAATTTCTCTCTGCTATTGATGAAATTTAGCTCTTAAAACATCGATTTCTCTGTTTTTGTTTGTTTGTTTGTTTGTTTGTTTGTTTTTGTTTTTGCCCCTATTAAAAAGTTAAAGTTCTTGGTAAAGAGGACCTGATCAGCCCAGACTGGATCATGTGTTGAAATCAAAGAGTGAGATTTTCCTGGGCAATAAAATCGATATTCACTAACTATTTTGTCTCTTAGTGGTTACACATTTTCAACAGTCTGTCAAAATTTCTCACTTCTGTGAAATATTGAACATCTCTTTAATCCATTTGCTTGAGTTAAATGCCAAAAGAGAGGCTGTAACAGGGTCAAGAAGGAAGAAGTTGGGTTCTGTTCATTATACTAATTCCACCACATCGCTGATTTACTGTCAGTGTGGAAAAAGGCCTTAATGGATTTATGGCACGTACTCGGTTTGCTGTAAAGTATTAGGCTATCCCTCCATCATCACTTGGAGTTATGTCATTATTATTAAAATAGCAGTTTTCAGAATTAGAATTTTAGTTCAGTAGCTTCAAAGCACTTGTGGAATGACTTTAAACATGAAAATATCAATAAATGAAAGAATTTCTGAACTGTGTTCTAACAGAAACTGTTTTATGTGTATTAGCATGAAACAGAGACAATAATAATTTATTTCAAATGTTTGCTATGTGTAAAACATTAAACTGAGCAGTTTCTCATGTTATCTTATTTTTTGTGAAATTAAATTATGAGATGGATCAGTGTTCAGCCTTATTTCAGAGACAAGGGGACTGAAGCAAAGAAATTTTTAATATCTTCCTCAGGTGTGTACAGATAACAAGTAGCAGAATTAAGATTTAGCCCCAGGTTTTCTGATTCTAAGTCTAATACTCTTTGGGCCATGTTGCATTGCTTAAATAGTTTGAGTCCTTCTCAATTGGTTCTAAATTCATCCAGTGGTTTGTCATCATCCAAGTTTGGGGCAAGCCGTCCTAGTGTCCATCAGGTAGACTGGACAGGCAGGGGAGTTCATGAATCAGCCTGGACGAAGAAGATGAGTTACATTTTGAAAAAGCCAGAAAAGCCAAAACATGCAGCAAATCTTAGAAATGAGTCTAGAATACAGCGGAGACATAAGCTTGGTGCCTGGGAAAGTGAAGAGAGAGCAGAGGAGATTTGATGAGGCTTCAGTTTAGATATTTAAGAGGCAGTCTGTGAATAGGAGGAGATTAGACATATTGAGGTATGCGGGAGAGGCACGGAGTAGGATTCACTGCTTAAGGAGCTACATGGAGCGGGTTGCCTCCTTTCTTCCTATCCTCTATAACTTGCCAAGCTGCACAGAGCCAGGTTTTTCTGGGGATTTTTGATTCTATGTTATGAATCTATGTTGTGTCTGGAAGGATCTGTGAAGTGAAATCCCAGTTATATGCCTCTCAGATACAGCTGTCTTACTGAATCAGGTACTGGCAATTGTCGGTGGTGCTTAAAGGCTAGAATTTCTTGTTCCAAGGATTTTGGTTGTATTTCCAAATAATGATATGGGTCCTGGGACCAAGAAATAATATGGTTCAAAATGTGTTGTCTAAAGCAAGAGGTGGTAAAATGGGTTAGCTGTAGATGGAGTGCGAAGTATTAAGCTGTGGGCTGATAAGTATATGATTTCAGATACCTATGATGTCCCCAAAGACTGGTGCTCCGGATGGTCCAAAGCTGCCTCCTGTTGACTGAGTCCAGCCACCTCTGGTTTAAGCCTATGTAACATGCAGACTCATTCAGAGACCAGATAATTCTTGTCTGCTTTTTTCTAATGGTTAAGAAATACCACATGTCCTCTACCATTGCAGAATCACATTATTCCCACTAGATCAGATAAATTAATTTCATTGTAACATCCTCCACCATTATCTCTGACTACAGAGCAAGGAAGCTCTTCAAGGCTGTTCATGGTCCCTGTGGCAATGCATGTCATGTTGTCTTGTGAATGGAATTTCTTCAGGGCTCTTACAAAGGATAGCTAGCAGAGTGTCCCACTAGAATCATATGAAATACCCATTTACTCTAGACCATTACTAAATTCAATCTTCAATCAGTCAACTAAATAGATTTTTAATACCATTCATAGGGGCTTAAATCAATTCAGTAAATCCAGATCTGAAATTAGATTGTACCAATGTCAATGAATTTAGATAGGCTGAGTCTTACATTTCAGAATCCACTTCCACAGATGTCCCCAGGATGTCAGTAACTGGCAGTCTTTTAACCCTTTGGTGTATCTCTTTCTAAAGCAGGCCTCATTCCTCCTCATCTATGATACTTGGGGACCTAACTTATAAGGGCCTGGAGACAATGAGAGGAAGTGGGGTGTGAACTGAGCAGAATTTGCATTAGTTTGCAAAACAACTTTCACAGGTGTATCACTGAAGGACTTGGATGTAGAGAAGGAAGGATTTGTTTCCTCAGAATGAGGGATGGGGAAGGGAGAGAATGGAAGTTCAGTGAATTTGGGAGATCAGATTTTAATTTTATCTATTTCTTCCTAAATGTCCTCATTCTATAATTCAGACTTTCTCTTTTTCTAAAGCCTTTATTTAGTAAAAAAATGAAGGACTTGGATGTAGAGAAGGATTTGTTTCCTCAGAATGAGGGATGGGGAAGGGAGAGAATGGAAGTTCAGTGAATTTGGGAGATCAGATTTTAATTTTATCTATTTCTTCCTAAATGTCCTCATTCTATAATTCAGAGTCTCACTTTTTCTAAATAGAGCCTTTATTTAGTAAAAGACCTAAAGGGGTCAAGTATTTGCTTGGTGCTGTATCTCTGATAATATTGTAATCAAATTCAGGCTAACTTCTATCTTAGTTATGTTCACTCTGTTACTAGGGGTTGCAGGACCCATTTAAAGTTGCCAGAAGGGATTTTCTGGTTCTTCTTCACGAATACTCTTAATTGTATTCTTATATTCATGTTTATGTTCAGATTTGAATTCATGTTTATATTTTTTAATTTCCATTTTTCCTCTCTATGCTCTCTATGGCCTTCAAGAGAAGCAGCATGGATCTATAAGCTTTATCATCACTACTGAGTCCACA
Source organism: Pteropus alecto (assembly GCF_000325575.1). Taxonomy (NCBI): domain Eukaryota; kingdom Metazoa; phylum Chordata; class Mammalia; order Chiroptera; family Pteropodidae; genus Pteropus; species Pteropus alecto. The sequence continues at coordinate 442,642 of NW_006443225.1, read as the reverse complement.
GTACACAGACACTTGGTGTCTTAGTAACTGCCCTTTATCCATACACCATGTAATGATACCTACAGTGGCAATTTGAATAATATGAATGTGATAGCATGTTGTAGATCACCTGAGTCCCATTTCTGCTTGTTCAGGAGCTAATTCTTACAGTCTTCAAATATATGATCAAGTTCCACCTAATTCCATTATCCAGTTTTGAGAGTCTATTTCTTGGAATTTTGTGATGGTCAGTTTTATATATAAACTTAGCTAGGTTATGGTCCCCAGTTATTCAATCTAACATTAATCTAGGTGTTGCCATGAAGTTATTTTGTAGGTGTGATTAAGCTAAAAATTTTGAGATATGGAGATTATTATCCTGTGTTATCTAGGCAGGTAAAATATAGCCATAAAGTTTCTTATGATAAGGAGGCAAGAGGATCAATATAAGAAGGAGATGTGACAATGGAAGCAAGAAAATGGAGTGATGCAAGGAAGGAGCCATGAGTCAAGGAATGCAGATGGCCCCCTAAGCTAAAAAAGTCAAGGAAGTGAAATCTCCCCTGGAGCCTCCAGAAAGAATGCAGCCCTATGACACCTTGATTTTAGATTTCTGACTTTTAGAACTGTAAGAGAGTAAATTCATGTTTTTTTTTTTTTTTATTTAAGCCACTTAATTAATGGACACTTGTTACAGCAGCAACAGGAAACTAATACAGATTTTGTATCAGAAGTGTGTGCTACTTCCAGTACCAATGACTATATTTATTATGATGCCAACAGGAAATAGAATACATGGTAAAAATAAGATAATTTGATACAAAAGAAACTATTTATAAAGGTGTAGTTATAGAAAAACCACAAGTGATAGTGCAGTAATCAGGGACTTAGTGCTTCTTGGATTATAGCTACTCTTAGGATAAAAAATGAGGGGATGGAGCAGTTATCAGAACCCAATGGGAAAGTGTTATACACAGTTGGTTGCCTTTGAAAAATGTACACTGCCAGCATGGTGGAAGTTGAAGGAATAAGCAAACTGACCTCACTCTCCTTCTTTTCTCTAACCTCCTGCTGGATTCCCCATTGTCTAAGCCAAAAGTCATGGCTGTTGATGAGATCATACATACCAACCTCCTGGGACAGAGATCGTGGGGACAAGGATAAAGTATAGTCCTGGAAGGGGTAAATAGAAGATTTCTAATACATCATGCAATGCTTTCACTACCTCCTTAAATCGCATACAAGAAATGAAGTCAACATTCCTGTTTATAATTATCCAAAAAATTATTGAGTCAGCATTTGTTGTATGTGTGTGTATGTGTGAACAAATATGTACTCTTCTTTACTTCTAAAATTATTTGTAAGATTTTTTATCTCTGTTTGTATCTTGTGTTGACTGCTCTGAAAAAATGAGTTCCATCAATAATGGGTTATATTAATTCTGACCACAATCATGGAAACAAGAATCAAGAAATGCGACAAGCCTCTAGGCTTTCACTTCTAACTAATTACGACAACAAAGAGGACATGAAGACGGACCCTCACACTACAAGTGTCCCCAGACTACTTGCTACTTTCTCTACATATTGGCCTTATGACTTGTACAAACATAGCTATGAGACATTAATAGAAGCAAGAAAAAAAATCCTCACACTTGCTGGCAATGGAAGCAAGAAAATGGAGACTTGGCATGAAGACTTGACTTAAGACATAGATAATGTTAACCAATTATGTTACCTTTCTTCTGAAAGAAACAAGGACCTTAGAACACTTAATTCCAATCACTTTTTTCATGACTACATTTAATTTTTGTTTAGTATTTTAGTTTCACCTTTGTATATGCCCAAATTAGTCATTATCATTATTGATGCTTTATTCAGCCAATGCTTGTTTAGATTCTCCTCATGTTCATCATTACATTTGGACATCACTGTTCTAGCATTCCACTCATTCCTTATAAAATATATATTTTATAAATACACATGTTTAATAAAACAACTAAAATAAATTTGAAAAAGAGGTTATCTATATCAGCAATTGGTAGACTACAGCCTGAAGGCCAAATCTTTCCTGTGGCTTATTTTTATACATCCCACAAGCTAAGAATTGCTTTATATTTTTAAAGGCTTGGGGTAAAAAAGAAAAAAAAATACATGACAGATCCTATCACAAAACCTAAAATAATGTAAAAAAGTAAAATGAGACCAAAAAAGTGGGGGAGAAAAAGAGGTAGAAACATAGGTCGTATATGCAATGAGATGAGCATCTAACATCTAACATCTAACATGTCTAATAGGAGTTTCAGAAGGAGAGAACAGAAAAAACATAGAAGGGATAAAACCACCAATTAAATACCTCAGAAAATATCTTAGGTGGAAGGACATGAGCTCATATGTTGGAAGGTTTCACTGAGTGTTCAGCATAAAGATTATGATAGATCTAGATACATTATGAAATTTCAGAACACTGAATACAGAGTAGAAGTTTCTCTAACTTTCTGGAGACTAAAACAATTCATGTTATCTATAGAGGATCAGGATGATTGTGGCTTTCTCAGTTGAATACTTGAAGCAAGGAGATAATGAGAACATATCTTTGAAATTCTGAAGAAAATTATCTCCTTCCTTAAATTCATTCCCAATAAAACAGAGATATTTTCAGACCTTCAGGGCTTCAAAAATTTACCACCATGCTTTTCTTAAGAAGCTATTGGAGGAAAGGTAAAGAGTAGAAAGATAAAAGCATCTCATCAGGAAACAGAAGATCCAGTCTAAAAGAGAGGACATGAGAATCCCCCAAATGATAGTAAATAGAGATCCCACGATTATAACTGTGAACTAGAAAAAGAGGGTGATAAGTATAGATTAAGGCAATGTGACTCAAGTGACAGAGATATGGAGAACTGTTGTCACTTGACATCTCAGCAGCCATTGTGCCCTCTTTTTAACTTGAAGACACACTATCCAGTTACATATAGCCAAGACTTTTATCTGTCTTTGGCTTGCCTTGGCTCTATGATGATGAAGGTCTTTTTAACTTGAAGACACACTATCCAGTTACATATAGTTACAAAGACTTTTATCTGTCTTTGGCTTGCCTTGACTCTATGATGATGAAGGTCCTGTAGTCCTCTGCATGCTCTCTTGTTTAGATCAGTTAAGACATTCATTTTACCTCATGGAAGTTCTGTTTTGATCTATTTCTGAAAGATGTTGGTAGGTCAAAGTGAGCACTGAAGCAGAGTGCACTTAGCAACCCACTCTATCTAACATTTCTACTAGACATCAGTAGGTCCACAGTGCAGCCTTGCCAAGTGCCTTCAGCCCTTGCTTCTCAGGTTTCACTCAGGAATTTGCCCAATGACTTCCCAGGAAGGGGTCTTACAAGATCACAGTGTAGCTCAACCAGACTATGGGCCAGAGATTCTAACTTTTTATTCTCTAAGGAAATTTTATACACTATGAGAAGTATTGACTTTTCTTAATATGGGTAAGTTCAGTTTTTCTTATACTACTTAGTTATTTTGAAACTGAGTAATATTTTTTCATGACACAATCACATCATGGTAAAATCATGAAGAAAATAAAAAAAAGTCAAGATAGTGAGTACCTCTAGGGGAAAGGAAGAGACACAACTGGAGAAAGACCACAGAATGGCTATTAAGTTTTTGTAATTATTTTACTTGAAGTGGATAGTCTATAAATGATATTTATTATTCTTTAAATTATTTTAACATATTTTAATTTCAGACAAAAAGAGGCTGGATATAACAGAGCCTGCTTTTGCTTAGTATTTTGTGATTCCAAAGCTGATATCAAATTTGAAATTTATGGGAGATACAATCCTTGAACAGTGGGTCTTTTGAAATGCTGTTATTAATTCAAGCTCTCCTTTTTTGTGTGTGAGAATGGTTCACAATAACATAAAATAAATAATTAGTATTTCCTATGTCACTAAAAAGAAAATCAATTTACGCCTTTATTCAATATTTATTATTGGGCAACTACTATGTGCTATCTTCCTTTTTATCTGTGAGCCTGATAATAAGGAGAATGAAGAAAAAGTGTCCTTGTCTTCATGGAGCTTCTGGTCTAGAGGGAGAAACAGATGAGCAACTTAATCAGACCACGAATTTTAGAAAGATAGTAGATAAGCTAATGCATAAACTCTCTGCCATATTTAGAAATGTTGAGTAAAAAGTGGTCAAAATACTCTAAAACGCATAGCTTGGTCTTTCAGAAAGAAAAGGAAATTCTCAGATGGTAGAAATGAAGAAAGAACCAGAAATTAAAAATGTAAACGCATGAGTGGAAACTGTAGCTTCTTTTTACTGATCTCCCTAATGAGGGTCTTGTGGAAGAGGAAACCTTGGGTCCATGCAAGGTGGGAAATGTACATACTTGACTCATTACTTACACCTTGAAATCTTAAAACATTAAGAGTGGACCAAAAATGAAAATAGAGCAGGCATCAAACCAAAATTCTGAATATGGGCAAAAAAAAAAGTAGCAAGATATGGGTGAGACAAACTTTTTTGCTTAGTATCCTATGACTCCAGTGCTGATATACATGGAATTTATGAGGCTATAATCCTTAAGCAGGGCATCTCTTTTAGGGATTTGGTCAACCTGAATGGCATGGCCACGGATGCTCTCCTGATCTTGCATCTTATATATTAGAAAATGCAGGAAAATACTTCTCCTAGTCTCAAAGATCAAAACAAAACAGCAATAACAGCTCCCTATTAGCTTAATCTCCTCTAAATTTGAAGTTTCTTAAATGTAAATGTTTATGTCAAACTGATTTCTTAGAAGGTACTATTTGTACAAATTAATTTAAGACCAAAAAATAATAGTAATAATTTAAGACCAAAAAGCCTTTTGTGAAACCTGAATTCTTGGTTCCCTTTCTCATAAGTAAATTTATTTTTCTTATGTTATATCATAACATAAGATCAGCAAGTATGGCAGAGGATATGAGGAGTTGAAATTCTTGGTGTGTATCAGTTAATCACATCTCAATTACCTCAATAAATGAGCCTCACAAAGTCCTTGCTATAAATTGTAACTATAATAATAATGTATAATTCAGATATGATCAGCCAATGTTTTATCATATTTTTAAGTTATGGAAAACTCCAAACATACAAAAGTAGAGAAATAGTATAGTATAAAGAATTATTATGTATTCACCACTCAGAGTCAGTAATTACTGACATGTTTTCTTTCTCTATCCTCACCCACTTCCTCTGTTCTTAAGTTATTTTGAAGCAAATTTTAGTCATATATTTAATCAACAAATAATCAGTATGCATTTTCAAAAGACAAGTATTCTTTATAAAAAATTGATGTAACTTTAATACTACCACCTTTAAAATTTAATAATTATTCCTTAATATCCTCAAATAGAGTTAAAAGTTCTTCAGTTGATCAGCCATTCTTAACCTGCACGAGGCTTAACAAAACAAAAAAAGAATTATAAACTGTATTAGAAAGTTCTACAATTATGATATAACTTTTTTGAGAAGGAATTTCTTCTATAAGTGTGAAAATATTTATCTTGATTGCATGGACAAATCTATAATGCCAAGATATAATACACATTATATCTGCATACATTAATACACACATGTGAAAATATATGTTCTTAATAATTTGTCTTTAATAATCGTGTACATTTTAATTTCTCTACTATATGCATGGTGTGGTATTCTACTTAGGTTTCCAAATGTTGGTTTCCTACAGCACCTTTGTAAAATATAATTGAATCCATGACTTAAAAATAACTACATTAATGGAGATGATATAACTTAGAGAATACTTTGACATTAACGGCAAATGTTAAATGCAGTGTGATTTCATTTGGCTGCATTTCAGCTGTACCTAATCATTTCAGTAACTATAGTGGCAAAACTGTTTTTAAATTGATTCAATTGTGTATTTTTAGTCATGCACTTCCATGCATTTATTTAAAGTCTATATGTTGCCAGTTTCCAGAATGTTACTGAAGAAGAGTGTGAACCACTGGTTCTATAAGAGGCTTACAAGTGAGATAATTTTGTTTGGGGAACACGGGAGAGTTCATTTAGTGATGGAAGATTGGAGAACCAAATAGAACCTGGGAAATTCAAGCAGCATAGGTAGCAGACTTGTTAGAGACCAGCTACTGGAATAACAAAGTGGCATATGGTTTATCCTTCTGTCCATCTTTCAGATTCTAGGGAGGCAGTAGAACTTTGGCCTTGTGACTTGCCTTGGCTAGGGAAGGCTCCACAGCTTGAGTCTCAGTTGCACTAGACGCTTCTCAGAGGGGCAAGGTAATTCTCCCAAACAATTGGGTGCTATTGTTGAAATAAGTTAGAATGAATACTGGAGAGCCAAAGAGCTACAGGAAGAGTGGAAATGGTCCTGGTGTTGACTGATGGCTTTCTGCTTCACTGAGGCAATTAAGAAAAATCTGGGAAGAAAAAAAAGAACTTCAAAAAAAAATGTCTTATGACTGACGGTAAAATTACTTATAACTGACGGTAAAATGCCCAGAAAAAGAGCTAAATACTGTAATAAAATAATGTAAGGTATCATTCACTTCTAATTGTGCTGAGAATTATTTTTAAAAAACTGATTTTTATCAATCTATTCTACTTTCTAAATTTTAGTCTTTTTTTCTTTACATTAATTATAAACAGCTAACGCTATGTGTCTTTTCTTGTTTTCTTGCTATTTCCCAATTATTGATTCAACTTCAATAAGAGCAGACTTTTAAAAATAAGCTTTTTATTTTAGAATAATTTTAGATTTGCAGAAAATTTGTAAAGACAGTATAGATTTCTCATATACTCTTCATGTAGTTTCCCCATAACTAAATTTTACATTACTATTTGTCAAAGCTAAGAAATTGACATTAGCACATTACTATTAATTATTACGTTACTGTTTAGTTTCAGACATTATTAAGATTTCACCAGATTTTTCATGAATGTCCTCTTCCTGATATGAGGTACCACATTGTGTCCAGTCATCATGTTCCCAGTCTCCTCTGGTCTGTGATTCAGTCTTTCTTCTTTTTCTTCCTCCTCCTCCTCCTCCTCTTCTTCTTCCTCTTCTTCTTCCTCTTCCTCTTTCTTCTTCTTCTTCTTCTTCTTCTTCTTCTTCTTCTTCTTCTTCTTCTTCTTCTTCTTCTTCTTCTTCTTCTTCTTCTTCTTCTTCTTTTTTTCTTCTTCTTCTTTTTTTAATCTTCTTCTTCTTCTTCTTCTTCTTCTTCTTCTTCTTCTTCTTCTTCTTCTTCTTCTTCTTCTTCTTCTTCTTCTTCTTCTTCTTCTTCTTCTTCTTCTTCTTCTTCTTCTTCTTCTTCTTCTTCTTCTTCTTCTTCTTCTTCTTCTTCTTCTTCTTCTTCTTCTTCTTCTTCTTCTTCTTCTTCTTCTTCTTCTTCTTCTTCTTCTTCTTCTTCTTCTTCTTCTTCTTCTTCTTCTTCTTCTTCTTCTTCTTCTTCTTCTTCTTCTTCTTCTTCTTCTTCTTCTTCTTCTTCTTCTTCTTCTTCTTCTTCTTCTTCTTCTTCTTCTTCTTCTTCTTCTTCTTCTTCTTCTTCTTCTTCTTCTTCTTCTTCTTCTTCTTCTTCTTCTTCTTCTTCTTCTTCTTCTTCTTCTTCTTCTTCTTCTTCTTCTTCTTCTTCTTCTTCTTCTTCTTCTTCTTCTTCTTCTTCTTCTTCTTCTTCTTCTTCTTCTTCTTCTTCTTCTTCTTCTTCTTCTTCTTCTTCTTCTTCTTCTTCTTCTTCTTCTTCTTCTTCTTCTTCTTCTTCTTCTTCTTCTTCTTCTTCTTCTTCTTCTTCTTCTTCTTCTTCTTCTTCTTCTTCTTCTTCTTCTTCTTCTTCTTCTTCTTCTTCTTCTTCTTCTTCTTCTTCTTCTTCTTCTTCTTCTTCTTCTTCTTCTTCTTCTTCTTCTTCTTCTTCTTCTTCTTCTTCTTCTTCTTCTTCTTCTTCTTCTTCTTCTTCTTCTTCTTCTTCTTCTTCTTCTTCTTCTTCTTCTTCTTCTTCTTCTTCTTCTTCTTCTTCTTCTTCTTCTTCTTCTTCTTCTTCTTCTTCTTCTTCTTCTTCTTCTTCTTCTTCTTCTTCTTCTTCTTCTTCTTCTTCTTCTTCTTCTTCTTCTTCTTCTTCTTCTTCTTCTTCTTCTTCTTCTTCTTCTTCTTCTTCTTCTTCTTCTTCTTCTTCTTCTTCTTCTTCTTCTTCTTCTTCTTCTTCTTCTTCTTCTTCTTCTTCTTCTTCTTCTTCTTCTTCTTCTTCTTCTTCTTCTTCTTCTTCTTCTTCTTCTTCTTCTTCTTCTTCTTCTTCTTCTTCTTCTTCTTCTTCTTCTTCTTCTTCTTCTTCTTCTTCTTCTTCTTCTTCTTCTTCTTCTTCTTCTTCTTCTTCTTCTTCTTCTTCTTCTTCTTCTTCTTCTTCTTCTTCTTCTTCTTCTTCTTCTTCTTCTTCTTCTTCTTCTTCTTCTTCTTCTTCTTCTTCTTCTTCTTCTTCTTCTTCTTCTTCTTCTTCTTCTTCTTCTTCTTCTTCTTCTTCTTCTTCTTCTTCTTCTTCTTCTTCTTCTTCTTCTTCTTCTTCTTCTTCTTCTTCTTCTTCTTCTTCTTCTTCTTCTTCTTCTTCTTCTTCTTCTTCTTCTTCTTCTTCTTCTTCTTCTTCTTCTTCTTCTTCTTCTTCTTCTTCTTCTTCTTCTTCTTCTTCTTCTTCTTCTTCTTCTTCTTCTTCTTCTTCTTCTTCTTCTTCTTCTTCTTCTTCTTCTTCTTCTTCTTCTTCTTCTTCTTCTTCTTCTTCTTCTTCTTCTTCTTCTTCTTCTTCTTCTTCTTCTTCTTCTTCTTCTTCTTCTTCTTCTTCTTCTTCTTCTTCTTCTTCTTCTTCTTCTTCTTCTTCTTCTTCTTCTTCTTCTTCTTCTTCTTCTTCTTCTTCTTCTTCTTCTTCTTCTTCTTCTTCTTCTTCTTCTTCTTCTTCTTCTTCTTCTTCTTCTTCTTCTTCTTCTTCTTCTTCTTCTTCTTCTTCTTCTTCTTCTTCTTCTTCTTCTTCTTCTTCTTCTTCTTCTTCTTCTTCTTCTTCTTCTTCTTCTTCTTCTTCTTCTTCTTCTTCTTCTTCTTCTTCTTCTTCTTCTTCTTCTTCTTCTTCTTCTTCTTCTTCTTCTTCTTCTTCTTCTTCTTCTTCTTCTTCTTCTTCTTCTTCTTCTTCTTCTTCTTCTTCTTCTTCTTCTTCTTCTTCTTCTTCTTCTTCTTCTTCTTCTTCTTCTTCTTCTTCTTCTTCTTCTTCTTCTTCTTCTTCTTCTTCTTCTTCTTCTTCTTCTTCTTCTTCTTCTTCTTCTTCTTCTTCTTCTTCTTCTTCTTCTTCTTCTTCTTCTTCTTCTTCTTCTTCTTCTTCTTCTTCTTCTTCTTCTTCTTCTTCTTCTTCTTCTTCTTCTTCTTCTTCTTCTTCTTCTTCTTCTTCTTCTTCTTCTTCTTCTTCTTCTTCTTCTTCTTCTTCTTCTTCTTCTTCTTCTTCTTCTTCTTCTTCTTCTTCTTCTTCTTCTTCTTCTTCTTCTTCTTCTTCTTCTTCTTCTTCTTCTTCTTCTTCTTCTTCTTCTTCTTCTTCTTCTTCTTCTTCTTCTTCTTCTTCTTCTTCTTCTTCTTCTTCTTCTTCTTCTTCTTCTTCTTCTTCTTCTTCTTCTTCTTCTTCTTCTTCTTCTTCTTCTTCTTCTTCTTCTTCTTCTTCTTCTTCTTCTTCTTCTTCTTCTTCTTCTTCTTCTTCTTCTTCTTCTTCTTCTTCTTCTTCTTCTTCTTCTTCTTCTTCTTCTTCTTCTTCTTCTTCTTCTTCTTCTTCTTCTTCTTCTTCTTCTTCTTCTTCTTCTTCTTCTTCTTCTTCTTCTTCTTCTTCTTCTTCTTCTTCTTCTTCTTCTTCTTCTTCTTCTTCTTCTTCTTCTTCTTCTTCTTCTTCTTCTTCTTCTTCTTCTTCTTCTTCTTCTTCTTCTTCTTCTTCTTCTTCTTCTTCTTCTTCTTCTTCTTCTTCTTCTTCTTCTTCTTCTTCTTCTTCTTCTTCTTCTTCTTCTTCTTCTTCTTCTTCTTCTTCTTCTTCTTCTTCTTCTTCTTCTTCTTCTTCTTCTTCTTCTTCTTCTTCTTCTTCTTCTTCTTCTTCTTCTTCTTCTTCTTCTTCTTCTTCTTCTTCTTCTTCTTCTTCTTCTTCTTCTTCTTCTTCTTCTTCTTCTTCTTCTTCTTCTTCTTCTTCTTCTTCTTCTTCTTCTTCTTCTTCTTCTTCTTCTTCTTCTTCTTCTTCTTCTTCTTCTTCTTCTTCTTCTTCTTCTTCTTCTTCTTCTTCTTCTTCTTCTTCTTCTTCTTCTTCTTCTTCTTCTTCTTCTTCTTCTTCTTCTTCTTCTTCTTCTTCTTCTTCTTCTTCTTCTTCTTCTTCTTCTTCTTCTTCTTCTTCTTCTTCTTCTTCTTCTTCTTCTTCTTCTTCTTCTTCTTCTTCTTCTTCTTCTTCTTCTTCTTCTTCTTCTTCTTCTTCTTCTTCTTCTTCTTCTTCTTCTTCTTCTTCTTCTTCTTCTTCTTCTTCTTCTTCTTCTTCTTCTTCTTCTTCTTCTTCTTCTTCTTCTTCTTCTTCTTCTTCTTCTTCTTCTTCTTCTTCTTCTTCTTCTTCTTCTTCTTCTTCTTCTTCTTCTTCTTCTTCTTCTTCTTCTTCTTCTTCTTCTTCTTCTTCTTCTTCTTCTTCTTCTTCTTCTTCTTCTTCTTCTTCTTCTTCTTCTTCTTCTTCTTCTTCTTCTTCTTCTTCTTCTTCTTCTTCTTCTTCTTCTTCTTCTTCTTCTTCTTCTTCTTCTTCTTCTTCTTCTTCTTCTTCTTCTTCTTCTTCTTCTTCTTCTTCTTCTTCTTCTTCTTCTTCTTCTTCTTCTTCTTCTTCTTCTTCTTCTTCTTCTTCTTCTTCTTCTTCTTCTTCTTCTTCTTCTTCTTCTTCTTCTTCTTCTTCTTCTTCTTCTTCTTCTTCTTCTTCTTCTTCTTCTTCTTCTTCTTCTTCTTCTTCTTCTTCTTCTTCTTCTTCTTCTTCTTCTTCTTCTTCTTCTTCTTCTTCTTCTTCTTCTTCTTCTTCTTCTTCTTCTTCTTCTTCTTCTTCTTCTTCTTCTTCTTCTTCTTCTTCTTCTTCTTCTTCTTCTTCTTCTTCTTCTTCTTCTTCTTCTTCTTCTTCTTCTTCTTCTTCTTCTTCTTCTTCTTCTTCTTCTTCTTCTTCTTCTTTAAATAACCTTGACAGTCTTGAGGAGTAACAGCCAGGTATTCTATAGAATGCCCCTCAACCTGGTCTTGTCTGAAGTGCTTCTCATGATTAGACTGGAGTTATGGACTTTTGGAATGAAGAGCACGGAGATGAAATGCTCTGCTTATCACATTGTATCAGGGAATACGTCACATACCGTGACATCACAGATGATGTAAACCTTCATCACTTGGTAAGATGGTGTTTGCCAGGTCTTTCCTGTGAAAAATCACTCATTTCCCCTTTCTCTGTTACTTGGAAATAAGTTTAGTCACTAAGACTAGTCCATCCTTAAGGGGTTGGGTGAGGATTAAGCTCCACTTCTTGGACAAGAGAATATTCACATACATTATTTTGAATTATCTTGTACGAAAGATTCATGAGAGATGACTTTAATTCCATTTTTGAATATTTAGGAAAGATGATATATTTTAAGAACATATGTTTTACCCAGTAGCCTCCATGATCGGGAATCTGCTGCTCTCTCCCTTTCTGAGCCTGTCTTAATCAATGTACACATGCAGTGGTTAAAACAAGAAAAGGTTAAATTCATCAGTACTTTAAGGTCATTCAATAGTGTCATTAAGTGACTCATAAGTATTCATCACAGGTCATGTGTAAATGATACCATAAGAAATGGTTAGAAAAAAATTGAAAAATTCAATCTTCTGTAAACATCAAATAATTAGTATGATTACTTTTGGCAGGAACAAGTTGACCAGTTGGGTATATTTTATGTCATCTCATAAAAACAATTTTCATGGGAGAAGTCAGCCCTAGGCATTGCATCTCCTCAATCATAAAATATAGTCAACACTGCAAGAACCCTGGTTTATGACTTTCTTCCTTATTCTACAGCTTTCCTTATTCAACAGTTGGGCAAACCCAATAAACCATTTTAAATGGACTCTTGTCAGTCAAATCATATTTGAAAAGGGAGCATTTTGTTTTAACTACAACTGCAAATTATTTCTAATTTGTCTGTCTGGGACTTGAAGGTTTTGGTCTTTCTTGAGGAGGATCTCCTGGCCTTTCCCTCTCACTCTCAAGGCTAGTCAACTCATGATCCTCACTGGACTGGAAAGACAAACAGATTCACCATTGAGAGTGTTGACAAAAATCAGTTTTTCTCCTGTGTGCTGAGATTGGGCAAGAATGAAGTTTGGAGTTCCAATAACCATCCAGGGAAAACAGGCATCAGGTTGGGTCAATCAATTGAAAATGAAATACAAATGTTTGCCTTTTAGTTTTTAAATGTTTTCAAAGTTTGTTCTCAAATACTTCTCATGGGTGTTTCTTAAGCCTGGCCTAGTGTGTGTGTGATACAAAGCAGGAGAGCCATATGTCTCAGATGAATGAATGCTCTATCTTCATTCTCAAGGTAGGACCAGTGACAAGCTGAAAAGAGAGTGAATTAAAAGTGTATTTAAAGTGACATAGTGAGGTCCTTTTATCCAGAGAGATTTAAGTACTTCAAAGAGAACATAAAACACGAAGGAAACAGCAGATAGGGTCCACTTAAAATGAAATCTGAACCTTTAACTCTATATAAAAAGGAAGGTGTTCACTTACTCTTCTTCAAACTCTAAGAATCAGAATCAGAATAATTTGACTTAGAATTTTGGCATCTACGCAATTAAGCAAATACCATTTTAAGCTTCTGAACACAGCTTGTGGTGATATCTGATGCTGCTACACATTTTAAACTCCCCGAGGAAGCAAAGGAACATATTTGTTAAATAGTCCTTGAACACATACATATTTACACTGACAAATTTGCAAAGATGCAACATTATTATGACAATTGATTTATATGACAAATAAGCAAGCTCTGCCATACAGGATACAGCCCCTAGAAGTTGATGGCCGAGAAAAACATAAAATATTTCTCAAGTGGTAGGTTTTCATAGAAAATACAGATTTTCAACAATACCTATGAAACATAGGTAAAGTCTGTAATTAATAGCACTTCATAAAAACCAGTTAGAGCTATAGATTCTATTGGCCTCAGTGTTTATTATTTTTTCAATCATAATATATAAATTATGTTCTTATACTTTGTTTCCCTGACAAGAGTATAACTTTATTTGATTAGAGACCACTCACCATTTCATCTGTAGTACATAGCATTATGCCTGACATACAGTAGGCATTTAATATATTTTTATCGAATGAATAAATAAACTGTAAAAAGGTGATTTAGGAGTAACTTATTTCTAGCTTTGTTATTTTATGATTGTATGTGAATGCAGAAACTTAAAAAAATTGTTACAATATCCTTAATTATAGATAGAAATATATTTTGCTCTTTTTGAATTCAAATGTTTTCTCAGAAGAACTGGCAATTTTTCCTAATCTAATGTCATTCAATAGATATTTAATGAGAGTAATTTTTTAGCAAGGCACTCTGGCAAATGTCTTGGAAGCTGAAGGTGAAAAAGGCATTGTTTCTGCTCTATAGAAGTTCAAACTACTCCAAATGTCTAGCTCTCCCATTGTGTGTGCACTGAAATCTGATCCTTTCAGACAGATTATTGCCATCAAGTTCTACATAGCAAAGCTGGTGGCACTTCATGCTAGTCCTCTGACAGCCCATGGCCCACCATTCCATCAGCGGAATACTACCTGATGAGACTAGAATCTTATCCTCTGTAGGTTTTTCTTTTACAAATCCCTTCCTGATCACAGAAGCTGGCAGATCATCCTCAATTCAATAGTTGTTCCAAGATTCCTCTGATCAATACTGCATTCACTGTCAAATGTATCTCACGAGCCTGGGCAATTTTCCTTTGAAAGAACTTGGAAAATGTCTCTATTTACATTCTGGTTTTATTGTATATACGTATTATGAGGTACCATGATGAAAGAGTCCATCCCTCACCTTGACTTTAGGGGTCACTGTTGCTGTTTCTATTTACCTTAAGTTGACTAATGTTCCTCTCCAGCTCTAGTGGCCTTAATATAATCCAACTACTATTTTCTCATGTGAAAATCCAGGCTTCAGTGTTCCAGGTGTCTGAAGACTCTTAAGTTCACCAGGCTCTCAGTTCTCCTTGTATTCTGAATTAAGGCGTGTAGATTAATTCATAGAGTAAATTTAATATTTTTTTATTTTAGCAAGAATTACATAAGAATTAAATATAATAGTATTTAAAAACATTTATCTAGAAAATCTCCCAGCTTCTATATTGATATACTATTTACTCCACAGTTACTTTTGATTTTATTTCATTTCCACTAGTAGCTTATTATTTATTTTCTTTTAAAACATGTTATGAGTTGTTGCCCTTAAGTTTAATAACACACAACTTTAAATAATCACTATCCAACTTCAAATAATATCATGACATTTCATGTATAATAAATAAATTATATTAAAATTTTTCCTGTTAACAAAATTTATATATTTTATGGTACAGTATTTAAAAAATACAAAGGTAAAAAAAGAACAATGAAAAGAAATAAGCATAAGAGTTTGTTTAGTTTTATATTCTTTGCTTCAAATGCAAATATAGTACAATATGCTTTATCAATACTGGTCTAAGTTATCTTTTCAGTTTTTTTCATGGTTTAGATCAGGAGTCAGGAAACTTTTTCTGTGTAGAGCCTGATAACAAATATTTTAGCAAATATTTGTGGGCCATACAATATCTGTCCCAAATACTCAAACTCTGACATTGGAGCAAGATAGCAACTGAAGACAATACAAAAAGAACTAGACGTTTTGAACTACAAAAAACAGGCAGTAGATGGGATTTGGCTTCCAGATGTAATTTGCTAGCCCTTGGTTTAGAAGAGTTATTAAGAACACCAGGATTAGAAGCAGGGCAAGATGGCGAAGTAAGAATAGTCTGAGCTCACCTCACTCTATGTACACATCAAAACTGCAACTACTCATAGAACAACTATCACAGAGAATGACCTGAAGACTAGGAGAACAGATTTTTCTACAAGTAAGGATATAAAGAAAAAACCATATCAAGATGGGTAGGAGGAGAAGAAATGCAGTCTTGTCAGGATCCACACCCCTGGTGTGGCAACCTACAAGTGGAAGGGATATCACAACTGTGGAGGTTCCCCCTGAAGAGTTAGCATCTGAGCCCCACATTGAACTCTCTAGCCCAGGGGACCTGCACCAGGAATAGGAGCCCCCATAACATCTGATTTTAATATCAGCATGGCTTATGTCCAGAATTGCTGAAGGGCTTTAGGAAATTGAGACTCCACTCTTAAAGGGCTCTGCACAATCTCATTTGTTCTAAGTCTCAGCACAGAGGCCTCTGTTAGAAAAGTGCCTGAGTCATACCTGTAGAGGATACATTGACTAATTTTAGAGTGAGTGCTGAAGGTGCAGGTATCAGTTGGAATTTTCTTTGGGAAAAAAGACGCTAGGTGGTGCTATTTTAAAAAGTTTAATTAACTCATTAATTAATTATTTTTAAATTCTTCTTTCACCTAGCTGGCCTGGTGCTGGTGGAAAACCATTTCTGACACTCTGCATTGATCTTGCTAACACTGTTTGCCCCTCCTTGATGTTTGCCTGAGGTCTCACTCTGCCCAAACTTCCTGCCCCACCTGGGGCCCTCCAATGCAGCTCCTGGTTCCTTCACTGCCATATCTAGTGGGTGGCCTTAGCCAGCACTTCCAAAGTGGTGGCTCCTGCTCTGGGGGGCCTCTTCTGCACTCCAACAGGCCTGCAATAGTCAAGGCCCAGCCTTACAGCTAGCTACACCAGAAGCTTGCTCCACACACCAGCATGCCAATAGCAGTTGTGCAAAATCCTGCAGCCAGTTGGGCTAGAGGTCAGTTTTGCTTACCAGCACACCCACAATAGTTAGGGCTAGGCTTCTTAGACAAGACATGCTGTGGGCCAGCCCTGCAGGTATAGCTGAACCTCGCAAACATCTGGGCTGGAAGCCAGTCCAGTGTACTCCACAACAGTCATGGCCAAGACTTGCAGGCAGCTGGGCTGAGAACCAGCCCTGCCCATCAGTGTGTCTATGGTAATCACAGCCAGATCTCTCAGCCAGTCAGCCTGGGGACAACCCTACTCACCAGTGAGCCTGCAGCAATTGCAGATCAATCATAACAAGAGGGTGCATGCAGCCCACACAGAAAATACCCATGGAGCACCTGGCTCTGGTGACTAGAGGGGAGGTTCACCAGTGGGCCCCACAGGACAGCTTCTACATAAGGTCACTCTTTCAAGACCAAGAGACGTAACTGATCTTCCTAATACATAGAAACAAACACGACAAGTTACACAAAATGAAGACATAGGTATATGTTCCAAACAAAAAATAAAACCATATAAAAAAAAACTTAATGAAATGAAGATAAGAATTCTACCAGATAAAGAGTTCAAAGTAATGATCATAAGATGTTCATCAAACTAGGGATAAGAATGGATGAACATGGTGAAAATTTCAACAAAAAGATAGAAAATATAAAAAAATAAAAGAATTAATCAGATCTGAAGAATACAATAATGAAAATGAAAAATACACTAGAGGGAATCAACAGCAGATTCGATGAGTTAGAAGACTGAATCAGTGATATGGAAGACAGGGTACTGGACATCAGCCAACCGGAATGGACAAAAGAAAAAAGAATAATAAAGATCGTTTAAAGAATCTCTGTGACAACATCAAGTGTACCAACATTCATATTATAGAGACCCAAGAAGAAGAAGATGAAGAAGAAGAAGAAGAAGAAGAAGCAGCAGCAGAAGAAGAGAGAAAAAGGGCAGAATACCTATTTAAAGTAATAATGGCTGGAAAATTGCCTAACTTGTTGAAGAAAACAGACATCTAAGTCCAGGAAGCACAGAGTCTCAAACAAGCTGAACCCAAAGAGACCCACATAATTAAAATGCCAAAAATTAAAGATAAAGAGAGAATCTTTCTTAAAAGGAGAAAAGACAACTAGTTGTGTACAAGGAAACCCCCATAATACTACAAGCTTATTTTTCAGCAGAAACTTTACAGTCCACAAGGGAGTGTATGATATATTCAGAGTAGTGAAAGGGAAAATCTATAACCAAGAATACTCTACACTGCAGAGTTATCATTGAGAAATGAAGAAAAAATAAAGTTTCCTACACAAGCAAATGCCAAAGAAGTTCATAAACCAGCATTACGAGGAATATTAAAGGGACTTCTTTAAGTGGAAAAGGAAAGACCAAAAGCAGAAATAAAAAAAATATACAAAAGAAAAAAATTTCACTAGAAAATGTAAACATAGGAAAGGAAGTGGATCAATTATTTATATAGTTAGTATAAAAGTTAAGAGACAAAAGTAGTAAAATCATCTATATCCACAATAATTTCTTAAAAGATACACACACCGATGCAAAATATGATATCAAAACATAAAACATGGGGAGGGGGTAGTAAAAATGCTTTTAGAATGCGTTTGAACTTAGGCAAATGTTAACTTAAAATAAACTGCTATACATAGGTTGTTATATATGAATCTTATGGTAACCACAAACCAAAACCCTATAATAGGTACACAAAAAAATGAAGAGAAAGGAATCCAAACATAACACTAAAGAAAGTCATCAAATCACAAGGGATGAAAGCAAGAGAAAGATGAAACAAAGAACTATAAAAACAATGACCAAAAATCTATGGGATACAGTGAAAGCAGTCAGAAGAAAATTTATAGCAATACAAGCCTGCCTCAGGAAACATGAGGAATCTCAAATAAACAATCTAACTTTATATCTAAATAAACTAGAAAAAAAGAATAAACAAAACTCATAGTTAAAAGAAGAAAGTAAATAATAAAGATCAGAGAGCAAATAATTGAAATAGTGACAGAAAAGAAAAACAAACAATAGAAAAATCAATGAAACTAAGAGCTGGCTCTTTGAAAAGTTAAACAAAATAGATAAACCTTTAGGCAGACCCATCAAGAAAAAAAAAAAAAAAACCGGCCCAAATAAATAAAATCAGAAATGAAAGAGAAGTTACAACTAACACCACAGAAATACAAAGGATCATAAGAGACTACTATGAACAATTATACACTAACAAATTTGAAAATTTAGAAGAAATGAATAAATTCTTAGAAACACAATATTTCAAGATTGAATTAAAAAGAAATAGAAAGTAGTTATAGACCAATGACTAGTAAGAAGATTAAATCACTAATCAAAAACCTTCCAACAAACAAAAGTCCAGGATCCAATGGCTTCACAGGTGAATTCTAACAAATATTTAAAGAAGAATTAATACTACCCTCCTCAAACTGTTTTAAAAAATTGAAGAAAAAACACATTCAAACTCCAAACTCATTCTATGAGGCCTGCTTTACCATGATACCCAAACCAGACTAAGATAAAAAAAAAAAAATTACAAGCTAATATTTCTGATGAACGTATGCAAAAATTCTCCATAAAATATTAACAAACTGAATTCCACAATACTTTTAAAAAATCATACACTATGATCAAGTGGGATTTATTTCAATGATACAAGAATGATTCAATATCTGCACATCAATCAACATGATACACCATATTAACCAAAAGTATAAAAAATTATATGACCATCTCAATAGAAGCAGAAAAAGCATTTGACAAAATTTAACATACATTTATGATAAAAACTCTCAACAAAGTGGGCATAAAGGGAATGTGCCTCAACATAATAAAGGTCATATATGACGAATCCACAGTTAACATCACACTAATGGTGACTAGCTGAACTCTTTCC
>NW_006443225.1:422703-423681 GCF_000325575.1 Pteropus alecto | reverse complement strand
GCCTACTCTGACCACTTTCATTCAACATAGTATTGGAAGTCTTAGCCACAACAATCAGACAAAAAAAATAAATAAATAAAAGTCATTCAAATTGTAAAGAAAAAAGTAAAACCGTCACTATTTTCAGATAACATGATACTATATATAGAAAACCCTAAAGGCTCCACCAAAAAAAATCTATTAGAACTAATAAATGAATTTCATAAAGTTGAAGGATACAAAATTAATATATAGCAATCTGTTACATTTCTATACACTAATAATAAACTATAAGAAAGAGAAATTAAGAAAACAATCTCATTCACAATTGCATTGAAAAGAATAAAATACTTAAGAATAAGTTTAAACAAGCTTGTGAAAGACCTGTATTCTGAAAATCATAACACTGATGAAAGAAATTGGAGATGACACAAATAAATGAAAGAATATATTGTGCTCATGAATGGAAAGATTTAATGTTTTTAAAATGTTTATACTACCTAAAGCAAACTAAAGATTTAATGTAGTGCCTTTCAAAATACCGAAGATATTTTTTACAGAACTAGGACAAAGAATCATAAAATTTGTGTGAAACCACAAAAGATCTGGAATACTCAAAGTAATCTTGAGAAAATTCTCAAAAAAGTGTTAGCAAACTTAATTGAAAGAATTCAACTTTGGACAACAAAGTTGGAGTATAATGCTTCTTGATTTCAAACTATACAATAAGGCTATAGTAATCAAAACATTATATTACTGGCATAAAACAGACATGTAGATAGATGGAACAGAATAGAGAGACCAAACATAAACCCACACTTAAATGGTCAATTAATCTATAACAAAGGAGGCAAGAATATACAACAGGGGAAGAGAGTCTCTTCAATAAGTGGTGGTAGGAAAACTAAACAGCAACATGCAAAAAATAAAACTGGACCACTCTACTACACTATGAACAAAAATAAGCTCAAAATGGATTAACAACTTAAATGTAAAACC
>NW_006443225.1:407961-422641 GCF_000325575.1 Pteropus alecto | reverse complement strand
TAAATATATATAAAACTAAACAAGGGTAACAAAAGAAAAAATAAATAAATGAGACTGCATCAAACTAAAAAGATTTTACACAATGAAGAGAACCATCAGCAAAATGAAAAGGCAACCTTCTAAATGGAAAAAGGTATTTACCAATAATATATTTGATAAGGGTTTAATATCTAAAGTATATAAAGAACTCATACAACTCAACAAACAAAAAACAAACCAATTAAAAAATGGATGGAGGATCTGCACAGACATTTCTTTAGAGAAGACATACAAACAGCCAACACATGAAAAGTGCTCAGCATTACAAATTATCAGGGAAATGCAAGTCAAAACCACAATGAGATATCACCTCACACCTGTCAGAATTGCTGTTATCCAAAAGACAACAAATAACCAGTGTTGGTGAGGATGCAGTAAAGGGAACCGTCATGCGCTATTGGTGGGATTGTACACTTATGCTGCCACTATGGAAACACTATAAAGTTTCCTCAAAAAGTTAAAAATAGAACTACCATACCACCCAACAATTCTAGTTCTGAGTGTTTATTCGAAGAAAATGAAGACACTAATTTGAATAGTTATATGCTATGCTATGTTCATTGCAACATTATTTACAATAACCAAGATATGGAAGCAACCTCAGTGTTCATTGATAGATGAATGAATAAAGAGATGTGGTATATTTTGTAAATGAAATATTACTCAACCTGGGAAGGAATCAAATCTTGCCATCTGATACAACATGGATGGACCTAGAGAATATTATACTAAGTGAAATAGGTCAGAGAAGAGAAATACCATATGATTTCACTTGTATGTGGAAGCTAAAAAACAAGACAAACAAAACGGAAACAGATGAATAGACACAGAGAACGAACTGGTGGTTGCCAGATGTGAGGGAGTGGCAGGATGGGGGATGGGTGAAAAACATAAGGGGATTAAGAGATACAAAATTCCAGCTATGAAATAAATAAGTCAGATGATGTAATGCACAGCACAGAGAATATAGTCAATAATATTGTAATAAATTTGTATAGTGACATTTATTAGGTTTACATGGCTATCGCTTCATAAGGTATATAAACATCGAATCACTATATTATACACCTAACACTAATATAATATTGCGTGTCAATTATATTTTAATAAAAAGTTATTAAAAGAATATTCTAAAATAATTCTATAAGAAATGATAAAATATTATTAATAACAATATTTAGTTAGCACAAATTATAGGCATCGATGTTCAATAGAACCAGGGTAAAGAGAGATCCAACTACAACTAATCTTTAAAGATAAGGATGAAAAAGATGTAAAAGGAGAAAATGTCCACAGTCAGGACATCTGTTTCCAGTAAATGTTATGTTATATGCAGGAATTCCCTTCAATCGAGCATTTATGTTAAATTCTTCACATCAGTGACAATGCAATAAAATTTATTTTGATAAAATATTGTTTGGTAATTAGACAGAAATAAATGTCATATACTTGTGAGCTGAGCTGTGAAAAAGTGTGTCAATTTTCTAACTTCTTGATAGAATTCCCTTTGAGTGGTTATGGGAAGTGCCCTTCCTCACTGAAGCACTCTGCTGCAGAAAGGAGCAGAGCTAGGGGTCAATGGCTGCTTTCCTCTTGTTCGGGATTTGTTTAAATCATAAGTTAACAAAGTGTTGAAAGCAAGAGAAATATCCCACAAAGTAAATCAGAATCTTAATAAAGTAATAACCTTCAGAGCTCTCTCTTAAATCTTGTTGCTCATAATTTAACTCTCTCATAGCACCTTTTGAAAAGTTTAAAGTAAAAATGTCTTTCATCTTAAATATGAAAAATTAGCATTTATTCCCTAATAAATTTTCCTAACAGCAAATACTATATATCACCGCTAACTTGGGTTAAACTCATTTGAGTACATTTCGAACTTCATTTCAATAACAAAAGCCTTAAAATGATTTACAAGTACACTCTGGCTTTTCCTATAATGTATATTTGTAATAGATCTTAAATACTATTATGTATAATATTGTATAAAAGGAATAGAGATAAATAGAAAGTTACAGGCTGAAGTAGTCACCAATCATATTAGTCCCTGGTACACAATAAGCATTTAATAGCATTTATTGACTAAATACCTTTTGGACAACATCGACTAATTTATGGGTCCCCCATTTAGTTTATGATGTACTTCCAACCCAGTGATGCATGGTCCAAATGCGTCATCTCAATGTATGATCACTAGTGATTTAATCATTTTTGCATATGTATATATTAATCAGGGATTTTAGTTACAGACACCCTCATCCTCTCTGGCTAGTTTAAGCTGAAAAGAACTTAATGAAAGAATTTTTGATAGATCACTGAATCATTAAGTATCCCAGAAGTAGCCTCTGGGATAAGGATCCAGGAACAACATGAGAAACCAAGCTGTGGTACTGGCCTGGTTGAGAAAATCGTTCTTGTCACTGCCTGTGCTAGTTCGCAGGACTGCCATAACAAGGTACTGCAGACTGGTGACCTAAACAACAGTTCTGGAGGCTAGAAGTCTGAGACCAAGGCGTTGGCAGGATTGGTTTCTCCTGAGGCCTCTCTCCTCGGCTTACAGACAGCAGTCTTCTTGCTGTGGCCCCCAACGGTCCTTCCTCGTGTGCTCATCCCTGGTGTCTTTGTGTGTCCACATTTCCTCTTATAAGGACACCAGTCAGATTAGATTAATGTCTTCATTTTACCTTAATCACTTTTTTAAAACCCCGTCTCCAAATACAGTTATATTCCGAGGACTTTAGTGTGTGAATTTGATGGGGATAGAACTCCACCCGTAATACTGCCTTACCTAGGACTAGAAGCTACCATTTGCTTTGTTCCCAGGGACTCTGCTTTCTGGCAACTGACTCTGTTGCCAGCACCAATGCCTGGCAGACACCTTGTAACAAAAATCTCCATTGTAATTGAGCCAGCTAAATGTATGTCCTGTGTTGAGCCTCTTTCCTTATCTGCCCCTTTCCAGTCAGGCTTGCATGGGTGAATCTGATTGGGAGAGCCATGCTCATAGGCCTGAGTTTGAGCTAGGATGAAAAGCTGAGTTTTGGTTTCCATGCAGAGAAGATGAGACTCAAAATACAAAGAGATCTCCGAATATAAAAGCTTATTCATAAGGTGATGGGCAGCCTCAACACTACAATGTATAAAATTATGCCACTAAAATATAGCATAAAACAGAAGAGGATCTTTCATAATAGCCAAAAGGTAAAAATGACCCAGTGTCCATCAACGGATGAGTGTGTAAACAAAATGTTCAGTATATATATAAACATAAAATATTATTCAGCTTTGAAAAGGAAGGAAATTCTGACACATTCTACAACATGGATGAAACCCAGGGACATTATTTTAAATGAAATAAGCCAGAGACAAAAAGACAAATATCATATGGTTCCACTTACATGAGGTACCTAGACAAGTCAAATTCACAGAGACAGAAAGTAGAACAGTGGTTGCCAGGGGCTGAGAGGAGAGAAGAATGGGTAGTTATTGTTTAATGAATACAGAGTTTCAGTTTGGGATGATGAAAAAGTTCTAGAGATGGATAGTAGGGGTGGTTGCATAACAATGTGAATGTGCTTAATGCCATTGAATTGTACCTTAAAAATCATTAAAATGGTAAGCATTATGTGTATTTTACCACAGTAAAAAAAGAGCAAACAAACAAACAAAAACCCAAACAAAACCCAGAAGAAATTGTTGCTAGAGATCAGGGGCTGACTCTGTCTAGACTGGAGTCTTCCTGACAGGCTTGAAATTAGCATGGGGAAAGCCTGAGGGAGCTTGGAGCCCTCTCAGTGGGAAGACTCGCTCACCCCTGCTCCTGCCTGCATTTCAGTAGACAAACAGCTTCAAGTGCTTGCTTTGCTTTTCGTGAACTTGAATGTCTTCTAGTTATTTGGCTGCCTCTATTGCCTAACTTGGCATCCAGAGAGTCTGTTGGTTAGGACTGCATTCAGCTGCAAGATAAATAAAACCTAGAATTATAAAAGTTATCAAAAAGTCACAAATGACCTGAACAAGTAAGCATGTTGTCTAGGCCTGTTTCCCTGGGTGGAGCGCCAGGACTGTCCACTGCACAGCAGGTTCATCTCATGCAATGAAAAGTCAGAGATGGGGGTGGGGAGAGGGCAGGCTGTCTAGAGCTGGCGAGATGGATTCAGACTCTCTATAATTTACGATTTTTAGTGGCACCCCCATTTTAGGATGAAACTAGTGTACTTCAAAGCACTAAGTTTTTATTCTAGAAAGAAAGAAGGTGAAGAAAGTGAAGATGAAGGGCAAAGTGTTAAATGAAAACAGCAAAAACTGTTACTTTTCAAAGTCCCTGGAGTTTCTTCCTCTTGTATATCATGGGCCAGAACTTGTAGAGTGTTAGTGTCTAGTTCCACAGAAGAGGAAAGGAGGGCAGGGAGGCTGTGCAAGACTATCTAGTGGCAGATCTCAAGAGTGTCTCACCCAGGACTCACCCTACTTCGTATGCCACTTTGCACCAAGTGCCTTAGGTTACCTAGTCTTTAAGGCCCCATGACTTGAGACATAAATGAATAAGACAGTGTCTCCTCTAGTATGAGTGGATTGAATATAGAATTGATTTTGCCAGGAGGATCTCCTTGTTTCTACATGATATTTTTTCCACATGATTTTTTTTTCTAAATTCTTTAGATTTCTTAAAAGCACAGCTACAGTGGGACTTCACTCCAATGAACAAATGCTTAGTGACAATTTTTGTGATTAATGTTGTCAGATGTAAATATTTCTCAGCAATTTTTTTTTTTTTTTTTAGCTTCTTTAACAGTCAGATGCAAGGAGTTCCTTGTAAAATCCCATTAATGTAAGAATCTTCACTGGCATTATGAAATAGTGTTCCTTATTTCTCTCTCAACCAATAGATTTATTTGAAAAAGACTGTCAGTGTTCTTAGAACATTTCTGTCAGGTGTGCTAAATAAAAGTAAGCTGAAGTCTGCGATGGCAGATGTTTGACTGTCTTTAAGCAAATATTAGAGGAAGGAAAAATCCAGTAACAAATATATTTTCTTGATGAGTTTCCTTCAAGCAGAAAAATTCATTGGAATATATTTTACCTTATGTCAACCTTGTGAATAGAATCAAATTAGAGCTGATTCTCTTGCAAAATTATGTCACCATAGAGTTGTGCCCTTTGGATTTTGTGAAAAATGAGCCCAGTTGAATGTCTTTGCCATGAAGTGTGGGGGAATTAAACAAGACAGAGTGGCAGCTTTCCCATAAAGCGTTTCATTTAAAAAAATCTTTTTAAAGAATTTTGAATTGTAGAAATATATACATAACATAAAATTTACTATTTTAACCATTTTGAGTGTGCAGTTCGGCGGCATTAAGTACATTTACATTGTTGTGTAACCATCATCACCGTCCATCTTTAGAATCCCCTGATCTAAATTGACCTAAAAGGTACCTGAAATAAGTGTGATTGTATAATATTTGCTCTTTTGTGTCTGATTTGTTTCACTTAGCATAAACTCCTCAAGGTTCACCCATGATGTAGCTTATGTCAGAATCTCCTTCCTTTTTAAGATGTATACATACAATAATATTTCATTGTATGTATACACCACATTTTGATTACCCATTTATTTGTCATTCGATACTCAGATTGCACACAACATTTCACAGTTATGTGCCATATAACGACGTTCCATATATGACAGTGATCTCATAAGATTATATGGAGCTGAAAAATTCCTAACGCCTAGCAACTTCATAGCTGCGATAACGTTGTAGCTGCGCAAGGCATTACTCACATGTTTGCAGTGATGCTGGAGTAAACAAACCGACTGTGCTGTCAATTGCATAAAAGTATAACACATACAATTATGTACAATACATAATACTTAATAATCATAAAAGACCGTTACTGGTTTACATATTTACTATACTATACGTTTTGTTATTTTATTCAAATAATTAATTTATTTTTATTTAAATATAGTTGGCATACAATATTATATTTGTTATATTACTTTCAGGTGTACAATATAATGATTTGACATTTTTATACCTTACAATGTGATCACCCCACTAATTCTAGTAATCATCTGTCACTGCAACTTATCACAATATTACTGACTATATTCCTCTTATCTTTTTCCACCCATTCTCCACCTTCTCTCCTCTGGTGACCATTTCTTTGGTCTCCGTTTCTAAGTCTGTTTTTGTTTTGTTTTGTTTGTTTGTTTGTTTGTTTTTTAGTTTCCACATGTAAGTGAAACTATATGGTATTCGTCTTTGTCTGTCTGACTTATTTCATTTAGCGTAGTACCCTCTAGGTCTACCCACGTTGTTGCAAGTGGTAAGGTATTCAAACTGATTTCTAGGAGCAATAGATAGATTGATTTCTTCCAATTTTTTTTTGTCTTAGAGATTTGAAATTCTTTCCTTTTAAATTTCACAGAATTTGCCAGCAACACAAATCTCCAAGAAAATCAAAGCACAAAGACTTCATTAAAGAGAAATGTAAATGGCAATAAAATTGACATTTGGATTGGTGATTCTGTTTCATCAAGTTGTAATTAACTAGACTGAATTCTGGTCTAGTTTTTCTTCCTTTTGGTACTGAGTCTGTGAGTGAGCATTGAAGGCCACAGCTAGGATAGAAGATATGTTTTTCTGGCTTTTACTGATTTGGCAATGTTACAAGGTGGGAGGATGTCATTAGTACTTGGGAGAATCACTTTCCTGAGGCTAGTGTCATCTACATTTATTTAAACTAATAACTAGTTACTTGTTATTCTTGTTATTAAGGACCTGCCACCTGCCAGGCATTCTACTAGGTGCTTTCATCACAGTGCTTAGGACATCCTCACCAAACCCTGAAAAGCATTTCTAAAGGAGCAATCTGGGCTCAGAAATGTGGAGTCTTGCCCATGACCTCTGAGTATTCAAGGTGAAGGAGGAGCTGGGCTCTGACTATGACACCAAGCCGATCCCATTGACCTTTCTAGGTTGCCTTGAAGCAGGCAGAGTAAGCATTAAGAGGGAGTAGTGATCTCAGACACAAACAAGTTGTACCTATGCAAATGCTCACTATGGTTCCTCATTGCTGATCACACCCGGAAATAATTATCCACTTCTTTTCGCTGATCCCCTAACTCAGACCATATCCTCCATGAGGGTATCCTCTTGGTGGTTTGCCTACCTCAACCTCTCTCTTCTTTCCCCATGACACATGCCTCTTTGTCAAGCTCTACCATCGGGGTCCTGTTGACAGGATGGTGGGGGGTTGTGTAACCATTGTAACTCCACCTTCCCATTAGCCATGTGACCTTGGCAAGTGCTCAACTCCACCGGAATTCAGTCTCTCCATCAGTTAAGTGGGGATGATAATGATGACAGCACATTTCATCAGATAGTTTTGAAGTTAAATGCATTAATAGTTATAATAGTAGCTAGTACATAGCAAGCATGATATTTTTCAAATTGAAATATGTGTTTTAAAATTCAAAGCATATTGCAGTTTAATTGGCAGTATGTTTTCTTAGTGGTCTACAAATTAATGGTGTTTTAAAAAACCAAAGGCTTCCTAGACTTGATGAAGCAACTGGGTTTGTTAAATCATATTAATGTCTTGCTTTTCTTATCCATTAAGAAACCTCCCATATTAAACCAGATTCCTTCATCATGGCCTTCCTTGGAACACTCTAGAATATATGGGGCGAGGAAAGAGGTGGAATATATCATGCAGTTAACACCTCTGTGTAGACATGGCTATATTTTATTTTATGATCACATCATTCTTTCTTTATCACTCTGCAGCTTTGCATATACTTTTTTTTGTTGTTAGAATGAAATTCTCTCATTTGTGATTGCAAACCCAGTCTTCTTCTTACAGGTTAAATGCCATCTTCTCTGGGAAGCCCTCACTGACACTCCCAGAAGAATTTATGTCCTTGTCAGTGCCTTGTGTAGATTGCTGCCATAGTGTTTTGTAGTCATCTATTTACTGGCAGTTATCTCACTGTGTTCTATGTCTTTGAGCACATCCGCTAGGTTCTAAGCACCCAGAGGGAGGCATGCAAATTTAATATTCATGTTTGTGTCTGTTCGTGTCTATAACCTTGGCACTGATTGGCATTAAATTATTTTCATTAAGTGTCTGTTAAATTAATAACATGGCTCATGACCTTTCAGAATCTCAATTTTCTTTTCTAAAAAACTAGGTGATTAGACCTATTGATTCTTGGAAAGAAAAGTATCACCCTCACTTCCCAGCTGCACCAGATAAAACTCTACAAAGAAGTTTTCTATCCCTGAGAACACCTTTGTTTTTGATCTCAAATCATAACACAATTTTTACAGATTTCTATAATGATGGCAGAGAGAGATATGAAGAAAAACTTGTATTCTTATAGCTAGACACTTTCATAAATAATTAATATTTCGAGAAACTGAAATTTGTCGGGGCTTGTTCATGGTTCACAACAACAACAAAAAATACTTTTTCCCAAAAGTCATTTCATTAAATAGGGTGAATACTGATATTCCTTAAAATTTACAAACAATTAAAAACTAAAAGAAATGGCATTTTGATACAAATTTGTTAAATCTGCAAGTGGAAAAATAATTTCAAAAAAAGAGGATTTGTTCAATAATATCAAATTGTAATTTTATGCAATTAAATTGTGGATAAGCAGCTTGGGAGCTTTCAGTCATCTTCCAAAAATGCCAACTTTGAAAGTTGTGAAATGCTTGTGCTTTAGAAAAGATGATAGGAAGAAAATTCATTTCAATATAACTCTAATTAGAGTCATAATAAATTTTATGTTTAAATAATCATCACATGATTGCTTGTAATTTGCTTCTGTTTTTTTTTTTTTTTCCAAAATCTTTTAAGGCAACTAGTCAATGGTTGATTTTTATTTCAAGTTTTAATCTTTTATTCTTCTGGACACCATTTTAACATTTAATGACACAAGTTAATGTTTATATCTGTCTTTCATAATATTGCCTGAATTCTTGCTTTCTAGAACCAGGCAGCTGATTGGTCAATTAGATTAAAAAAATAAAGCTTCAAACACTTATTTTTCTTTTAGTCATTGTATTGAGTTTTTAACTCCTCACCACTTAATCATTGTTGTGTTATTGTGTAATTGGTACCAAAACGTCAAATACAAAGTATATAATAAAAAGGAAAAAAACAGATGTGGAGAGTTTTTTTTTCTTTTTTCTTTAATATCTTCATGTTAGCTCATAGCAACAAATCGTTTTAGGAATATGAACTTTTTCTCTTTATAAGAAAAATATGAAACAAAGCAAAACAAAATGCAAACAGCAATAAAGCAAAAATTTTAAATAAATACCGTAAATCTCATGAGCGCCTGATAATTGGGTAAGAGAAGTCTCTTAGGCTCTCGGTGGTCAATTCAAAGCCAATGGAAATCTATGTTTGCATTTAGACAGACGTGTTTGTTCTTCTGGCTGCCTCATAAAGGAAACCTTTTCAACAAAAATAAAAATTCTTGTGAGTACGAGTTGCACATTAAGTCGTTCTGCTACTCGAACAGCGGATACGTGCTGATCTGCATAGACTTACTGCCCAAGATGAGGACAGAGATGAGAGGAAGTGTTAGGAAATTTACAGCGATTGGAATCTAAAAACACAATATTTTGTATGTTTTGTGCATTTTTCATGTGTTAAAAAATAAGATAAAAGGCCCAAACGGAGTCACTTATGCTAAGTCCCATGTCAACCAAACTCAGAGTTAATTACAGTTTCTGTGCTCCGAGAAATGGAACCTTAAACCAGTCAATCAGGAAGGAGTCACCACTCAGCACTAGTTAGATCATCTGCCTGACAGACCCCTGTCATCCTAAAGGAAAGTGAATTTGCTATAACCAATCGTTTTTTTGCCTAGTTTATCTTCCTGGTTCCCTCTCCCTTCTGCCTAGTCTTTCATTTTGTACAGCTCCTCAAGGCTGCTTTTTACCTGCTAGATTGGCTACTGCCAGATTCATGAATCGTTGAAGAAAGCCAATAAGACTTTTAAATTTCCTCAGTTAAATTTTGTTTTTAACGTTTTCTTCATTGTATTTTTCAAAAACTGCATTGTATTTTTAGTTCGTGACAGATTGGAGGAAAAGGAAACATACCCAAACCTTGTCCACTTTACTTGCCTGAAGTGCCCACATTTGTCCACAGGATGTCGCCTCACTGCCAGAGTTGCTCTTGAAAAGGACAGAGACGTTCGGTACCTGAGCAGCCCCCAGGTGGCTGAACACTAACCACCTCAGCTGAAGATTTAGAACAGAACGTCCATCCTTGACAACAAATGCCAACAGATTGCTACTTGGTATAATTCTTTATTCTCAGGAAGCAAACAGAAGGTATAATTCCCCTGATGAATAAGTGTCCCCTTGGTGCAGTAATACTAGGGGCGATCATGACAGATTGTGATGGTGCAGGGGTGCCTTTGATAAAGAAGGTTGGTGGTATAATCATTGCTGGCCTTCCAGACCAGTGGTTTTAGCATATTTTATGGCAGCGGTTCTCAAACTGTAGCGCATCAGAATCATCTGGAGAGCGTGTTAAAACCGGGAGTGCGGAGCTCCAGCCCAGACTTTCTGATGCAGCAGGTCTGCGCGTTCCCAGGGGATCTGACGCAGCTGGTCCGGGACCACGCTTGGAGAACCTCTTCCCTATGGCAAACTACTGGAGCCTTGGAATTAGACGCTGGTTCAAATCCAAGCCCTGTCTCTGAGATAACCGAGTAACCTGGGGCAAGAGACCTGCCCATTCCGAGTCTCTGTTTCCTTAGGTTCAAATAGATATGCTGATAGCGGCAAGAATAGTTTGGGGCTGTCTATGTGGCATTTAGCGAGAGCCTGGTGTTCATGGAGAATCTGGATTTTGTGGAGCCTGAAGTTTATACAATTTTGAGAAGAAATAAGAAATTATTAATGTAAAATTGGATTAAAATGATATACTTATTTAGAATAAGAAAAAGATAAAATGAAATATTTAAAGTTTACCAATGCCACGATAATCAGAAAATCTGGTAAAATAGCACGTTTTAAAAAATTTCCTGACTCATCTCTTTAATAGTTTTTCTTTTCTGCACTTTTCACCTTCATTTTCCATAATTGCCTCTTCGTATGACTATTATTCTGGACTATGATTTTCTATATCCAAATTAGAAAGACAATTCAGTTTTACCTCTAGCATGGTTGAGTTAAATCTGATTTTGTTTTGTTTTGTTTTTATTAACAGCTCAAGAAATTTCTTTCAGCTTCACAGATGGTAATGTCATGTAAAGTTTTAGAATTGTCATCAAACTGGGGAAAATCTCTATCATCTCTTTCACAATCAAGCTGTAAGATTTGGGGGCATTTCAAGCTTTCCTATGCAGGTCATCTTAAATGCTCTTTGAATTGTTGATTCTCTAACCACTTGGTTGTGGGTACTCTTGTTGCAGTATTTCAAGTTTTATGTTATTGGATTAGTTTCCTATTCTACTATAGCAAGTTACTACAAACTTTGTGCCTTAAAACAGCACAAAATTATTCTCTTCCAGTTTTGGAGGTCAAAAGTCCAAATGGATCTCAGTGGGCTAAAATCAAGGTGTCCACAAGGCTTTGCTTCTTCTGGAGTTCCAGAGGACAATCCGTTTCTTTGCCTTTTTCAGCTTCTGTTACTCCCTGAATTCCTTGGTTTATGGTCTTTCCTCCATCTTCAAATCCCGCCACATAGCATCTTCCAATCACTCTCTGCCTCTGCCTCCCTCTTCCACATTTAAGACCCTTGCGATGGCACTGGGCCCTGTCAAATAATCCAGCATATTCTCCCCATCTCAAGGTCAGCTGATGGGCAAACTTAATTCCCCTTTGCTATGTGACTTGACATATCCTCTGGTTCTGGGGATTAAGACACAGGCATGAATACCTTCGAGTGTCCCATTATTCTGCCCACTACAGTCATCTTTATAAATGTTTTATGTCAAAACAGCTAAGCACGTAACTCTTTTTCACTGTTCTTATGATTCACTCCTCTACACAATGAAGGAGTTGGTTCCCTATTTTTCTTTAAAATTTATTTATTTTAATGAGCTATTGCTTTTAATCTGATCTGAAAGTTAAAAAATTTCTTTTCAATATCAACATAATTTCTATTAATTTCATAGCTGTTCTTTATTAATATTTCACTGGCTATTACTTTTTTATTTAGCTATTCACTATACAAATAAAGATGACAAAGGTAGGTACACTTAATATATGTCCAGAGCAAGAAGCCATATATTTTCATTATTTTTTAAAGAAGTGCTCCAAAGCTCTTTCGAAATTCGTATTGAAATTTTATCAACTTTTTGAATAAATTTATGCATGTTGTTTGTGTTCATGTTTTTCTCTTGCTTTAGAAACTACGTCTTAGATATGTAAAACATTGCTGTTGCCTCATTGCAAAGCTCAAAGAACTACAAAATAAGCAGATTGTCTTGTCTCGTTATATTTCAATTCTTTAAAGAAAAGTCCTATTTCCATATAACTACGAGATAGGTCCCTAGAAGAACATATACATCAACTACAAAATACCAAAGTGGCCAACATTTTCAGGTGTTGTGGTGACAATTTTTCTCCAAAAGGATGAAGAGACTACATTGTAGAAATCTTTTCAAGTTTCAAGACAAAGGCCAGATAACTAAATCCCTCGTGTAAATGTTAGAACCCAACCAAAATCTAGGTTACTTACTGAAATTCTAAAGGGAGAGAGAGAAGGGCTCTTAGAATTGAGCTTTCTTTACTGTTCTTAATAAATATTCATTCTCATGATTTATCCTACTTGTTAATCTCCAAATTCCAAGAATGGAATCTTTTTGACTTGTTTTGTGTAATATCTGAAATGGCTGACACCATGGCCTCAAAACATGTGGAATTATCTAGGAAAAACTCAACAAAATTTTGAGGAGAACATGGATATATTTCCAAATGTTTGTTATTACTTTTGTAGCAAAGAATTGGAAGAAGGCCTGTGATAGTAAGATGCTTTGCAGATTTTGAATGGCTTTTTTGAGTGAAGCCCATGCTGTTTTTCTTTCCTTTAAAAATAAATTTAAGGTAAAATACACGTGACATAAACTTTACTATTGTAATGATTTTCAAGTATATAATTCAGTGGCATTAAGTACATTTACGATGCTGTGTAGTCATCACCATTATCTAGTTCCTGAACTTTTTCATCACCCAAATGGGAACCCCATTAGGCAGTTACTTCCCATTCCCTCCTCCCCTCATTTCCTAGAAACCACTAAACTCTTTCTATGGATTTGCATATTCTGGAATCTCTTCTTATTTCCTTTACTGTATATTTTTTAGTTATTTTCTTAGTGTTACCTTGAGGAGTACAATTAACATCTTAAACTTAAAACAACCTAGTTCGAATTAATACCAACTGAACTTCAATAATATACAAACACTTTGATCCTATACATCTCTGTTCCCCTCTTTGTATTGCTGTCATGGATGACATCTTTATACATTTTTTGTCTTTTAACAGATTTACAGTTATTGTTTTATGCATTTATCTTTCAAATCACAGAGAAAACTAAAACAGGAGTTACAAACCAAAAATAAAATAATATTTGCTTTTATATTTACCTTTGTAGTTACTTTACCACTGTTTGTTATTTCTTCACATGGCTTTGAGTTACTGTGTAGTGTCTTTCATGTCACCTTGAAGGACACCCTTGAGCATTTCCTATAGGGCAGGTCTACTAGAAATAAACTTCCTCAACTTTTGTTTATTTGAGAGTCTCTTAATTTCTCCTTCATTCTCGAAAGATAGCTTTGCCAGATATAGACTTCTTGGTTGACGTATTTTTATTGCCCTTGTTCAGTACTTTGTCTATATCATTCTACTGTCTTCTAGCCTCCACGGTTTCTGAAAAAAAAGATAGGTTCTATATTTTATTGCTATTAATATCTTTCCTTTATCTTTGGGTTTTGACAGTTTGATTATAATAGCAAACTGTTTTGGTGTGAACTACTTTGATTTATTCTACTTAGAATTAATTGAATTTCTTGGATGTATAGATTCACATATTTTATCAAATTTGGAAAGTTTTCAACAATTTGAAAAATGTTTTTCTGTTCCTTTGTTTTTTCTCTCCTTTGAGACCCCCATTATGTATATGTTCGTCCACTTGATGGTGTCTGACAGAGCTCTCAGGCTCTGTTCATTTTTCTTTCTTCCTGCTACTCACACAGGATAATTTTATTTGATCTATCTTCAGGCTCAGTGATTCCTATTCTGTTTGCTTAATTATGTTCTTGAACTTCTCTAGTGAATTTCTCATTTCAGTTATTGTACTTTTTAGCTCTAAAATTACTATTTGGTTCTTTTCATAAATTGTATACCTTTATTGATATTCTCTACTTGTGAAGACATCATTTTCCCAGTTTCCTTTAGTTTCTGGCTCATGGTTTCTTTGAACTCTTTGAGTGTATTTAAGGCATGTGTCTTTGTCTAGTTAAGTGCAATGTCTGTGTTTCCTCAGGGACACTTACTGTTAACTTCTTCTTTTTCTGTGAAGAGGCCATACTTTCTTGCTTCTTTCTATACTTCACAGTTTTTTTTATTAAAACTGGAAGTTGAGTATTATAATGTGCAAAAA
>NW_006443225.1:361309-407356 GCF_000325575.1 Pteropus alecto | reverse complement strand
GAACACAGCTCCTTGGGGACAAGGTCTGCTTGGCTCCGTCCAGAACCAGATAACCACACTGGGAATGCAGGTGGCTATCTTCAAGACCTCCACCAAGCTGGGAATAAGGGGAGGCTAGAGTAACACAATGTTCTCTCTCAGTGTGACACCCTGAACACTGGCTAAGTCTTGATTTGGTTGCTGTAAATCTTTGATTATTGTCCAGAGTTCTAATAAGGTTGATTCTGACAGTTTTCGCCAAGTTTTTAGTGTTTCTGTGGAGGGATGGCCTCTGGATGTCCCTACTCTGCTATTTTGCTGACATCACTCTAAATATATTTTCAATAATACTTTTAATATCTATTTTATGACCTATAATTAATTCTAGTAAGCACTAATTAAACAAGCATAGTGCCTAACTTTATATTTTACATGGGGAAGACCGCTGATACATATCTGAATGAGGCCTATACCCAGACGTGCACCATCGTCAATTCAGCTAGGTGCCTTAATACACACCGAGCTGAATTGTCTCTTTACAAGACTTCTTCCCTTTATTCTTAAGAAAGTCACCATGTATTATTGATTTACTTAAATTGTCATTTTTTTCATTATTTGGTTGATTTCTTTAATCTTCACGTAGTTCCATGAAATTTGCATTAAATTGTCATTTTTTTCATTATTTGGTTGATTTCTTTAATCTTCACGTAGTTCCGTGAACTAACTCACGAGGAATCCACAGAGAAAAAATGACTTTTTGGAAAGAAGGGTAGGAAAAGGTAATTTCAGTGTTTTAGGCTGTACACACCTGTCTGGCAGCCACGTGGATTTTTTCTGGCATTTGAAGCTATATGGGAGAAGGTGATAGATTGTGAATTTAATCCTGTATGATACTACTCCTTCAAAGCATACTCAGGGCCATCAAGATTGCTATGGGAAAGATGAATTCCTGGAATACAAGACTTGTTTAAAGCAAAACATTTTCCTTGAGAAATTTCCATGTTACACTGAATTGCTTTTTATAGTAACATAGTAATGCAGTGAGAAAATGGAGAGCTTTCAGAGCAAGAAGTCACAATATTTGGAGTTTTGATTGTCACTAATAAGTTCAACATGTTATGCCCCCTCTCAAGGTTAGGAGAGAAAGATTTTTTGCTGGTCCATATATCTTTGAGGGCAGGCATCACATCTTTTGCTTCCCTTCACCTACCCAAATGCCTACACCAATGTTTCATAATTAATAGCTGCTTAACAAACTTTCTAAATGCATGAATATGCAAAATGTCCTCATTTGTAAAGGATAGAGCTTAGACTTAATGATCTTGGAGATCTTTTCAGGTTCTGATAGTCAAACATAAAGCATTTTAAGCAAATTATTCTGATTCATTAGTTACATATTTAATAAAATTACTAAAATTTATTTTTCTTTTATTTAAGAAACAGTGTTAAATATTATGATCAGGCAAGAGAGAAGCACTGGCTCTGGAGTCAGGCCTGACATTGAATCCTGACTCCATCTTTACTGCTGGAGGCTTTGGGCAAAAGTTAAGATAACACCTCTCTTTTAGTGTTGACATATAGAGTAAATAACAGAAAAAATAATAAAAACAAAAGGTAATAAATTTTAAGCCAGAAACTGCCACACACTATATGTTGTAGATATATACATTATATGCCACACACAGTTACCCAGTGAGAAAGAACCATTATTACCCCATTTTACGAATGGGGTCACTGAGGCACTGTTAGTCTAAGCAGCAGACCCAAAATGCACAATTGGTGAGTGGAGAACAGGGGGTTTCAACCCAGGCAGATTAAAATGAAGCTTCATACAGTACTGAGTATGCATGGTAAGTGTTCAGTAGATGACAATGAGTCAGAGCAGCTGTCACAGCAGTGGAAGGCATGGTGGCAGCAGTAGGAGCTGCATAGGATACAGATGACCCTTTGTGTATTTGTAAGGCTGTGTGCCTTTTCTTAAAGGTCTTGCAGACTAATAGGGAAGGTAAACATTTAGACCTAAATGATGTAATGAAGAAATAATTTCGATGCTGTTGGGGAACAAAAGGGAGTGATTTGGACTAGTGACTGGGACTGGGGGAGTCTTCAGGTAGAGAGAGCGTGAAAGAGTACAGAATTGTGATTACTTCAATGGAGTGTAGGTTTTAGAAAATGAAGTGATAGTGGGCCAACTTGGAAAGATTGTCTAAGTCTGGATTGTGAAGATCCCCAAATGTCATGCAAAGGAGTTTGGATGTGATCCTGCAGGTAATGAGGATTTTAGTACCAGTCTAAATAGCATCTTGTGTATTTTCATACAACGTCCCGCCTTTGGCTAGGTTGGATCCACTGTAGCTATTGGCCTAGAATTTGAGCTAAACAAATGGGTGTAGTATAGACAATGGCTGCCAGGACACACAGGCGGACACAGACAGGGAACAGGGGAGCATCTGCTCCTCCTTGCCATGTTCTATCTGACTGCCCCCCAGCTCCACAGTTTTAATACCAGAATCATTTGGTAGTGTTTGCCACCTGCTGAAAAATCTCAAAGTCAGGTTGCTGTTCTCTCCTCAATCTCCCCTCCCATATCACTACTCCACAGGCCACTTGGCTTTGCAGGATCATTTTCAAAAATGTTTATAATGTCTTACTACTGCCTGTTCCATCTGCTCCTCACTCATGGAGGCCTGGATCCTTCACAAGGCCTGGAAGTCAGGCACACGGCACCAGGAAAGGTTAAAAAATGCAGTTTCGCTCTTTCTCTCATGTGGTCGTTTAACTATCTTTACATCCATCTTTCTGCAGATGACTGAATGCAATCTTTCCTTCAAATGAAGCCAAGCCTTAAGTTAATTCTCAAATTAAAAAAATAACATGGACCATTTTACCATTAATATCAATGGGCCAGCATGACAGTGCTAATACAGACACACATAGGAACATGTTACACACACACATACACACACAAACGCCTGTTCAAAATAAATCTTCCATAGGTGTATTTTGCTAAAACTCTGTGTGTGAGAGCTTATATGTGTATACTTCATTTTTAATAGATGCCAAGTTAAAATTCTAAATAATAAAAATCATTCTTACTTGAGAGATGAAGAGAGTCACTATATTCACACATGTAATGTCAGGATGATCTCAGTAAAAATGATATGGGTGTTCAGGTGTGCAGAAGCGTTTGACAGGAATACATTTGGTCAATATGGTTTAAAAACTATCAGCAAATAAAAATGTGATGATTTTGAACAAAAATATTTAATTAAAGTTTTAAGAAAACCTCAGCTATATGCTCCTATTAAAATATATTATTCCTTTGAAGATATTAGTCATGTTTAATTGTTTTCAAACGTACTTTTTTTTTTTTTTGCCTTAACTGGTAATATAAGTTTCGTAAAAGTTATCCTAGATTAGCATTCTTGCTTCTTTGGTTTAATATATCCTGACTTGAATATTTCTGTATTTGCATCTGCTGCCTATGGAGAGTGCATTTTGTTTGCTAATTAAAGTATACAGAAAAATCAAAGTTCTCAATCAGCAAATAGCAAGTGGTCTGTCTTGGTTTTATAGTTGTAGTAAGGACTCCTCCTAGTGGACTTTCTCAGAATTATTTACTACATTTGTAGAAAAAGGCATGAGGAAAAGTAATGGCATAAGATCAATAAATCAGAACAGCTGATATATTTCACCAGTGGTACAAAAAAACTTCTTTCTGCCTTTATGGAATAAATTAAAAGAACTTATGAAGTACATAGAACAAGTGTTGGTAATAAAAAACCCTAGATTCAATTTTTTGTTATTATCCACCTAACATCTTATTATGTACCTGGGAGACAAATGTAATTTTATTATAGAATTATTCAGATGCATAGATAAATATGTTAGAATTTCCTAGAGGTTCTCTTGATATTTGTGAAATTGCTTGAAAAGGTATTTTTAATAGCACAAGATCAAAGTAAATGTGTGATTTTTTTAAAAAAAAGATATACATGGTGATTGCTGGGTCTTATGAAAAATAATTTGTGTCAAATTATAGAATTTAAACACAGGAGCAATAAACTAAAGTTTATAATTAAATAAGATATTATTTATAGGATAAGTTCTGATATGTTTATTCTGAAAGCAACAAAAGAATTTAGCAGAAGCTAATGTAATTGCAGTTATCAGAATTACACAAGACACTATTCTTTTTAACCCTGTTGGCCAGATCCTGTTTAGTTACTTCCTGGAACTCTGTGCTGTATAATTTTTCCAAAATCCTATTTACCGAATACACATGTGAAGTAAGATCCCAAAGATAATTGTGGGTCCTTGACTAGAAAATTTACTTTTACTGTGTTTACTACAACACTGTTGTATGAACTTCCTTCTTTTAGTATCTATAAAATATTCTTGAGCAGAGAAATGCTTAGCTTTTAACATCACTATAATGTGAACAAACACAAATTTTATCAAAGAGTTCGTTTCAAATAATAAAATGAGACATTTTTTAAAAAGTAGTATTCTTCCAGTTTGCCAAAAAAACAAACACAAAACCCTTTCATTGGGGCACAGTACATCCTTGTTTTCGCTCTTACAAATGAATTAATTATAGTACTTGACATTACCCCATACGTTTGTAATATGAGAAGTTGTAAGCCACATCCTTGACTCAAATTATTTCTTATTGGTAGTTCAAATAGCTTTTTGAAATAAAGCTTTCTGTGATTAATGCACCTCTATTATGCAATTTAATGAACTCATTTTCATGTTTTTATGACTAAACGCAACTTCTCTTTAATCATGAGACACTATTCTATACATGTCACATATTGGATACACAAATAGTTTATTAAGCACTGCTGTTTTGAAACCTGTTGGCTTATTAACACTTTCAAAGAACACACTCTTTTCTCCAGTATCTGAAAAAATTTCTGATTTAATTGGTACAGATGGAACATTAAATGTAAACTAAACAAATATTGCAAAACATATCACCATCTTATGGAGATCTTTATATACCAGTCATGATTTATTCCGATGGCTATGTTTTAAATAGGAAACCGTTAAGAGCAACTGTTCCATCCAGACTAATTTTTTACTAAGGCGTATGACTGTGAGTATGACAGACAGCCAAGGGTCATGACAGGAAAAGGGCTGTGCTTTACAGGTAACTGCCATACAAAATAATGG
The DNA here is from genome assembly GCF_000325575.1 of Pteropus alecto. Classification (NCBI taxonomy): domain Eukaryota; kingdom Metazoa; phylum Chordata; class Mammalia; order Chiroptera; family Pteropodidae; genus Pteropus; species Pteropus alecto. The sequence goes on along the minus strand of NW_006443225.1, from coordinate 402,199 downwards.
ATTAGCATGGCTGGAATAATCACTGATTTGGCTTGTTTATAACACATATTACTTTTAATATATTACCTGCTGTCCTCCAAAGGCATCATGCATAGTCTGATTCTTGGATCAGATTTCCTGAGTGTTCCCCAGGCACTGGCTTCTTTTTACCTCAGTGGTACTCAAACTAGAGCTAAAGGTCTTATCAAAACACAGTTTGCGGGGCCCACCCGTGGAGGTTCTGATTTGGTGAGACCTAGGAAGATGTGTTTTCTAACGAGTGCCCCAGAAATGCTGATGCTGCCGGGTGACGACTGCCTTTGGAGTAGCACCGCTCTGCCTGAATCTTTCCTTCCTCAGGCCTAAGACTAGTCTCTCACTGTCCACATATCTCTCATTTTCTTCACTTTATCGACATTCATATACCTCGGTATTTAGCACATACCATATTATATTATTTAATGCATATTTGGTTTGACTTTAAATCCCTTGAGAGCAGGGGATAGAACTAACATTTCATTAGAACCATGTATCTCAAAGTGTGGGCCACCAAATATCCTTGTCAATGTCTCCTGGGAAGTTTGCTAAAAAGCAAGTTCTCAATCATACTCCAGAAAAGATGTTTTGGGGATGGGGTTCCAAATTTGCATATTAACAACTCCTCAGGTTATTCTTCTACACGCTAAGAATGGGGAACAACTTCCTGGAAACAAAACCCTGTACATCAGAGGAACTCCATGTCACCTGACAGACTGGCAAGATGCTTATGGAGTGGCACACTGTCAAGGAAGCCGAAATGCAGGGGCTGTGCTAAGCAGAGCCAAGGTACAGACCCAGCCTCTGTTTCCATTCCCAGGGGGTCTGGAGAATGTGTTTGAGATTCTGGCACAGGAGCACAGCAATTCCTCACAGCACAGAGCTGAGCTGGCCCATTTCCAACCCCTGCCTGGGAGATACATCATGGGATGGTGAAGGAAGAGGGACACTTCAGCCTGGCTAGCCAAGCATGCTACAGCAGCCAGGAGGTCAGTTTACTGGGAAGGTCAGAGTCAGATCTCTCAGAGATCAGGCTGTATAATCAGACCTAATAATCCCAAGTTGATCTCTATAGGAACACAGACAGTATAGGGAACAGACTGGGCTTGAACTTCATGATGCCCTAGCTGTTTATATCCATTGCTCTGGGAGCTACTCTCTTTTGTTCAGAAAAGCCTAGTGGGAATGAAGAGGAAAAGGCACATTCAAAGGCAGCTGGGGTTGGAAGATCATCTTCCAAGATGGCTTCTCCACTTGTACTCTTGGTTCCTCTCTGTCTTTGATGTGTTCTCACTGTTTATTTGTGCTGTCTCAGCTTCTAGGTCCCCCTACATGGCTTGGGTTTTTCATAGCATGGTGGTTTCCAGTAGTCATACATGGCAGCTGGCTTCCAAGAGAGTGCCTGGAATCGCGGCATCATTCTCCTGCTGCAGTCTATTGGTCAGAGCAGACCCAGGGCCCCTCTCTCTCAGGGTGGAGAAACACACTGTCCATCTTGATGGGAGAGTGGAGAGGTCTCATCGCAGAATAGCGTTTGGAGTGGGGAATGTTGTTGTGTCCATTTGTGAAAAATAAAATCTTTTACTTTTAGTAATGAAAGTTGGTAAAACACAATGATTGATTGGGCATATGGAGAGCATGAGAGCCGTGAGTTAGAGATTATTCCAGGGCTTCTAGGTTCAGGGATGGGAGATGATGTTGGTTCTACCAATACTGCTTTATGCAAAAGATGAGTTTAGTTTTTAATATGTTAGAATGGCTGAATATGTGGTGTTAGGGAATTATTTCAATGGAAATATTCAGTAATTAGCTTGAATCTGATATTTGTGTTTGAGTTTACTATGTGGATCAGCATGTATTTGGAAATCTTAGAATGGATAATGGCACATAGGGAGAGGGCACAAGTTGTCAAAATCTATAAACTGAGGACAGAAAACTAGGATAGCTGTCATATAAGGAGTAGCAGGAGACGGAAGGATCTGTCAAAGGGGAGGATTGATTGTCCTAGAAATGAAGATAGTGAACCTCTTTAAAGAAAGGACTGATCAACAGTGCAGCAGAGACATGAAATCAGATCAATTCTGAAATATTCTGATATTTTTGACTGAAGTTAATTGAATGTGTATTTGAATATATAGTTTCAATAGAGCTGTGGGAAGATGGAGAGAAGCCATAAATTGAGAGATGAAGGAGAGAAAAAAAGTGGAGAAACTGCTTTTTGGAAGTCTGGATACAAAGGGGAGGGAAAAAGATAAGTTAGGTAGCAGCCTAGGAAAAGTCATTATAAAGATGACATATTGATGGGCCAAAGAGACGCAGCTAGAGGAGAAAGGGGAGAAAGGGTGTGAGCATAGGAGAGACGGTGCTATGTGCTCCAGTCTGGAATAAGCGAGGGGAGGTGGGAGGAAGTCAGCAGGGAGAGGAGGAGCCAGCACTGGCAAGAGGACCTCCTCATACTCTGAAAGTGAAGGAAGGGCCTTAGAGCAAGTTTGGCCATGAGATAGAAGCAGTGTACGGTGATTTCGTCTGATAGCCTCTGTTTTGTTGAAATATTATAGGCAAGTTAATGCTCTGAAACTGAAGAAGTTAGAGACTGCTGGCATTCTGAGGAAAGTAGTAAAGATTTGAAATATTTAGTCAAGGTAAGAAAATGGATCAAAAATAAGAAAAATGACCGACTGGTGGTGATGTGATGATGTGGAGTTGAAGACTACCCATTTTTAATGGCACTCTGTGTGACTTTCTAAATTTCTTCATTAGTAGTGGGGACATATGGAAGGAGGAAAGGGTATGAAGAAATCAAGGGTGTTTTTGAGTGAAGAGTTCTTGCCATCCGTTATGGGATCCAAACAAGATAGCAAAAGAAGAAAGAGAGGTGAGCTTCGCTAGCTCAATAATCAGTATATAAAGTAGGATCTGCTATTAATCTTTAAATTAAATGATTCAATTACTGATTGAAAAGTTGACCATTTTTTTTCCTCTTATTTCCTCGGTGTAGAGTTTTATAGTACAGCTACTTTGTGAATCAAATGAAGTCATGCATGTAGAGTATGTGAAAAATATAACGACATGCAAATATAATAAAATGAACAAGGTTACCTCATAGTTATTTAGTATTTTACAGTTCTCAAAGATCATTAAAATGCTTTTATCCTTTTAAAACCAAGTAATGAATAAACGTATTCAAGTTATAAGATATTAAAATGATGTAAACAGATCAAAAGATGCGAGTCACCTGCCAATAACATTCCCCACCCTGACGGGAATCACTACTTCGTCTGTTGTGCAAGTAGCTCTCTCCTAAGTCTGTAGATGGGAGGTTTCAGGATGGGCCGTGGAGCAAGCAGGGCTTTGGGGTCAGGGAGTCCTAGAGCTGCCTCTGTGTATCTGTGTCATCATAGGCAGTCTTCTGAAATTACCAGGTCTTTAGTTTCTTCATCTCTAAAATGGGTAAGGGGGAAACTTCGTTGGAATCTGTTTTCAATTTTAGGAATAATTAATTTTTTTTTTTTTTGCAAAATGTATTGAGTCAAGATAATTTCCACTCTAAGAAAGTATGTCCTTTCTAAGCTTTAGTTTCTTCTTACAAAATTGGTATGAGTATCAAACATAAATGAGAGAATACAAATTAGAGTCACACCAGTGTCAGGGTTTTTTAATTCTCAAAAGTGCCAATTCAATTTCCCAGGCTCTTTAGTTAAGTTTCTTTCAGAAAAATGGAAACTATACTACTTGAACGTGACAAAAAATGAGACAATGCAAAACACAAAATGCACTGTAATAGTAAGGAGAACCTGTGCCTTCCGGATAAGAAGGCTGATTCCATCCCACTGATCGCTCCAAGAAAAACCCTAGATTTTCTTTGGGTAAAGTTGACCATTTTTCTATTGCAAAGAAAAAAATTTTTCTTGCCAGGGCAATTATGCTTTTCTTGACCAAAGAATTAACCTTTTAGAGGCCTACTTATAAGTCTCCCACTGGCCGTTTTTGTTCAGGAGAATTTTTCTCTATATTTGCCATAACAGAGTTCAAGGAAAAAGACCTAGATGAATCAATGCCCTTGAAAGGGCCCTCCCAGCAGCCAGGCCCCTTCTCAGCCCCCTGGCGAGGAACCTCTTCTGAAGAACTTGCTCAGGAGGTTGGGTCTAAAAGCAGCAGAGGACCCGTGACTCAAGAGGGCAAAGGAGTCACGCTACACACTGTGAAAAGCCCGGTGTACAGTATTTTAAACACAAAACGCTATTTGGTAGTTTTTCAGAATCAGAAGCTTTAGGTTTGGGTCATTAGTCTACTCCCTGTTCCTAAATAAGTCACTCAACATCTACTTGTTCTGTTCTGTGACTTATTCTGTTAGAAAGATGCCAGGCCAGTAGAAGCATAGTAACAAAAACATGCAGTTTTCTCAAAGCTGTAGCCTCTCACTGGTGCCTAGTTCTGTGTACAAACCTCGAGTCCTTGCCATTTGCTTATCTTGCTTTAGGAGTTGCGTTAACAGTGAGATGAGAGAAATAAAGGAATAGACGAAGAGGCTGGTCTTGGCTTCGCTGCTGCCAGCTGACATCATAGGCAGCTATTTTCAGGGACATGGATCAGGGGCTCTGTCTTGAGAGGAGATAGGCTTTCAGCCCTCTGAACATTATACTTTGCTCCAAGGAAAAATAAAGGCTTAGAAATTTGGACTTGGGGATAACTACCGAGAATGCCACGTAGCAAGGCTGTGAATCTCTGAGATCTTTTCAGTCACGGATACTTCTAGAGACATGCTCACCCTCATTTCTGGCAACTACCAATCTGTTCTCTTTATCTATAAATTAAGTTTTTGTTTTTGTTTTTTAGATTCCATATATGTGAGAACATACAGTATGTGTCTTGCTTTCTCTGACTTATATCATTTAGCACAATGCCCTCAAATTCCATCCATATTGTCTCAAATGGCAGGATTTCCTACTCTTTAATGGCTGGATAATATTCCATCATATATATACCACAATTTCTTTATCCAGTCACCTATACACTTAGGTTGTTTCCATGTCTTGGAAATAATGCTACAATAAACTTGAGGGTACAGATATCACTTCGAGATAGTGTTTTTTTTTCCTTTGGATAAAAATCCAGAAGTGGAATTGCAGAATCATATGATAGATACATTTTTAACTTTTTGAGGAACTATTTGTTTTTGATTTCAGTTTTTTTTATCATCAATCAAGTAAATCTTCACACATATAGAGACCAGAAAGCAGAACTAGTCTTACATATATCCATTCATCTATTATTTTTAATTCAACAAATATGTGTTATATGCTTCCTAAAGGCCACCTTCTGCGAGGCTGTGAGGATGTTACCAGTGTACCTTGTAACTGTTTCTTAACTGTTTGTAGCCTCAATTTCTTCCTGTGGAAAACAAGAACAATTATGTCAAGAAGGTGCTTCACTTGTTAATTATAAACGTTTTCTCTTTGAAGAATTCAGGTACCAAATAGTCACCAGGTACACTGGCAACATCCTGCAGTAAATAAATTTGCTTAACTGCACTTAAGCCAGCGTTTCCCAAATTTATTTGGCCACCAGCTACTTAATCAGGTTCCCTGAATTTGAGATATGTGGCTGTACAAAAGAGGTGGAATCATGCTGGCACATCCTGGGTACAGTGACTGTAAAGGGAGCCAGTCTAACTGCTTTAGGATTAACCTTAGGGGTAGTGACCTGAGGTGGGGAAGGAGAGACTGGTCAGAGGGGGGCCTGGGGCAGGACAGACAAGCCTGGCAAGCAACCACAAAGAACTGGGACTGGATCTGAAGAAGGTAGTGGATCCATGGGAGGGTCCTGAGCAGAACAACATCAGGTTGGGTCTTTGTTTTAACAGGATCCCCTGGCAGGCAGGTACAGGCCGCAGGCGTGTGCAGGGTGGACCAGACAGAGAGGAGGAAGGAAGCTGGGAACTGTTAGGAGACTTCAGCTCTAATCTAGGCAAGAGGCCTCTGGGGCTGGGCACAAGCTGGTGGCAGTGGCTATAGTAAAAAGGAATTGAATTCTGTAGTGATTTCTAAGGTAGAGCTGATAGAGTTTGCTAATGTGTTAGGTGAGAAATCAAGTCAGGATCATGGATGTTACTGCTCAGAGAAGTTTGATGAGCAAAATAGATGACATAAACTAAATGGTGTCCCAGGACCAGTCTGGGTCAATCAGGCTTTAGCAATGACAAGCTGTGTGACCCAGAGCTTCTCCAACAGAGGTCAAAATACCACTCCATGGGATGAGATGAGACAATGCAAATCCAGGACCTATAGGGGCCGAACTACCATAATTTTTAGCATATATTGTAGGCCCATTTAGAAACAGAAATGATTGCTATTTAAATAACCATAATTTTAAAACATGCATAACGATTAAATAAGTATAATTAAAGAAGTGGATATTGGGGAAGAGAAAAAGTTGAATCTTTAAATATAAGTTTATTCTGGTACATGAATATGAGAATGTGGGTGCACAAGGAACTGAGAGAAAACGGTGAGAATGCATCTACAGTAACAAACATCCAGTGAAACTTGTTGGAGTCTGTAAGCAAATGGGCAGCACCAGGTGTGCATAATTAATCTTTTGTTCCAATTCCTGAATGCAGTACAGGAGTCAGCTCTTTAGAAATCCTCTTCTCACTTGCTGTTGAAGCTGTTGTGGCCAGGTGTCCTGAGTCTGAAGTAATTAAAACCCCTCACTCGACAGCAGAAACCCCCTCGAAAAACAATGCCAACCTGTTAGCAAAGAAATGCTAGGAGAGGAGGAGGTAAAATAAAGGATCTTTGTGAGGTAGGTTTTTCAGGGTTTTCATGAATAAAAGGGAAGATGTGCTATAATTACATGACCTCCTTGGCCCAGTAAGATGGCCGGTGGTCAGTTCTTCCTGGAAGGGGAGACCAGGCGGCAGTCCCAGGAGACTGGGGAGGCACCTGGGGGTATATGTGTTGTAAGGTGCCTCAGGACGAAGACACACACCCTGCGATGGGCATTTATGCTGCATGAATATGTGAGCACTTGCACTGCTTGGCAATCTTATTTGGACAATGTGGTTTTACAAGTCTGGCAAGCTCTTCAGATGTGAACTTTACCTAAGTAAATAAAGCCATCTGTCTCGTCCAAAGTTTTCCTTTGTTTTGTATTGAAATGGCTTCTTAGGAAAATGACTACGGATTCAGCTGTTTCAGGAGAAACAAGAAACCCTGCTTTCTTTTCCTTTTTTTATGTTTAAGGAAAATAACCACTTTAGAATGAAAGACTAAAGAAAAATCTACAGAATTCTAGTTCAGCAGAATGTAAATTTATTTTAAAGAAAAATGCTAGGGTAGTTTAAGTTATTTTTATTATTATTTGTTGAGTTTTTGAAGAATGGTACAACTTAAGGTAACTAAAAAACACTATTTTTTATTCATATATTTATAGAATTGCCGTGCTATATATAATTTATCTATAACTTTAAAAACAGATCTGACTACAATTAAACATGTAAATAATAATTTGCTTTACTCTGCATTGCAAATTAAATTTTTTCTCCCTGAAATAACGCAATTTAAAATTCTTTAAGTCAGTTTGTAAAGTGACTGAGAGGTTGTTTTCATACTCTTATTTTTAAAAACAATTATCTTGTCATCACCATCGAGAATATGTGTCACCATAGATTTAGTGAGACCATAAATCAAATATAGGAAGCTGTGGTAAGCTGCTCAAATAAAAAGCAGTTTTTCATGAAAACATAGTTTTCAGTTTCAAATTAAAATTAGCTTGTGCTGAATTTTGATTCAAAATTATAAAAAACTATTTTTTTTGTTTTAAACAGGAAAATTCAAACTTCAAAGTTGTCACTAAAACTTAATCCCTTTTGGAAATTAGCTTATGCTAATAACATAAGGCTTGAAATAAATGGCAAAAAAATTATTGTTAACAAAAGTACTTTTGAATAGATCTATACTCAGTTAATTGGATTAAGATTTTATGTATTAAATTCTTTAACAATTGACAGTGAAAAATAGACAATTTGATAACTTACCTAAAATTACCAAAATTTTGTCAGCTTCCAAAGAGAAAGAATATTTAATTAAAAAGAAAAACTATTGAGGAAAGTATTTTTCAATGAAGTCTTTCGAATTCGCCTAGAAATCTTCATTCTAAAGTTTGTTGATAATTTTATATATTGAATTTGATACCTGACTGTTTTGACAGAATGCTGTCTGGTTTATTAATGTATGTTATTTATAAAATTTTATGAATTATATTTTGTATCTTTCTTGATTCTAGTGCTTTATGAAGTAGTGAGAAAGCTGAAAAGAGAAAATACTACATTGAAATGAATAAATTGGCTTCATGTTTTAGGAAATTCACATTGTCTTGACTGACATATAGTCACTGAATAGCAAGAAAAACTGATACGAGATATTGTGGCATCATAGCTTTGAGTATTATTCAGAAGTGGCACAAAGTGGTACAAATAAAAGAAAAATAATGTATTAGAAGCATAATGAATCCATACATTATGAAACTTTAAAGTAATCATTCACAAGTTTTGACTGTTAATAGCAAATTATTTGATATGACTTGGATTTATATGTTACAATGGATAGCAATGTATTAACATACTATCTACATTTCAAGATTGAGAACCAACAGCTTAGACAAATTATTTAATGTTTGTTTGCTTCAGTTTTCCTCTTTATATGACGAGTCTTGGATATTTTCAGTGTGTGAAACAACAATTTCACTATTGAATACTGAAGGACTTAATATTGATTGTTGATTATTGAACAGTCTTCCTTTTGCCCATCTGAATTTTTCGATACAATTTAAACCCATTTTTTTCTTATTCTTTGCTCTAAAAATATCCATGTGGGAGAGATAAAGAATGGACCAAAAGAACTGAAAAATTCTTAAAGATCATCTATCTGGTCTATTCTCTCTCCAGTCTACATTTTATAAACTGTTGAAAAATTGTGTTATTCTTAGTGCTTTATGTAGCTTTCACTTTATTTGCTTCATAATTTTAAAGCAGAAATAGATGGTCTGTATATGTATTAAGTACATTTATCTCCTCTGTAAGGTATTTACAACTATAAATATTGTTTTTCCTGCCTTCAAACAGCATGTACACAGGCAGGTCTGAGGTGCTGGGATCAGTGGGCTGAGAGTGTATCGTGTGCCCATAGCCAGTGTGGGTGATATGTAGTGAAAGACAAGCCTAGGAGGGTAAAGTGAATGGATTTATCAAAAGTTTAAAAAAATGTAGATTCTCTGGGTGAGTGACCCCTCCACATCATTGTTCGATGGAGTAGTAGAAAGGTTAAAATGTGAAGAGGCCAGCAGGCCAATTAGCAAATTCTTGTAAAGTCTTAGGCAAGAGATTTTGAGTGCTTGAATTAAGACAATTAAGATGAGAATGGACAGGAAGAAACAAAGTTGGGAGAAATTTATTTTATCAATGGAATTTATGGGCTTTTATGGAAATTTTATTGTTGAATAAAATGGAAAAAAAAGGATTGAAATCTCTGGGAAGTTTATCCTGTGTACGTATGCGATGATGTGATTAACTACAAGAGGTGATGTGGATGAACTGGGATGAGGGTGGCATATTAGTGTGAAAATTACCGAAAAATACCACTTACTATCATACCTCCTGTAAAAGTTTTTAATGCTACAAGCCACACGCTGTGGGGTCCAACAACCCTAACCAAATTGCAGCCAACACTGAACCACTTCCTCCATCGTATTTCACTTCTTCATCCAAATGAGCACATTGAAAATCTCGAAAATCTGTCTACCTCATGGATAGAAATTTAGGTCAGGTCCTGTAAGAGTAATTAACCTAAACAGAAGCTTTTACTGACAAAATGCACATAATTTTTATCTTGGCCATTATTGGGTAGAATGTGTTAGAATACTAAAAGGTAGGATGTCTTTTAGTACATATGCCATTTAAATCATGCTAAGAGTGTCAATTTTGAAAGTTGTTTCTGGGTTTGATAAGCAGAGCCTTCAGGTAAGGAAACCAAACAGATTGTGAGGCATTCTGACATAATCACTCATCTCACAAGCCCTTGTTGAGTACTTTCTGCAGGCTGCTACTTCAATGGGCCAGAGTTGGCTCTGCCTCTAAAATGTGGCAATGTTTATTGAGTATCTATAGCATTTTGATAACTTGAAGAGAACATAATATAGAGTATATTTTGTTAGCTAAACCAATCAGTGGCAATTTTACCAAATGTTAAAAATTTTCTACAGCATAGCAGATCAGATACATCTCATACTTAACTCATTTAAATTTATTTAGGTGTCATTGTGTTAATGTCCTTACTTCCTTAAGGGTAGGGCCATTTCAGAACATCTCTGTCAAGGTAGTCATTGTCTAGAATTCTCTTGAGTAAAAAAAAATATGACGAAGGCTCATTTTGACTATTGGATTTAATATTTCTTTTGTTGCTTATGATGGAATTCTTATTCCTAACCATGTAGCTGAAAGGATAACTTTGTGCGTGTAAACCAATGCAAAGTTGCTCATGCAAATATTTTTGAAATGTTAGGGTATTGCTCTGGCTGATTTGACTGCTATTTTGGATTCTCCCCTGTTCTGTTTTATTGATGCACTTGGTTTCCAAGTAAATTTCCAAAAGTCAAATACATTTAAAGTTTAACACGCCTCAAAGTATTTTTCCTTGGTTCTAAAATAACATGTTATCCACTGAAAAATTCTAATTTAATAGATTTTTCAAAAGTGTTTCAGGCAGCATTCAGAATTTCAAGCCAAATTTCAGAATTTGTTATAGTTTGTGAACTGATTTGAATCTTTGCCAAGGAGTGCTATAAAAGTTGACCTTTAAAGCTTTACAAATGTTGTAACTGTTCTACTCTTTTGGATTATTGCTTGAAGCAGACATAAAGCATTTTCAAGAGCTTAACCAAGATGTTTTGAAAGAGATCCGTATATTTTATTATGGTTCATTTTATTTCTATAGCAATAGGATGCTGGGATATTTGCTTTTCAAATATATTTGGTTACGGGTATTAATACTATCTAGAGCTAGTATCAAACTGTTTGATGCTGATGCTAACCATGAACACCTGTCCTAAACTTTAATGATAATAGCTTTCCTTGTTATTTTCCAAACTTCATTAAATAGGACAATGTGAAATTGTGATTGAATAGAAAAAAAATGCATTGCTGTATTTTTGGCAATTTTGCTTCTAAATGAAAGTTGCATTACCACATGGTTGAGACTAGTAACAAATATTTTTCTATTGCCATTTTCCTAGGAATTACTTATATTAAATTTATTCAACACTGACATCTATTTTTAACACCATAGAATCTATCTAATTATAAGATCCCAACTAAATTCTTTGGTTTGGCTTTTAAACACCTTCCAGTTTATTTGCTTGCTATTGTATTTAAATCAGAGAGTCTCCAAGAACTATCTTTGAAAAATGAATTTAACATAGTTTTCACAATCTTTCTGGAAAAGCAGTCTTAGATTTTTTAAAAATAGATTATCTGTAAATTTTATTACATATGTCAGTAGATATTAGCCAATTAGCTCTATCATTTATCATTACAATTGGGCCTGAGTTTCAAAAAAATTCTGTGCTTTAAAAAACAAAAGATAAGAGAAGATTCATCTTTTAACTTTTTTTTCTCCCAAGAAACTCCTTGAACATTTTGATCAACTTAGAATGTGGCTAATCTTTATTTGCAAAGCCAAATTTATTAACAGTATAAGCCTGAATCTTTTATACAGCAAAAGGAATTTTTTTAGGTTTTATTTTCTCTCTTAATTAATTATTCATTTAACTATACAATAATATCGGTCCACTTTTGAAGATGAGAGAGAAAGGGATTTCTATATTGATCCACACAAAACATGGTTAGAATTATTTTGAGAAATATTGAACACAGAGACCACAATATAACAATAGGGTGTGGGTTTTGTTTGTTTTGTTGTTTTACTTTTGCTTTTCCATGAATACTAATTTCTAAAAAAATTTGATCCTATCTAGTTCATATGGGTCCCGAATAATTAAAGGTAATATTAAAACCAATGCTGTGTCAACTACTGCATCAAATAGTGCTTTATAAATTAACCCTTTGGTATGTTTTTTTCTGATGGTCCCTAGCAGCCCCACCCCCACCCTGGCCCCTAAAGCTAGGCATGCTAGATTTTCATTTACTGTTCATATCATTGAACAATGATACCATTTGGGTGAATTAGGTGAAACTAATGGCAAAGAACAATGAAGAGTCTTCACCTCTCTAAACAATGACAGTAGATTAGTCCTTATGGTAATTAGCAGCCATAGAAAATATGTTCCACTTTCACCTAGAGATATTACTTAATTTCTGATTCAGTCTTACACAGAGATGAACTAAATGCAAAACACCTGCTTATAATAAATAAATCTGTGTACATTAGCATAAAAGTTTTGAATATGAACAAACGGAAAAAGGAGAAGTTGGTATAAGACTAAAGTTGGAGTCACATGGTTTCAAAGTTTGTGGAAAGTTTTTTTTCCTTTTTTTTTTTTTGTTCTGAGTATGTGTCAGGGTTTTAGATGTGAGTCCTTCAAAGTTGTGATTACATTTTTCCCTTCAGCTGGTTTGGAGCTGATTTTCTTTTTTTTCCTTTTTTTTTTTTGTTCTGAGTATGTGTCAGGGTTTTAGATGTGAGTCCTTCAAAGTTGTCAGATTACATTTCCCTTCAGCTGGTTTGGAGCTGATTTTCGAACTTCTTTCACAAGTAAGATTTTGAACAATTTTAAAGATATTATATACTGGCTTTTTAATTCAAAATTCAGATATGTTGCTTTGGTTTTATTACTAAGAATTCTTTTTCCACCTTTCATTTTCTTTCTGATACAAATTTATTAGGATATTTTAAAATTTTACTGCTTGTGTAAAAAACAGTCTCTCTTTTTAGTGTAAGATTAATGTTTGGTTTAGGATGCTTTTATTTTCTGTTTTATTTTTAACTAGTCTGTGCTTACTTTTAAAGGGAACTCAATAAACACTACCTTGTAAAAACCTCACTATCGTTCATATTTGGTAACTAAAGCTAAATGAAAATTGCTAGATGTGTCCATAAAAGCATATATTTGTACTGAGATACCTGACCCATACTGGGGAAGAGGATATGGGATAGAGTATATCTAAAACTTTGCTACTCTTATTAAGTTATGAAATATATTTTTTTCCAAATTCCAGTGAGTCACTCCACTCTCATCAAACTGTCCTGTGTTACTCACCAGCACATATGCACAAGGCTTTTTAAAACCTAAGGCAGCGTCTAAGGCACATCTACCAGGGGCTTCATTGCAGCTGGTCCCTTTTACCCTGTTTCTCTTTAGTGCTTGTGCTTGAAATGCAGAGCTCATTATGACCATCATGGTTGTATGTCTCTTTACACTTGTTTTCAGGTATATTATGGATTTGTGTTAAGAACCTCATGGGACAAATGTTGTGTTGTCTTCTTCAAAAAATTTTTTTCTGTCTGGGTATCCTGAAATGGTGCAATGTTGCATGAATAGCAGACATTTAAAGCATTATTGCTAAACGACTGAGTTAAGTGTCTATTTATAGAAAATAATTGTTATTTTTTTGTATAATAAAACTCCTCTCATGCTGTGAGTTCTATGCATTAATTTCTTGATTCTGATGGTGTAATATCTGTCCCATAATCCACATTCAGTTTTTGACAAAAATATCTTTTCTATAAAGATGTGAGGTGACTACTTTGTCTATAAAACAACAATCCACAAAAACAGTTGGTGAAGATCATATGATGTATGATCACTAACGCAGGCTAGAAAGTCTTAAATCCACTCTCTTTGTTTGTTATGAAGATATTAGATTAATGGGTTGCTGAATGCAGGTGATTAAATAAATTTATATTTGATTGGATTCCAGGGAGTCAGCAGAAAATAACATTTTATTAACATTTTACATCTTTTTTGATTGGGCAGGAGTTCTAGAAAGTCCTTTGCTGAAATATTTTCTTACTTCTTTACAATAAGCCTCACTTGATTTTAGTAACTTCAAGTTATGTTATGGAACATAAAACATAAAATATAAAATATGTCAAAGGTATATAGCTAGTTGAACAGAAGGAGACCAGTGATAAATTAGATTGTGATAACTATTATATTAGAAACAAAAACTATTGTAGAAGCTAATTTGAGTTAAAATAAATAACTACCTCATTTTAAAAAGATCCATTACAATGAGAGACATAACATATTACAGTATAGATAAATGCGTATAGAAAATTTGGAGAAGGGAAAATAGGGCAGAAACTTTTTATGATTCCAGGGTGCTTATCTAAGGACAATAACCACTGTGTTGTTTCTAGAAGTATACTACAGATTTGACACTGAGCTTCTTTGTAGTAAATAGGTAGTTATAACATTCATTCAATTTGTATAAAAATAAACCAGGCACTCAAGAAAAGTAAAGTGTTTCCTTTGATCTATTTGTGGATCTTTATGTAAGTGCTATGCTGTCCTAAGTATTGAAACTTTACAGTAATTCTTGGAGTCAGATGGTTGTAAGTCCTCCAGCTTGGTTATTCTTTTACGAGATTGCTTTAAACGTTTTAGGTCCTCTATTATATTTCTGTAAAAACTTTACAATCATTTTGTCAAAATTTACAAAAAAAATGCTTGCTGGGATTATGATTCTTTTGAATCTATAGACCAATTGGAGAACTGACATAACAATATTGAGTTTTGCAATTCTTGAACATGGCATAGCTATTCATTTCTTTAATTTTTCTTAATAATGTTCTGAAGTTTTAAATGTAGAGTTCTTATTTGTTTTCTGTTTTATTTATTCCTATTTCATATTATTTCATATTTTTGGTGGTATTATAACTGAATATTAAAAATATTTAGTTTTTGATTGCTTTCTGTAAGTATATAAAATGCATTTGATTTTCATATATTAACCATGCATCCTGCAACCTTGTTAATATCATTTATTAGTTCAGTTATTGTAGACTTTTCTTTCTAAACAATCATGTTACATGCAAATAAAGAGTTTTACTTTTACTTCGTTCTTTCTGATCTTTATGTCTTTCGTTTCTCTTTCTTGCCACTCTTCAATAGCTAGCATAGCACCTGTAGTACAGTGTTGAATAAAAGTAGAAAGAGTGAGAACTCTTGCTTTGCTCCTGATCTTGGGAGGAAAGTGTCAATATTTTATCGTTAAGTATGGTATTAGCTGTAGGATCCTTTTAGGTGTTATTAGATTGAAAAAGTTCTATTGTATCCTGGTTTTCTGGATATCCTTTTAAAATCGAAAGTAAATTTTTTTCCTCATCTACTTTTTCTATTAAAATAGTCATTTTGTTTTGAATTTTATTCTGTTAATGTGATGGATTATGTTGATTCTCAAATGTTAAATCAAACTTGCATTACTAGGATTAACTTTACTTGGTCATCATTGCTGTGTTCAATTTGCTAATTTTATAAGATATATTTGCATCTAGATTCATGAAAGATGTTGATCTGCAATTTTTTTCTTTGTAACATATTTTTCAGGTTTGAGGATTAGAGATATGTTGATCATATATAATGAGTTGAGCAATACCTTTTCTCTGTTTTCTGAAAGAGTTTATGTGAGATTAGTTTAGAATTCACCAGTGAAATCAAATGAGCCTAGACTTTTCTTCGCAAAAAAAGAGTTTTGATAACAAGTTCATTTTCTTAATAATTATAGGGCTATTCAGATTTTCTATTTCATTTTGTGTCAGTTTTTGTAAGGTGTATTTTTCAAAGAAATTTTCTATTTCATCTAAGTTTTTACATTTGGTAGCATAAAGTTGTTCCTAATATTATCTTATTACCTTTTGATGTTTGTATCAGTAATCTCTTTTTCATTGCTGATATTGAAAATTTGTATTCTTTAACTTTTCTTGTTCAATTTAGTTTATCAATTTTGTTGATCTTTTTCAAGAAACATCTTTTTTCTTTGTTAATTTTCTCTATTTTATTTTCTATTTAAAAAATCTATTGATTTCTACTTTTTATTATTTCCTTCTCCCTACTTACACCAGGCTTACTTTTCTTTTTAAACTCATAAAGTGAAAACTTAGTTATTGATTTTAGAACTTACTTCTTTTTAATATAGGCATTTAAAGCTACAAATTGCTATTTTTTTATCTGCATCTTATCTCAGAAAGTTTTGTATGTTATATTTTTATTCTGATGTAGTTAGAATATTTTCTAATTTCCTTTGTAGTTTCTTCTTTGATCAATGGATCATTTAGAAGTATACTGTTTAATTTTCAAATATATCAGAATTTTAATTATTTTATTTATTTCTAATTATAGTCTATTGTGATCAGAAAACATTCTCTGAAACTTTAAACCTTTTAAATGTATTTAGACTTGTTTTATAGCCAGAATATGGTCTATTTCTTTTTAATGTACTGAACTTGAAAAAAGTGTATCCTGCAATTGTGCTATAAATATTAATCAGGAGAGTTGATTGATAATCTTCAGATCATCTATGTACTTATATTTTTTCTAATTGTTTTTATCAATTTTCAGGAGAAGAGGGTTAAAATCTTTAAGTACAGTCCTACCATCATTATTAAAAATTATTATTTATCCTCTACTTTTCTATTCCTGTGTTCTCTCTTTCTTGCCTTCTTTTGGACTTTTAAATAATTCCATTTTTAATTTGTCTATTGAGCTCTTTTCTCCACTTACTTGTGTTATTTTTTTAGTGGTTGTTCTAGGGCCGTATATGTATAACTTTTCACAATTTACTGGAATTGCATTTTTTATAAAATGTAGAAACTTTATATAACCTTTATAACCATGTAAGAGTATTTACCAACCCCCCACTATTATTTATGCTATAGTTATCATATGTATTACATCCACATTAGTTATAAATCCTTTTGAATGCTGTTATAATTTTTGCTTTAAACAATCATACATATTTCAAAGAAATTGAGAGATAAAAGTCTTTTTATATTTACTTAGATATTTACCCTTTCTGATACTCTTCATTTTTTCTTGGGTATGTGTTTCCTTTGGTATTATTTCACTTTAGCCTGAATAACTTTCTTTAGAATATCTTGTAGCACGTATTTGTTGTTAACAAATCCTTAGTTTGTTTGTTTTTTTGCGGGGGGGGGGCATCATTGTCTTCATTCTCTTCCTTTTCCTGTTTCCTCTTCAATATCTTTATCTTCATTCTTGGAGGATATTTTCACTGGTTTGACAGTTTTTTTTTTTTTTTTCCTCTCACTTAAAAGATGTTATCCCACTATTTTTTGGCTTCCTTAGTTTCTGATGAGAAGTCAATGATCATTTGAACATATTTCTTGTGTATGTATTGTGTTGTTTTTCTCCGGTTAGTCTCAAGGTTTTGTCTTTGTCTTTGTTTTTTTGGCAAATTTGTTATGTGTACTCAGGCATGGATTTGTTTGTATTTATCCTGGCTGGGGTATACTGAGCTTCTTGAATCTGTAAATTCATATCTTTCATCAAAATTGAGAAATTTTCTGGCCATTATTTCTTCAAATGTTCTACCCCATTCTCTGTCCTCTTTTTCTGAAATTATACAATACATAAGAATAGTATATTATGCTTTTGGATATTGTCTCATTGGTCTTTGAGGCTCTATTTTCATTTTTTCCTCTTTTTTTCAAGTAAATTGACATTTCCTCTATCTCCATTCTGTTGGTAGGGTCATTTAGTGATTTTTAAAACTCTTTCATAATTAAAAATAGTTTTAGAATTTTCATTCGATTCTCTTTATATTTTTGTCTCTGTGTTAAATATTCCTGTCTTTTTATCCCACTAGAGGTAAATAGCCTTCTGGGAATCATTTCCTTTTTTTTTTTTTTTGGAACTATAGTTTTATTATTCTGCTAGTGCTGTTGCACTTCTGTGGGAAAATTTCCACATGGAGGGTCACCTTCCTACTCACCATCTTCCTACTCTCTAGTGCATACTATTATCACAACAGGATATCACATCTTTAAAATACATCATTTTAAACTGGAGTACCAACACTTGAAACTAATATATCTCAATAAAAATTAATGCTTAGAAAAACCATCAATCATATCTTCTCATGTGCTAATTACCTAAAGAATACCTTCCAAACTACTATTTAATAAATGATTATGATAAGGTTATTAGTGATAAATCATAGGAAGTGACCCACATGTCTCTCATTGAGATTATTAGATTGTTGAACCCTTAATGATTTTCTGGGTCTGCAACTCAGGAGTCAAAGAGGGATAGGGTCAGAGAGAATAGTGGGGACAGAGAGTTGTTTATAGCTAAAGAGTCATGCTTTTTAGACATACGTACAGGTCTGTAAGTGACTACCATTAAAAAAAAGTTTCAAAATCCATTATTTTTCTCATATCAGTGTTATCTGATCTATCAACAAATCATTCTCAGAGATTCTGATGCTTATAGTGATACTGTGGGGCAGGTTTTAATAGTAATCATTAGCCTAGGTGCAAGGAGGATGTATCTGAGGGGAAGAACAAAGGAGAAAGTCTTACCATGCGCATACAATATGGCCATTATTATTTCATCTCAAAGGATGACCAAGATCTTGTTCTATATATTGTCCTATTTAATAACCAGATTTCTAATATTATGCAATCTCAGTTCCTATATTTGATTTGTATCTTTGGTTTGATTGGTTGGAATATATTTCCAAATTTTCTTTTTTTCAAGGACACAGGAATATTTTCTAAGCCATTTCTTTTTAAAAACTGAGATATAGTTCACATACCATAAGATTCACCCTGTTAAAGTGTACAAACCAGTGGGTTTTAGTATATTCAAAAGTTGTACGATGATCAGCATTATCTAATAGTATTTAATTCCAGAACATTTCCAATATCCCCTAAAGAAACCCTGTACCCATTTGTGGTAACTCTGCATTCGCCCTCACACCAGACTCTGGCAACCTCTAATGTACTTTCTGTCCCTATAGATCTCTCTATTCTAAACATTTTGTGTAAATGGAATCATACAATACATGACCTTTTATATCTGGCTTTTTTCACTCAATATAATATTTGCAAGATTCATTTATGTTGTAGCATGTATCAATACTTCATTCTTTTTTATGGCTCAATCATATGCCATTGTATGGATATACCACTTCTCGTTTTCCATTCATCTGTTGATAGACATTTGGGTTTCCTGCTTTTTGGCTATTAAAGTAATGCTACTATGAACATTCATGTATAGTTTTTGTGTCAATATATGTTTTCATTTCTCTTGGGTATATATATCTACGAGTAGAGTTGCTGAATTCTAAGCCTTTTCTTAGAAATTTATTCTGTTATGAGAGATAACACAACTAATAATAATATTTTGGGGTTATAACTCTTTCCTTTAAAAACAAAGTGTATATTTGTAATCATTTTTATCTCTATATAGATATTTAGAGTTTTTTTTTTTTTTTTTACCATAAATTCAGGTAGCCTCCAGTGGTATGGTCTTGGGGAGAAAAGATGTTGTGATATGCCTTCTGACTGCTCTCTTTCCAGTAGCTTTTGTTTATGTTGAGTTATGAGCATGTGCCTGGGTGTGTATGTTTTGAATTTGTTTTCATCAGCTTTACTTCTAAAGTGGAAAAATAAGTCTCTTTAGTGAAAAGTCTTCTAAGATTCTGGCACTAAGTTTTGGAGATAGTGTACATTTTCATCTTTTCAGTTTTTTTCCCTTATTTTTTTTAGTAGGAAGTTGAGCGAGACTGTGACAGGGACGCATCTTAAATATAGTCTATTGAAACTAGATGTTCGGGTTCCTCTTTTTTTCTGAGGTTAGCCCATATTCTGAGTCAAATAGTGGATCTATACTTACAGGATTAAGACAGATCCCAACAAATTGGCAAGAAGCAGAGCCCATTAGTCAGAGTATACCTTGAACAATGGAAGTTAGTATTCAATTTTCATGGGATGTTTCATCTGGTACTATATGAGGGCATCTTACCTTTTTAGTTGTAATTGATCTTTGTTTTTAAAATTCCCCCAAAATAAGAGCCTCCATAATGGAATTTGAATTTCTGGATTCATAGCCATCAAAAGTCTGTCATTAAATATAGTTTAAAAACAATACATAAATTAAAAGGATGAGAGGACAAAGAACAAAGTAATGGCATTATATGGCTCTGTTCAAGGTCTGGAAAGGAAAGAGCTCAAGAGGGCTTCTGAATGCTGAGTGCAGAGCCAGAGTTGAGCTCGTGGCTGGCAAATCTGAAGTGGTCATTATTCATTTCACAAATTAGTCTGAGACATTAAGTTCTCATTTAGATTTACTAAGCACATTCATTTAGCTCCCCGACTAGAAGTATTTTTTTAATGTTCTCTTTTATTACATTAATATATGTCAAATGTAACCTCTGTAAAAAGAAAATATTTCTTGATCTTTCCCACAGCTTCCCATATCAGATATGTTATATGACCTATATTTTGTATCACTAGAATGTGAACTCCCTGAGGAAAATAATCTTATTTATGCTGGTATCTTCAGGGCTTGGTATGTCGCCTGGCTCATTCTAGTTGGGTAGATGTTGTTAATTACTTACAACATGCCAGTCCCTCCTGCAGGCCCTGGCAATAAGGAGGTTACCAAGACAGTCACATGACAGTTACTTTCAGACAACTGTCTACCAGGAAACAGACCATGAAATAAGATATAGTATGAAGCTGGCTTGCTGTTTTAGGTGGAACCCTACAGGCACTTAGACGGGACAGAACATGATGTCCAGAGAGGGCTTTCTGGAGGAATTCTCTTTTGTGGTGGAATATGAAGTCAGTGTGTGGGAGTCAATTAGGTGAAAAGGGACAGGATATGTTTCTCAGCCTGAAGGAAGCACATGAGACAAGGTTTTGACAGGTTTGAAGAAGCCAGAGAAGTCCAGTGGGAGGGAGAAAGAAGTGTTGAGGAGGATGTGGTGCAGAGCAGAGCACAGCAGGCAGAGGGCGACAGAGCCCTTCCATCCTAAGAGGATCCCTAAGCCATGGGGGAGTTGGCGGTTTACCCTAAGAACAAGACAGTGCTAAAGGTTTTAAGCTGGGATGGGATATGATCTGTCTTGTATTTTAAGAAAAGGACACTTTAGTTGTGGGGTGCACAATGACTTGGTGGGAATAGGAGAGGCTGCAGAGTGTCCATTTGCCACACTGGTGGCTTAACCTCCAGTGATAGCAGGAGACATGGAGAAAAAACACATTTAGAGACATTCTGATTGGAAATAGCAGAGTAAAGACATTTATGGCCCCAAAACTAGTAAAGGCAAGAAAAAATATAAATGAAGAAAAAATCACCTTTTTCGTAATCTTAAGTCGAAAGTGATGAAAATATCTGCCAAATATAGTAAAGTTTGGGCTGAATGGAGGGGAAACACACAGAATGGAAATATATTTCTGCAATTTCACGTTAGGCTATGTTTTCCAGCAGTAGGCGGCACAAATCAAATGAGTCCCATCAATAATTCCTTACATGGGCTAGCATAGTCTGAAGCCTGACCCCACTGCATATCTCTGTTTGGAGGAGTACTGAGGAGACATATTCTTTGTATAAAACAGACTTCAAAGTGTTAATCACCTTTGAGGTTGCCGTTCACAATATATATATATATATACACACATGCATACACTTGCTTAGGTAAAGTCTGAATCACTACCCTCATACAGGGGTTTACTTTCACCCTCCTGTGACCACA
Organism: Pteropus alecto; assembly: GCF_000325575.1. Classification (NCBI taxonomy): domain Eukaryota; kingdom Metazoa; phylum Chordata; class Mammalia; order Chiroptera; family Pteropodidae; genus Pteropus; species Pteropus alecto. The sequence continues at coordinate 380,445 of NW_006443225.1, read as the reverse complement.
GGAAAAATGCAGGGGTACAGATTGCAGAGCAGATCTCAACTGAAGCTTCCTGAGGCTTTCATTCACTCCCCTTGCTCTTCTCCAGACATTACCCACTACCCCGCCCCCCACTAAAACAAATAGCTTGGCTAGGAATAATGAATTTCATAAGTTATAAATAAAAACTGGACAAAAACCTAGCATGCAGCCTAAATGCAGCAGCCCTCCTTTATCGACAGGAATTATGTTGCAAGATGCCCCCAGTGGATGCCTTGAAATTGCAGATGGTACTGAAACATATATACCATGTTTTTTTCCAATGCATGCACATCTGTGATAAAGTCCAATTTACAAATTAGGCATAGTAAGATATTAACAACAATAACTACTAATAAAATAAAATGATTAGGACAATATGCTGTAATAAAAGTTATATGAACATGGTCACTCATTTCAGGGATCCTTTGCTGAAGTCTTCATATAGGCTCAGTACTTTCTGGTACAAATGTTGCTGTCATTCAGAACAGGTTTTCTATTTGTGTCTTCCACCCACAAATTTAATTCCTCTTCCATTTTAACTAAGCCCTATCATGCACTGTGACTGTAACTTTTGTAATTTGAGGTGTGATGGCAAAACTAACACAGATTTCTTTTTCCTTTTTTACAATTTTATGAATAGAAGATTTATTCTTACCATAGATCTTAGCAACTTCAGCATATGATATTTTTTTTCTTTCCTTATTGAGAACTTTCACCTTTTTAATATCAGGAAGCACTTTACAGCTTTTCTTTGGCATATTCAAATTGCCAGCATCATTATTTTGTGCTTAGGGGCCATTAATAAGTAAAATAAGGGTGACTTGAACACAAGCACTGTGACACTGCTGCAGTATATTTCATAACTGAGTCAGCTACCAAAAGACTAACAGGCAGAGAGCAGGCATATGCTGGGCAAAGGGATGGTTCGCATCCTGGGCAGGATGGAGTGAGAAGGTGTGAGATTTCGTCATGCTATTAAGAATGGTGTGTGTTTTAAAACAAATTGTTTATGTCCTGAATTTTCAATTTATAGCAGTTGACCTAAAGTTATTGAAACTGTGGATAAGTGGGGAGCACTGTACTAATAGAAAAAAGGCAGAAATTTACATAAGAAAAATTCAAGAACGTATATCAAAGGAAACTGTTAAAGTGTAATTGCTCGATATTTCTCCATAATATAAAAAAATTAAATTAAGCTTGGCATTACTCAACAAGAAGACATGGAAGAAAATGTAAGATGAACTGGCATAGTTCAGAAAGGATCTCGACTTTAAAAATAAAATGTTAAAAATGAAAATCACTTATAAGCAGAATTTAAGATACTTTTGACCATGCAGTTGTGGTCATGGAAGACAGATAAACAAAATGACATAAAAATAATAATTAAAAAATATTGGACACAAATCGTATTCTAGAACACAAAAGAGAATCAATATCTATATAATTGATATTCCTGAATACAAGATTTTTAAAAGATCTAAATAAGGAGCATTCAAGTACAGAAGAGATCACCCTTAATAAAGACACTTTAAGTGCTTGAAGCTAAGAAAAAGATGTCTATCCGCAGAGAGGGGACTTGCTAGTAATAGACCTAGGGCAAGTTACTTAATTCTTCACACTCATTTATTTTCATCTTCTTTAAAATGAGAATAATAGTAGTACCTGTATCATAAGATTTGGAAGACCAAATTAGTTAATTTAAATAAAGCATTCAGATTAGCACCTGAAAAATAACAATACTTAGATAAGCATGAGCTCTTTGGTTTTTACTTCTTTCTTTCTCCCCTTCCTCTTCTTTCTCTTCTCTTCCTCCTTCTTTTTATTATTAACATTACTATTTAACAACTTACCAGAAGTTTTGGACAAAGAAAGAAATAAGCTATTAAACTATTGGAAGAAAGTGAGAAATTGTCATCATTTGCTGCTAAATTGGTCTACTTAGAAAAATTAAGAAAAAAAATTCAGCCAGATTTCTAGATATAAGTGAACATACGAAAATCAACCATGGTCATATATACCGCTGTAACTCATCAGGAAAAATAATTGAAATGATATCAATTAAAATAATAATCAAACTATAGAGTTTATAGAAAATTATCTAGTCAATGATTAATCATATCTTTAGTGGGAAAATAGAAATGATTTAAACACATTTTGGAAAGGCCTGAAAAAGATATATATTAAACTCACGGATAGGATAACCATAACGATAAAAATGTTAATTTCTCAAATTAGTCTATACATTCAATTCCATTTTAATTAAAACTCCAATTGATATGTGTGGAAACTGGGAAACTGATTCTGAAATGTATATGAAACAATAACTTTTCTAACAGAAAAGTTAGATGATTTTGAAATCATGGAACAAGGGTAGGGAGTATGTTCCATTTTATAAAGCTAGAATAATAAAAGCATGGTTCTCTGTGAAAGCCAACAAGGAATCCAGTAGAGCAGAGAAGGTTTTTTAGAGAAGGTTAATATGAGGTAGCAGAGGCAACAAAAACTGATGGAAAGCGTGCTTTATTTGCTAATGATACATGGAAAATTTATCACTATTTGGAGAAAACAACATTAAATCCATTTTTACTTTGGGTGAAAAAGTGAACTCTAAATGTGAAAGGTAAAATTATAAATCAAATGAAAGAAAATGTACAAGGATATCTTTGTGACTTTCAAGAAGAAATAACTAAAAGGGGACCAAAATAAAAACTGTAAGTGAAAAAAATAGATGAATTTTATTACATTAAAATTAAAGATTTCTGTTCTATGAAGGACATCAAAGATAAAATTAATAAATAGATGATGGACTAGATGAAGATATTTGCAATGTCTAATTCCAACAAACAATCAATATCTAAAATATTAGCAATCAGAAAGGAAAATGCAAGAAATTCAATAGAAAATGAACAAAAGGGTATAAATAGACATTTTATGGAAGAAGAGAAGTGTTTAATAAGTATATGAAGAGATATTAGTTCTCTAGTAAATGAAAAATGCAAGGTGAAACAATAGTGATATACAAATTTAAACCCATGTGGTTATAGCCTTGTTTAAAGTCTATTTTGTCTGGCATAAGTATTGCTACCCCAGATTTTTTTTCATTTCCATTTTCATAAAATATCTTTTTCTATCCATTTACTTTCAGTCTATGTATGCCTTTAGGTCTGAAGTGGGTCTTTTGTAGGCAGCATATGTATGAGTCTTGTTTTATTATTCATTCAGCCACCCTATGTTTTTTGATTGGAGCATTTAAACCATTTACAATTGAAGTAATTATTAATAGGCATGTAGTTATTGCCATTTTATTATTCGTATTTTTATTTTTTCCTTCTTCATCTAAAAGAAGTCCCTTTAACATTTTTTATAATACTGATTTGTTGGTGATGAATTCCTTTAGCTTTTCCTTGTCTGGAAAGCTCTTTATCTCTCTCCTTTGATTTTAAATGATAGCCTTTCTGGGTAGAGTAATCTTGGTGGCAGGTCCTTGGTTTTCATCACTATTTTGTGCCAATTCCTTCTGACCTGCAGAATTTCTGTTGCGAAATCATCTGACAGTCTTATGGGAGCTCCCTTGGAGGTACCGGGTTGCTTTCCTCTTGGTGCTTTTAAGGTTCTCTCTTTGTCTTTAGGTTTGGCATTTTAATTATGATGTGTCTTGGTGTGGGCCTCTTTGGATTCATCTTGTTTGGGACTCTCTGTGCTTCCTGGACTTTTATGTCTATTTCCTTCACCAGGTTAGGGAATTTTTCAGACATTAGTTCTTCAAATAGATTTTCAATCTCTTGATCTCTCTCTTCTTTTTTTGGTACTCCTATGATGAGAATGCTGTTACACTTGAAATTGTCCTACAGGTCCTTTAAGTTACCTTCATTTTCTTTGATTCTGTTTTCTTTGGATTGGGTGTTTTCTGCTACCTTGTCTTCCAAATTGCTGATTCAGTTTTCTGCTTCATCTAATCTGATATTGATCTCATCTAATGTATTCTTTATTTCAGTTATTGTATTTTTTTTTATTTCTGACTGGTTCTTTTCATGTTTTCTATCTCTTTGTGTTACTTCTTATTGATTTCATCTATTCTTCCCCTAAGTTCATTGAACATTTTTATAGCCAGTGTTTTGAATTCTTTATGTGATAGATTGCTTGCCTCTATTTTGTTTAGTTCTTTTTCTGGAGTTTTGTTCTTTTCTTTCATTTGAAAAAAGTTTCCTTTTTCTCTCCTTTTTGCTGCCTCCATGTGTGTATTTCTATATATTAGGTAGATCTGCTACCTCTCCCAATCTTGGCAGGATAGCCTTATGTAGTAGGTATCCTATGGGGCCCAGTGGCACAGACTCCCTGGTCATCTGAGTTGGGTGTTCCAGAGGTGTCACTTATGTGTGCCTTCCTATTGTAATTAAGCCTTGATTGCTGTTGGCACATCAGTGAGTGGGATTGACCCTCAGGCTGACTGGCTATGAGGACTAGCTATGAGTATAGCAGATGAGCTGTGGTGTGGATATTAACTCCATGGAGCAAGATTCACTTTAATGGGGCCCTGGTGCCTGCTGATTTTACCCTTTGGGTGTGTCATTTGTGGAGCTGATTTTACCCTTTGGGTGTGTCATTGGTGATCTGTTGTGTGAAGCCAGTTGCCAGGTGTGTTGCTTCTGAGGCTTCTTGGGAAGGGTTCTGTTTCAAGCCTAGGTCCATTGCTTCCTGTGCCAAGCTTATGGCTACTTGGTAGGAGCTACAAAGTGATCTGCAGTTGGTAGCTATATATGCTGGGCTTGGAGACATCTGGGAGTTGTTATGTTATAAACTGAGGGTGGCTAGTGCTGGGCTTAGAGGTGCCTGGGAGAGGCTAGGCTTCAAATTGCAGTTGGCTGCTACTAGTGCCAGTGACTGCATAGCAAGAGATACAAGACATACTGAAGCCAGCTACTGCTTGTTTGGGATTTGTGGACCTTGAAATATTTTAGGAAGGTCCACGTTATGGGCCAGGGCAGCAAGCAGTTTGTGAGAAATAGACACTGAAAAAGGTTAGGGCAGGTCCGTGGGTTTGTTGGGGCAGGGTCTAAGGGAATTAGAGCATGGGCAGGGCGAATGGTGTTAGCCAGGTTGATGGAGACTCATATATGATGCCCTCCTATGCCTGCGAGCTGTGTGGAAGAAGGGCCCAACAAAGGAACAAGGACACCTGCCAGCACTCTGTCCCAGCCAGAGCTGCCCTTCCAGGCCTCGCTCCAAAGACAGACAATTCAGTTCTTCCCTCTATGTCCCTGGTGCTTTTCTAGCTGCTGCCATAGCACTGGAGCTCAGTGAGTGAGTCCATCAGCAAGTTAGTGTGAAAGGCCCTTTAAGAGGAACACCTGGGACTCTAGCAGCCCTCCATCTCACTCAGCCATAATTCCCTCTGGTTTTGGCAGCCAGAAGTAATGGGTGCTCTGGGCTGGGGAGCCTGGTGTGGGACCCCTTGCTTCTCAGGAGAGACCTCTATAGCCGAGATATCCCTCCTGATTCTTACCAGCACGTGTGGGTGTGGGACCAGACCATTTTACATCTTCGCTCCCTATAAGCCTCCATCCCTTCTGCCAGTCTACACACGGCTTCTTCTTTATAGCCTTAGTTATAGGAGTTCTCTTCAGCTAGATGGCAGGTGGTTCTCAAGGGTTGTCATGAGAGGAGGCAAGCACAGTTCATGCCAACTTTTAATGTGAGAAGGTAGTGGAGAAATGTTGAAACATACCTTTAGAAAGAAAGAAATTTGCACGGAGCTTAGCACAAGTACAAATCAAATATAAAGGCAACAGACAGGCAGACAGATATTTTCAGTTATTCAAAAACCCAGGAAATATAGCATAAATCTTTCTTGGAGGAAATATTTGAAGTCATTTAGTTAAACAACAGACAAAAAGAGAAAAAAATAGATTTAAGGGTAAATATCCATAGGAATTCTGCAAATAAGATTAAATATAAACATCATACATCCCCATAATGTGGAAGTAATAATAGAACCTATTATGAAGAGCAAGTGGTGAGATGGGAAAAACTGGGGAACAAGAGGTGAAGGCTTTCCTAAGGCTACATTGTGAGGACAAAAAGGACAATATTTAAAGGAAATAAATCAAATATTTAAAAGCAATAAGAATAGAAAATATAGTTTATTTAATCAAAACTAGAAAAAGAGGTGTGGGAGATGATGTAAAGTGACTTTAATGTACACATTTATTGATCTTTCATGGTCGAGAGTCAAGAGAAATAATTTAACATTGAAAAATCAAGAAATGGAGCTTAAACATGTATTACCGAAAGTTAAAATAGTGACCAGTAGAAGAACTAAAATCAGACTAAGTCATCAAGTGCATGGAAGATAAGGAAGTTGTGGTTAGACAGCGGAATTTCAGAAATAGTGATTTCAGAGGTGATGTCTACTTTTCTAGTTATATAAGGAGGATTATAGGAAATTTAACCTTTTTATAGTGTATGAGGAAATGGCGATTGTTTTTTAAGATGGGTGCCTCCGAGTACTTATAAAATGTATCATCCCTTTTGACGTTGGGCTTCTTGGTGTGCAACAGACAGAACAGTTTCCAGTCACTAAGCAGTTACTGCCTCCAAAATCTTGAAACATAATAAAATCAGGAGACAGGTGTTTGAAGAATGATTTTTTCTTTTGAGACAATAGGAGGAGGTAAAATGAAAGGTCTATAAGAGACAATGAGATGAATAAAAAGTTACACTGATGTCTATAGATTTGGATATATATTCCTAATTTACTAAAGTATTTCTCAGACAGGCTTTTCAGATAACTAGAATTCCAGACTTGTGAGCTTTTTCATGGTGTGTTCAATGAGGGAAGGGATTAAAATCCCTGTGCGAGATTCTTTTGTAGTTACTTTGAGATTACGGTTCCTAGATCAAATATAGGATATCCAATTAAATATAAACTTCAGATAACAGAGTAATTTTTTTTAGTTCAATTATGTTCCATGAGATATTTGGGATATATTTATACTAAAAATTATTTATTGATTACTTGAATAAAATTTAACTGGGTGTCCTATATTATCATTTGATAACTATGGCAAGCTTATTTGGGATAAATGATCAGCTGTCAGAGGAGACAAAAAATGGTGTCTTTATTTTAGAAACATAGGCTATAGTTTCTAAAGCTGATCAAAATCATCAAATGCTTTGGGAATATATTTTCCTGAAAATGAATGAGATTTGTACTACATAAACATGAAGTCATCCTGTTTAATCTTGGGCGCCTTCTGATGCTTCCATCTTCTCAATTAGATGAAACTACATTCATGGAGGGAAAGTGGTGCTTTTTACAATTTTACAAGTTGACTTTTTTCTCTGTAACATGAATCCAGTTGCACCTTCAAGTGCTCTTAGGCACATTATTGTTTTTTTTAATCAATAGAACAAATGATGTTAACTGGGCCTGTGTTAATAAGGGAAGGGCATCACTGACTAAGCTAAATCATTAACAGAAACAATTATCAAAATGCTAGACTATAACCTTCCCCCTCCTTCCTCTTTTTTTTTTTTTTTTTTTTTTTTTTTGGTGGGAGAGAATGTTGATAGTTTGGGATTATCTTGAAGTATTTTACTAACTCTTCTTTTTCTGCAGGCACCTTGCTAAGGTGTGTGGTTATTTATAATTTTTTTTTTAATTTCAATTACAGTTGACATTCAATTTATATTAGTTTCAGGTATACAGCATAGTGGATAGACATTTATATAACTTGTGAAGTGCCCCCCAGATAAGTCTAGCACTCATCTGGCAGCACATATAGTTATTACAATATTATAGACTATATTTCCTATGCTGTACTTAAGTTGTTGTGGTTCTTAATGCTTTACATTTTGAGATTCATAAAGTATAATTTGTCTTGAGCTTTTTCAGGAATTAAACTTTAAGAAAATTAGTTAAGTGGAAAATTGTTTTCCCTTCCTCCTGTTCCCACTGGAGGAAAAATAAGGTTTTTGTTAAAATTCTACTAAAGACAAATTATTTCAATTATAAATCATAATTCTTTAGGCATAAAGTTTTGTCACATTTTTATAACCCTAAAATAAATACTTATTAATTGCTTTAATGCATTTTAATTATCAGCAATTCTTAAGACCACTGTTGAGTTGCAGTGAAACAGTACTGTATCACTTAGGATTAAAAGAGAGGTTTGTTGTAGGTATAGAATCAAACTAGTTTGAGATTAAAAATTCAGATTTTTATTTTTATTTTAAGAACAAAATTTTTCTTTTGCTTAAAGTATGTTGTTTTCTCTCTAAAGAAAAAAAAGGATGGCAATTATTTATAGATGGATTCTATCGTATATAAACATGTATCTCTGAATAGTTTTTGGTGAGTGTTCTATGTCTTAAAAAGTCTTTTGTTCAGACTGATAATAATTTTAAGGAAGATAGTTGAAATGTAGGTGCAGCAGAGCCAGAAAGGACTTGGGCAACTCTAAGAGATAATAATGACAATAAGAAAAGATATTTTAAAGTTAACATGTCCAAAACTGAGCTTCCAATATTTCTCTCCAGAACCTTCACCTCGTTTAGTTTTCCTATATCAGTAAGTAAATGGTAATTTTGTTCTTCTAGTTTCTCAGGTTCAGTATCTGGGTGTAATTCTTCACTGACCTGTTCTCTCATACTCCAGTACCCAAACCATCCTGGCTGCCGGTCAGCACTACCTTCAATTGTACTAGGACTTTCACCACTTCTTAAAGCACCAATGTCACCGCTTGGCCCAGGTCACTGCACCCTCTCCCTGCCTTAGCTTTTCTTCTGCTCTGCATTTGCCTCCTAGGTGGGTTCTATATATAGAAGCCAGAGTAACTCTGGTAAAATAATAGTTAGATCCTGACATTTCTTTGCTCAAACTTTTCATTGATGCATACAGATTAAATGTCCAGTTTCTTAGAAGGTAAAAGGTCCTACATAACTTGCCTTCCTTTGTTCTCTGACTTCTTTCTCCTATTACTCTCCCCCTTGCTTTATTCCAGCTACTGACTTCCTGGCTATTTCTTAAACATATCAGTATGTTCCTGCTTCAGGAGGTACCTTTGCCTGGAGCATTTCGTCAGCAGCTCCCAGCTCTCTCCCTTCCTGTAGGTCTTTATTCAGACATCACAGTCTCCATGAGGCCTTCCCTGCAAGTACCTACAACTGCAACCCCATGCCCCTACCCCCCACTCTTCCATCCCCTTTCTTAGCATCACACACTATTTTACCGAGTTATCTTGCTCATGGATGTTTCACCCACTAGAATGGAAGCACTGTGAGGACAGAGATTTGTGTCTGTGTTGTTCACTGTTCTCTCTCCAATACCTGGAACAGTGCCTGGTCCAATATATATTTATGGAATAAATTAAACAGCAGCTTTTGGTAGTTACTAAATATATTATTTATGTTTGAAGTCACAGGGGCATGTAGGAGAGTAGGCTGGAAAGGAGAGTTAAAAGTCTCCACTCCCAATAAGTATGCTGGTTTTCTCATTTGTTACCTCAATTTAGCATTTTTAAGCATGTTCTAAGGAACAATAGTCGGAGAAATTCCTTACATATATATCTCTATGATATCTTGCCAAGTTAAGAAACCGAGAAGTTTACAATAAAAAATAATTAACTTGACCTAACATTTTCCAAACGTATAGACCATGGATACTGTTTTATAAAAGACCCATGAAAACCTTTAGAACAAATATATGAAACATGCTTTGAAGAAGAAAGTATTCTGTCCTATGAGAATTTATTGTACTCAAAATGTTAGTACTATGTGAGTACATTCAATATAGGAAAACTACTGGTTGCTGTGAGAAGTCACTCTAGCATATGAATCCAGAATTTGGATTGAGAATTAAATATCATTTTGTTAAAAAGTATTCCGGTCAGAAAGTGTTTGAGATGCTGTAACAGATAAATGTAGTGGTGGTCCATTCAAAGCAAGAGTGAAAATATAGGCAGTGAGAAATTTACCCCAAGACCTTTGTCCTGGATGTTTCCTCAGGACACATCCTCTTCATCTAATTTAAATTTTTTTTTTCTTTAAACAAATGCTTATTGAACACCTACTTCATGCCAGATAGGCTTTTATGTGTTAGGGGTAGAGTAGTGAACAAATCAAGAGTCCCTACACTCATGCAGTTTACATGCTAGTGGGAGAAGGAAGATGATAAATAAACAAGTGTGTCCTGTGTCAGGTGGTGATGGTCATCATGAGGAAAGTAGAGCACCCTGTGGCAATGGGGGGCAGGGGATGCAGGGTCAGTAGGGACCTGACTGGTGACATCACTGCTTGAGGTGCAGCAGAGAGCCATGCGCATGTCCAGGGACAGAGAATGCCAGAAAAAGTAAGAAGAAAGGGCAGAGGGTGCAGTTTTAAATACTGTGCCAGGGAAGGCCTCACTGAGAATGTGACATTGGAATGAAGACCTGAAGAAGGGGAGGAAGAAAGTGAGGGTGCGCTGGGTAGAGCACTCTTCTGGTGGGGCTGGGACACAAGACTTGGGAGGTGGGGGGAAAAAGTGGTAGGATGGCCTTGCATTGGACAGCATTCTTAGGCTGCCGTGTGTAGACCCAGGGTAAAGGCAAAGCAAGGAGAGCGCATAGGAGACAACGCGGTGCGGAGAGAAGAGAGAGGGTCGATGGAGTGGGAGCAGCGGACCCTCTGAGGGTGGGGCGTCACGATGGACTTGGAAGGGGGCGCTACCAGGACTTGCTGAGGCATTGAACCGGAGGACTAAAGTAGACAAAGCAAAGAGAACACGGAAGTTTTGGAATAATGAAATTAAATTTATGGGAAAGGGAACCTGAAGAAGCAGATTTTGGGGGAGGGGAGCGGGGATGTGGATCAAGAGTTGAAATTGGGCTTCTTATTTTTAAAGTGCCTATCAATGATTCAAGCAGAGATTTATTCAGCCAAGATGTAAAATGTACACATATTTTCAAATATGATCTTAAATGCCTTTTACTATCTGATATTTTTATGAAGTTATACCTCATATTAATTTGCCTAGAAACTTTTATTCAAAATGATGCATAGCACATATACTGCAAGTCTTTATGTAGACCAGCAGCAGCAGAGCAACAACAGGGTGGGGTATTCGCATGGAATCAATGGCGCGTTAGATTACTTTGTGTCCCCCGTACCCTCTAAAAACACCAACAGAAACCCACACAGGGCTTTTATCCTAAGGAAATGAGGTAGGCATGAAGAATGTTCTTCAAAAATAAAATTAATAGCTTTGTAAAATGGCGGTCGTCTATAGGTCTAAATCCAGTTCTCATCTTTGGGAGAAGTAGTTGGTTTCAGTTTTTGATTTAATGTTCCTTATTATACGAATAGTTACTTGGTTTAACACTTTACGCTTGGAGGAAGAGAATTCCAGTATATGTCTGTAATTACCACTATATGGATTTATCTGGGAAATAGGAGAGCAGTATGAGATAATGGAGATATGCACATTATTTTTAAAAATGAAGGTGCACTATATTTACTTAATACTTTTACTCTTTCTCTGAATCAGAGGAGTCATGGAGGTTTCGGAGACTCTCAAGGTCTGTGAATATTAATGATGAGTAAATTAGCAAAACTCTGAAGGATCGATTAAGAAAGTTTAATGGTAAGGCTGGTCACCCGAGCTCTGAATGCCTCTGAAACAAGTTTTGGCATAAACCAGAGCATATCTCTATTTTAAACCAATTTTTTTATTACCTTCTTCATGGCATTTTTTTCTTCCAAATATTTTCTTTCTCCTTTAGAAAGAGGAATGGATGAAGTTGCCAATTAAGCTACTTGTTTTGAAATAAATAAAATACATTTTCAAAACTTATGAATTGTAAATTTAACTGAAAGTAGATTTATTAAGTCAGTAGCTATTAACTGATTCCATGTATCAAGGAATTGGGTTTACTTTTTAAAAGATTATGAGGATGGAGAGGCTACGACTGACTTGAAGTATAAAATGTAAGTCTGCAACTGAGCTTTGCCAACCAAGCCTCCTTTGTTACTTTCCCCCCAAAGCCAAGATGACATAGAATATTTTTGCACCTAATATTAATTTTTACTTGAAATCTGTCCTTTAATAAACAAGAGGGGCAGTTTAATTCTCCTCTGAAAAATCTGGTAAAGGTTATCAATGATTCAAGCCAAGCCATATTACACATGGTTATTCAATTGATAGAAATGGCCTCCATTAAAATTTTTTTCTGTGTGCTGCTAATTGCTATTTTCAGCCTACAATTTCTTGCAGATGATTTGTTTGAAACCATGATTGTGGCCTTTCTGTTAAATCCTTTGAAATTCAGGCCTTTAATCCTATGCATTACAAATTGTTTTAAAAGTACTGATCTAATTAAGCAAATTGAGCAAATATCACTTGCCAAGACCAAATTCTTCTTGTCTAATGGACACTCTTTGTTCAAATCATAACTTTAATTAAAACTCGTGGATTCTGACATGCATAGTCAAGTGTGTCTCAATAATACATAGCATCAATGTTCATGAAATTGGAGTGCATCTAGGCTTCAGGGGACAGTGATAGCCCTGACTTTCCAGCTTAAAAATATCACTGACAATGTGCTTTTTTTGTTTGTTGAGTCACTGGAGAGTTATTGTGTTTATGAACAAAGATGGTCCAATGACATATTTAATGGTTAGAATGATACACTGAGAAATTATCACAATTATCCTTTATACCCATTTAGTGTATTTTTCATTTCAGTATTTTCATCTCCAGAAGTTTTATATGGGTCTTTTTTATATCATCCTCTTTTCACTAAATTATGTTCATGTTTCTCTTTAAATTTGTGAATATAAAAACCATATTTATAATAATTATTTTAATATTCTTATCTACTGATCCCATCATCGCCGACATTTCTGAGTCTATTCTTAATTAATTTATCTCCCAGTTATGGATCATATTTTCCTGTTTCCTTTATGCCTGATAAATATTTTTCCAGCTTTATTGAAGTATGATTGTGAATGTTTAAGATATACAGCATGAGGTTTTGACATACATATATATTGTGAAATGATTACCATGATCAAGCTATTAACATAGATATCACCTCACATAGTTATGGTTTTTAGTCCCCTGTGGTAATACTCAAGATCTACTCTCTTAGTCACAGCCAAGTATGCAATATTATTATTAACAATAGTCACCAATTGTACATTAGATCTCCATAACTTTTTCACCTTCTAACTGAATGTATCCTTTCACCAACATCTCCTCATCTCCCCTACTCCCTAGCCTCTGGTAACCACCATTTTTCTCTCTGTTATTACTCCCCCACATAAGAGTGAGATCATGTAGCATTTGTCTTTCTGTGTCTGGTTTATTTCAATAGCATGATGTCCACCAGATTAATCCATATTGTTGCAAATCGCAGGATTTCTTTCTTTTTCAAAGTTGAATAATATTCCTGTGTATGTGTATCACATTTTCTTTATCCATTCATCCATTGATGGACACTTAAGTTATTTTCATATCTTGACTACTGTGAATAATGGTGCAATGAACATGGGATTGCAGATATATTTTTGAGACAGTGGTTTCATTTCTTTTACATAGATAACAAGTAGAATTGTTGGAACATATAGAATTTCTGTTTTTAAGTTTTTGAGAAATCTTCATACTGTTTTTCATAATGGCTGTACCAATTTACATTTTCACAAACAGTATATAAGGGTTCTCTTTTCTCCACATACTTGCCAACACTTATATTTGACCTTTTGATAATAGCCATCCTAATAGTGTGAAGTGATATCTCATTGTGGTTTTTAATTTCTATTTCCCTGATAATTAGTGATGTTGAGCACATTTTCATGTACCTGTTGGCCATTCATATGTCTTATTTGGAAAAATGTCTATTCGGGTCTGTTGCCAAATTTTTAATCTTTTTTTCGCTATTGAGTTATATATTACATATTTCGGATATAAATCATTTATCAGATATATGATTTATAAATATTTTCCTCCATTCTGTTGGTTGTCTATTCACTTTGTTCTTTTTTTTTTTTTTTTTTTTTTCTTTGGTTGCGCAAATGTTATAGTTTAATGTAGTCTCACTTGTTTATTTTTGCTTTTGTTGCCTGTATTTTTGGTCTTAAGTCCAAAAAAATTATTGACAAGACCAATGTCAAGAAGATTTCCCCCTATGTTTTCTTCTGGAAATTTTATGGTTTCAGGTGTTATGTTTAAATCTTTGATTCACTTTGAGTTAAATTTTTGTATATGAGGTAAGTTAAAGTTTCAATTCTACTCTTTTGTATGTGAATATCCCATTTTCCCAAAACTATTTATTGCAGTGATTGTCCTTTCAACATTGTGTATTCTTGGCATCTTCATTGAAGATTAGTTGACTGTATATGCCCGGACATATTTCAGGGCTCTTTATTCATTCCATTGGTCTATGTGTCTTTTTTTTTTTTTAATGCCAGTATTATGCTGCTTTTTTTTCTTTTATAATTTATTTTATTATTGTTTTTTAGGTGTTTTATCATTATTTTTTAGGTGAGGCAATCCTTGGTTGACCTCACAGATTGCAAGGATCTTGTCAGCTTATAATTCCTTATTTTTTATTTTTTATGCCTACAGCACCTGATCTTCCTAGGTGGTCTCCCATCCAAGTACTAACCAGGCCTGATCCTGCTTAGCTTCTGAGATCAGATGAGATTGGGCTTGTTCAGGGTGGCATGGCCGTAGAGTATTACACTGTTTTAATTACCATAGCTTTGTAATGTATTTTGAAATCAGGAATTGTGATACCTCTAACTTTGTTCTTCTTGCTTAAAATTGTTTTAGCTATTTAGGGTCTTTTGTGGTTCCACATAGATTTTAGGATTTTTTTTTCTATTCCTCTGGAAAATGGCCTTAGAATTTTAATAGGGATTACAATGAATTTGTATATTGCTTTAGTAGTATGGACATTTTAACAATATTAATTTTTCCAGTCCATGAAAATGGATTTATTTCCATTTATTTGTCTTTCTTTCCATTTTTGTTTAATGTTTTATAGATTTCAGTGTACCTTTCTTAATTAAATTTATTTCACCTTCTTAATTAAATTTATTCCTAAATATTTTATTCTTTTTGATGCTATTGTAAATGGGGTTATTTTCTTAATTTCTTTTTCAGACAATTCCTTTATTGTGTATAGAAATAAAACTGATTTTTTTTTTTGTTGATTTTGTATTCTGCAGCTATTCTGGATTTGTTTATTAGTTCTAACAGTTTTAAGGTGGAGCCTTGAGGATTTTCTATATACAAGATCATGTCATCAGCACATAAAGAGGAGTTTACTTTTTCCTTTCCAATTTGGATTTCTTTCATTTTTTTCTTATTATTTTTGTTTATTTTTTATTATTTTCAGGTATACAGTACATTTATTAGACATTTATGTAGTTTATGAAATAATCCCCCTGATTGCTCTATTTCCCATCTGGCTCAATTGCTCTGGCTAGGACTTTTAATATTATGTTAATAGAAATCATGACAGTGGCCATCCTTGTCTTGATCCTGATCTTAGTTGAAAAGCTTTCAGCTTTTCAGCGTTGAGTATGATGTTAGCTATGAGTATGCTGGTAAATTTTGATTGGACATTATTCATTATTGACCACTGCGAGTGATGCTGGGCACCAGATTTTGTATTCTTTAGTGTTTTACTTTCTTCTGGGATGCAGTTACTTGTAATATTAAATTTTTTCAAGCCTTGCTTTTAAGCTTTGTTAGGGAGTACCTAGAACATTCTAGCATTTTGTCTCTATTTAGTCCCATTACTGAGGCAATACTCTTTTTGAGAATTTTATCCAGATTTAAAAAATCTTTCCACTCTGGCTGTTGGGAACACAAACTATTCCCAGTCTCTTTCTTTCTGGCAGTTTGCGCCCTTGTCTCAGGTAGTTTCCTTTCATGTACAGACCAGTTCTCAGCTGAGGATTTGAGAGGAGTCTATTTAAATCTGCAATTCTGAGGAGCTCTCTCTCTCTCTGCAGCTTCCTCCTTTCTCTGGTGCTGTCTTGTGAATTCCACTCACCTTGTCCTCCCACAGTCAGATTTGTGTCTTCTCAGCTAAGCCAAACTGTCGGGCCCTGCACTGTGGCTAAAAAGTGCCGTTTATTTGTATCCCTTCTCTCAGGAATCACAGTCCTGCACACCTGGTGTCCACTCTCTAATCATTGTTATTTCATGTGTTTTGTGTGATTTTCCAGTTGTTAGAAGAGAAGGGTGAATCTTATTCCTGTCATCTAATCATGACCATAAAATGGTTATATGCGTCTTATCTGATCATCCACCCACTTCACGTATTAAGGTGATAAACTAGGAAATAAACAAATGTTCATTGAGTACACACTAAGTGCAAGCATCTAGGGTAAGCACTCTGAGGAATTAAAGAAGAATCAAATTTATACTTATCCCTCTAACAGTGTATGCAAACTGGAGGTAGTATGCGACAAATGTCGTGAAAGAGATATGAGTAACATATAGAGAATCGAGTAGGCTGGTAAGAATAAGAAGAACACAAGCATGAGTATACAAAAGAATGGGAAGGACAGTTGCAGGAGGTAGGTGTACATGGTGTGGGGAGAGGTGTACGTGCTGGGGGGAGTGGTGGAAGTAGAGAGGAAGCTATCGAGGTGTCAAAGCAGGTGAGGACAGACAGGGGATGTGGAGGGGCTTGATTTTAGCCGAGGTTGGTATCTGCCTCTATTTTGTATTATAACATTGGTGGTCAAGGGAGGCATTCAGTTTAATTTTAGTGCTGTCTATCAACAATCATAAAAAGTTATATATGTTCTAAGAAAATTCTCTTTCAGAATTTGTGGTAGGCTGTATAATGGCCCCCAAATATGTCTACTTCCCAAGCTATGGAACTATGAATACTAGTTTATATAGGAAAAGGGTCTTTTTAGGCATAATTTAATTAAAGCTTTTGAAATGGGGAGATTATCATGGATCATCCACATGGTCCCATATAATCACAAGGGTCTTTATAAGAGGGAGACTGAGGGTCAAGGTCAGAGAAGGAGATGTTATGATGGAAGCAGAGATTGAAGTGACACTCTTTGAAGATGGAGGAAGGAGCCACAAGCCAAGATATACATGCTGCCACTAGGAGCTAATAAATCAAGGAAATGAATTCTCTCTTTAGAGTCCCCAGAAGGAAGCAGTCCTGCAGACACCTTGACTTTAGCTCAATAAAATCCAATTGGAGTTCTGACCTCCAAACTGTAAGAGAATAAAACTGTGGTGTTTTAAGTCACTAAATTTGTGGTAATTTGCTACAGCAGAAATGGGAAACTAATACAGAATTATATATTCAAAATACAAATTAAAGCGTCTGTTGGATATTTTTTTTCTTACTATCTAAATGGAAATAGAGAAAAGAAGGTGGAGAAAGAAGATATTAAGTTCCTTTTTACTTATTTCAGTGCTCTCCTTTGAAGTCTCTTTTGGAGTTTCTGTACAAGATGTATTATTGGGCACAAAGAAAGACAGAGAATTACTGATACATGTTGCCCATCTTCTATCTCTGTGAATTTGAGCACTGTTTAAATTGAGATGCAATATTCTGATCTTTTAAAATCAATAATCATCATTAGCTATAAGGTGCCTAAACACAAGCAAGGCAATAACAATACAATTAAGAAATAATAGTTGTTGACTACTCTGGAGGCTGGACAGGATTATCGTATTTAAGCATCACGACACTATGGATAGGCATTATTATTTTCTTCATTTTGTAGATGTGGGCCCCAGGCCTGACTGGTCTCAGGTCTGGCTGTGATCCAGGCTTGTGGTTAGGAATAGGACCCCGGATTTAGAGTGTTACATTAATGTAGTGGGGCACCTGCACTCAGCTCATGTAAGCATGATTCAGCTAATTGTATTATGCATGTGTAGCAGAATGCCACTATTGTTCTCTGATACACACACACACACACACACACACACACATATATACACACACTATAGTCCATGCACTCTCAGCAATAAAATTGGTGCCTGCCGTTTCATTCTTATGTTGGCCCCTCGTAAGTTTTTTCAACTGGCCATCTCACCACCGAAACTTTCCCTTCTCGATCAGCTCGGCACTGACAACAGATGTAGAAACTGATGGTTAGAAAAGTTAAATACCTCATTCAAAGTCATACAAATGAACAATGTTAGAGCTGTTCCTACATTTGCATCTACGTTCCCTGCCTTGAGAGTCCAAATGGAGTGGCGATCAGAAATCCATCTACAGGTCATACAGTTTGTCTATAGTCTCTGGGGACAAGTTTTATGCAGAGATAAATAATCTTGGGTAACCCTAGCAAGACTGAGGCCTTTTTTTTTTTTCCTTGCAACAAGGAGATCTCTCTTCCAAAATAGTAGAACATTTTCCAAACTCTAGCTGTGTATCATGAGATTCAATTGTTTGGACCAAGTTGATTTACTACTTGAATTAAAAGAAAATTACATTTGTTACTTAAAAGGAGATAAAAATTTTCATTTAATCAGACACACTGTGTAGACCCAGGTGGAGGGAGGACATGTTGAGCCCTAACTCTACTTATGTTTCTAGAGACCCATACCAACATAACTCTCTACCAATATGGTTAGACAACCATAAAGATTAGTGTTGTTCAATAGAAATATAATTTGAGTCACAAATATAAGCTACATATGTTTATTTAAATATTTCTAGTAGCCGTATTAAAAAATAAACAAGATAAAATTAAATATTTTATTTAACTCCATATATCTAAAATATTAATAGTTCAACATATAATCAATAAAAAATTATTGAGTTAATTTAGTTTCTTTATTATTAATACCACATCTTTGAAATTCAGTGTATACGTTACATTTACAGCATACCTGAATTTGATCCAGCCACATCTCAAGTGCTCAATGGCCTCAAGTACCAGGCCCATCAGACTGGACTATGGAGATCACTTGACACTGAGGTATTTACTGATACACTAGAAATAGTAAAAGCTAAAAGTGCTATGTCATTTTCGACTCTTAAGAAGGGGTCTATGGGAAATAATACTGAGGCCCCAATATATGCTTTGCAGTGCCCAATATCCCCCCAGGGACTCTGTGTTTGAGCCACTAGGGGAAAGAG